>NW_028186457.1:160542-167475 GCF_003343005.1 Rhea americana
GGAGCCTGGATGGGGCCACTTGGTGGCCCAGGGGACAGCCATCATCTGGGGGCGGCAGGGCCTGAGCATTTACCCAACAAATCGCCGAGATGACTGTGTCTCCAGAAGACCTCATCAGCTCCGCAGAAAGCGTACGTGGAACCTGGGYCTCCAGTCCTGGCAGGAGAGAACGGACGCTCATCGCAGTCTCCCACAGCGGGACCCTCGCAGGCAGCGARGGCTGGAGCCTGTCCCTGCCGTAGCAGTCATGTGGGTCTCTGTTATCTGTGCAAGCAAGAGACAGCAAGGAGCAGGAAACCTTGTTCAAGAGTGTGGACCAGGCTCTCTGGGGCAGGTCTCCCTGGCCAGGGTGACTTCACTGGATGCCAGCGGCTCTGATTTAGCCCTTCTGCCCTGCAGTGAGGGCCCCCCACTGGATGCACGGCTGGCCCTGGCTGGCCTGGGTTGGGCTAACATTGGCGCTAGATGGAGCCACAGGCTGGCTCACAGGGGACCCCATCCTGCTGGCTGGGAAGCTGGAGGAGWTGCCACCAGGACCTACCTGGATGGAAAGCTCACCTTCCTTTCCCCAGCTTTTGCTGCTGACACAGGGAAAGAAGAGCTCAGAGCTCCTAGGTGTCAGCCCACTCCATCAGCACCGGACAGAGAGGTCTCAGGGCTGGGGAAAGGAGAGGGAACATGGCATGCCGGCCTGGGATCCCAGGAGCTGGGAACCCCACAGCTGCTCACTTTGCAGTGTGTATGTCCTGCACCCCTGAGACCAGGGTATGCAGAGAGAAGGACTTAGGCCATTCTAATGTCTTCACAGAGACCAGCTGCTTCCACAGCTTACTGTGCTGATGACTAAAACATTCCTCTCATTTCCAAACTTCCTTCACTTATTGTTGGTTTAGCCACATTTGCTCTTGCACTACCTCTGCCTCTTGCTCCATTAGTTTTCCTCCTTCCCGGTGCTTTATCCCAGGTGTATATACAGCCAGTAAGCAGCATGCATACTGCAGGGTGCCTTAGCTGTGCTGTCCTCACCACTGGGTGCAGGAGAGGCTCCACGGGCTGGGAGGATATGTGCAKGGGAGACGGCTGTGCACGTCTTTACATTTTTTCCCACAGCACTTCCAGCTGGCCACTGGTTGGAAAGGGGATGCTGTGCCAGCTGGACCTTGTCCCTGCACTGCCACAATTGCTCCTTTGGTCAAATGAGTGAACCCAGACAGCTTGCAGTGGCTAAAGAGAGCCAGCGTGTCACGCACAGAGAGCATCACCTTCAGCCACAGCTCTCTGCCCTCTTTTCCCTGCCCTTTTCTCTTAGGTCTAGCACGAGCTGGCTGCCCTAAGTCCTGATGCGTCTGTCTGCCAGCCCAGCTCGCGCAGACTGTGAACCCAGCGCGAGCACCGTTCAGAAATGCACACTCCACATGTGTGTGATGCCCGACTCCAATGGGCTGAAGGTTACCCCCATCCCCTGGGGTGTCACCTGCAGCCCTGGTGGCTTTGAGCAACCAAAGTGTCCTGATGAGCTCCAGGGGCAGTTCACCTGTCCCCCCCTCCCCCCCGCCCTCCTCAGGTACCAGTCTTGCAGGCTCTTTCAGTCGATATTCCTATGACTCAGCCACTCTCTGCTGTTTTTGCTTGCAGGGCTGATGTTTTGCTGCCTGTATTCTGCTTGCAGCCTGCCCTGAAGACACAGTGCCATGCTCCTCTCAGCCCCCATCAGCAGAGGACTCTCCATGTTTGATTTCTTCAAGTCAAGACACAAGGAAGGTTGCCACACAGTCAGAGTTTTTGGGTGTTGGGCAGCTGTCRCTAGGCGCCTTCTTTAGCCTGGAGCAGACTGACTGAACAGTGATGGCAGGTGGTATCCTCTCTGTCCTGGGCACGTGGATCTGGTGTCTCTAAAGGAATAGAGTCTTCTCTTTGAGACCAGGCACTTCGTTAGGCACAATTTAGAAAAGAAATCAAGATTATTTTCTCAAAATATGAGGTTAGCTTTTGATTACAATATTGGAAACCAGTTACAAAGAGCATAAAACCAATGAAATATGGAGTTTGGGCATATGGGGTACTGATCTGTTGCTCTACCTGATAACTAGGATTCCTGCAGGATGTTTGTTAGCTGCATAAACCTTGCTCAGCTGCGTTGTCTCCAGAGCACTGTCTCTCAGCAGGAATGTGGTTTGTGCAGTTTTTACTCTTGCTTGTACCCAAGGAATTACAGTTCTCTTGAAGTGTCCAACTATGACTCAAGACGACCTTTATTTCTCTACAAATTCTGGAGATCCCCCTTGCACTGTGGCCCTGCTGTTAGCTCTCAAAGGCAGTAAAAATGCCAGTGAAATACTCTAAGCTAAGAGAGCCTTTGGGTGAATGAATCTAGACCCCAAAGGACCAGTTTTTCTATGCCTGTTACCCCTTCTTTCAGGAAGTCAACTGAATTTCATCATCAACTTGTGCTATAATATTATGCAAAGCACACAGAGAAGTTGTTTTTTGTTGTTTCCTTAGCACTATGCAACACTGGCTTTTGATTTCCTCAGAAGGAAGGCTTCTACAGTGTTCTTTATGCAGCAGTTTGAGCTGCGGAGCAACCTGCTCAGGAATTTGCATGCCCACTGCCCCCAGATCGTACCCAGCCTGCACGAAGCCATCTCCCCTCTCCTTCCCCGGCAGCAGCCCGGTTACCCTGCAGCCTTTCCACAGGGGCTGGACACAGCTCTCCCAGGGCACTGCCCAGCTCTGCCTTCTCTGTCCTTCTGGCTGTGAGGCCTCGTGACACTGTCCAAGGAATACACAGCAATTTCTCATAGTCCCCTATGGTGACTGTCCAGCACAGATGGCAGCGGTGCGGGTGGGTGGCAGTGGTGCACCTGGATGCAAGCGTCTCCAAAGAGGCAGCAAAAGTCTGCAGGCCATAATCTGTGACCAGTGCTGGTCCCAGTCCATCAGCTTGGGTGGACAGGAAGGACAGGCCTGTGCCCGTAGTGGTCGGCTTGGGGGCCCAGCAGTGCTCTTACCCCAGTGCGAAGATCCTATCCCAAAATGTGGGGGTGCAATTCATAGGTGCTCTGGCTGCGCCCTGGCACAGCTGGCATGCCAGCTCCTCTAGCGATGGTGATGGCCTCTGGGCCCACGCTGACCAGCCGGCATGTGCATGTGCACATGCGTGTGCACACACACACACACAGTCTGGCCAGGACTTCGTGCTGTGATGTCTGGGACTGTGGGTGCCTGCTCTCCGGTCCTCCTCACACCCTCCAGCTATTTCTTAAGTTGGTGACCTGGTGCTGATTTAAAATGCAAATGTTGTGCCCTTTAGGAGCCACAGTGTGTGTGAGCTTTTGTTTCTCTCCATTTTCCAGCCTGGGTGAGCCATTAGGGTCTACTCACCACCTTTTGTCTCCTTCTCTGGGGGTCTGACGGCCCATCCTGTCGTTATCTCCTCCCCAGCCTCTCCTAATGAAGGCTAATCCTGGGGCCCTCAACACTTGCCCTCTTTATACCTCTCTGCAGCTCCTTGGGCTCCCACCTGCCCACRCTCACCCGTTCCCACCAGACCAGCCTTGACTTTTCCTTACCAGCCCCTCTCCGCACCCGTAAACCACTCGTCCCACCACCCTGTTGCTCTSCCCAAGGGAGATCTGGGGCTGGGGGTTTGGCAGTCGAGCCAGTCGAGCACAGCCCAGGCTTCCTCCAGAAACTGCGAACCAGTGCCCAATGGCAGCCCATTGCCTTTGCGCTCGGCCTGGCGCAAGGGCAAGGAACAGGCCAGGTAGGGTGAAATAAAAGAGGAAACAGGGAATGCATTTGCTTTAGTGGAAAGCAATAAAAAGCACAAAATGACGCCAGTAAGCAGCCTTCTGCTGTTTTCTATGGCTGTCAATGCTTAAATATCAACACGATGCTGTGGATGTGATGGAAGAGGCTGCGGATTTGACTCATCTATAAGAAAACAGTATGTAAAGCATCATCTGCTAAAATTAACATTTTTAATTCATCAAGCCTGGATTGAGAGTATTATAGGATTTAACTGTGARTCTAGTTGATGTTAATTTTGAACAGAGCTAGAAAACTGAGGGAATCCCAAAGAACTGAAGGGCAGAAGTTACTCCAATAGTTAAAAAAACAAAGCAGTCAACCTAGAAATAATGCTGATAGTATCAAGGGAAAAAATAGAAGAATTAACTTGGTTTCTGCCAGCAAAGAACTAAAGACTGAAAAATGCATTTAATACTGGCCTGCCTTGTCTCGGGGAAGATAGCTAGTGCTACACAAACTTCCTGTCTTTTTTTCAGCATGATTATACATTTGGCTGATTAAAAACAACACTGTTGGCATGGCACCCTTACTTAGAAGCTGGCAGGAGATACTGATAACAGCACTCAAATGGATCACAATACTGCTGCAAAGAGGAATGGAATAAACTGTTCTCCATGACCACAGAATAAGAAGGAAATGGATGAAATGGCACCAAGCGGTAGGGTGGACACAGGCAGGCATTTTTGGAAGGTAAGGGTAGTTGGAGGCTGTGGCACATCCCTGCTGGATAATTTTAAGAACAGGCCATTCAGGCAGTTGTGGGTCAGGGATGGCTTAGGCAGAGGTGACTCTGCCTGAAGGCAGGAGTCAGGCTCCTTGCTGCTGAGATCCTTCCGGATCCATTTTCTGTATTTTACCAAAACATTTAATCTGGCATGCCATGCCAGCCTGTTTATAATCCTGTATTGCTAGGGACACGCCAGATGGATCAAGAGTAAATACAAAAATATGCTCGTTAGCGGGAAGATATACTGCTGGAGGCTTTCATAGCCAGGATCTGCAGGATTCAAGCACCACAGTGATAAGAAATGTTTACTAAGAAAAATTCTGGATAACGCTAAGGTTGATGGAAAGGGAAGTGAAGGGAACAGGTTGCTATTAGTGATGTATTAGAATTGCTTGTTTAGAAGGTCACATTGTAGCAAAACCTGCTTTAATACAGCTAAATACAAAATAATTGAGCTGGGAATGTAGAATACGGGGCAGTCTTGGGAAGCAGTGAATCTGGGAATGCCTTAGGGGGTCCTCCCAGCTCCTGGAGTTGGACTGAACAGCTAACATGATCCGGTGTGTGTGTGTGTGAGTGAAGAAGTAATATCCAGCAGAAACTGGACAGGGCTAGGCATTGGTAAGATTGCTACTAGAGCTCCCGCAATCCCTCTCATAAGGCTGCGGGTGTACTGGAGGCAGCTCAAACTCACAGTAATGACCTGGGGCTGGACAGCAAAACTGCAGCGTGTGAGGCTTGAGGAGCTTGTCAAAGTGGAGGAGGTACATGCTMACTGCACTCTGGTGTCCACGCATACACCAAGGCATGGCAAGAGCCACCACTGCAGGTGACTAATTAGCACCCAGCACTATGCTCACCCTGGAAATACACCTCAAGTAGTGATTAAATACTGAAACCCATCWGTTAACCCCTGCACAAAGAGGTGAGAAAATGCTGTCAGCTGTTGGCTGATCAGTGTTGAGGAGAGGCTTTATACCTGCTGACAGACGGAGTGAACCATCAGGGTCCCTCTCTGAACGTCGGTACCTGCAGTGATTTCTGCCCTTGGGTGCTGACACTGCTGTGGCCAAAATCTTCCATGGAAATGTGTCACACAGAGTCTGCAAAGGCCTTTAAGCTAAACCTATCTCCTCATAGGGAGGTAACAAGAGAATTATCTTTAGGTGACCTACAACAAAGCACCAGGAAATAGCACCAGCCCTCATTCTTCCATTCTGCATCTCTCTGCAAATTAATTGATTTTCACCTGCTGCGTTAGTGAGAACACAGATATTGTGTCATTCACTCAGCACAAATATCTGAATAAGACAATTCTTTGCAAGTCAAATGAGGAAGGCATGAAAGGCAAAGGGAAAAGCTTCCTGCATCCTGGAACAGTGACTGGTATGGGCAGAAACTTCTTCAGAAGTTCTTGGAGAAGGGCTCTTCATTCTTAGCTAGCATGTCAAATGTTCTTGAAGTTGTAGATCAACAGACTGCTCTGCCGCGTGTCACAGGCCTGTAAACCAGCCCCGACACTGAAGGCACCAAGGAGCTCTCCATCCTCCTTCCTTGGCCTTGATGCCTATGTGACTTACAAATGAGGCAGTACGTGTGCAGAGGTCCGAGCACCGGAAATGTTAGGACACTTCTCTAACCTAGGGTGTTCTGGGGTAAATCATACCTGAGACAACCGAGTGAAGATGGCACTGGGACAGGGGCTCTGTCCCAGGACTGCAGGGTGCGGCACCACTGCATGAGGAATGGCTAAAATGGAACTGCAAAGTATGGTGGAATAAGCAAACTAAAAGCCTGAGAGACTTAAAAGTTTTACTTAACGTGGAAAAAAAAATCAGCCTTTGTGTTTCAGAAAAGACCAATTTCTTCAATCCAGTGTGATATACCCGCTAGTATTCTTCTTCTTCCTCTCCTTCTCCTTCCACACTGTCTGTGCCCACCTCCTCGTAATCCTTCTCCAGTGCAGCCATGTCCTCCCGCGCCTCGGAGAACTCCCCTTCCTCCATGCCCTCTCCCACGTACCAGTGCACAAAGGCTCGCTTGGCGTACATCAGGTCAAACTTGTGGTCGAGGCGAGCCCAGGCCTCGGCGATGGCCGTGGTGTTGCTCAGCATGCAGACGGCGCGCTGCACCTTGGCCAGGTCRCCGCCCGGCACCACCGTGGGCGGCTGGTAGTTGATGCCCACCTTGAAGCCCGTGGGGCACCAGTCCACAAACTGGATGCTGCGCTTGGTCTTGATGGTGGCAATGGCAGCGTTGACGTCCTTGGGCACCACGTCCCCTCGGTACAGCAGGCAGCAGGCCATGTACTTGCCGTGGCGAGGGTCACACTTCACCATCTGGTTGGCCGGCTCAAAGCAGGAGTTGGTGATCTCGGCCACTGACAGCTGCTC
>NW_028186457.1:167790-180937 GCF_003343005.1 Rhea americana
GTGGTGAGGATGGAGTTGTAGGGCTCCACCACCGCGGTGGAAACCTGTGGTGCTGGGTAGATGGAGAACTCGAGCTTGGACTTCTTGCCATAGTCAACAGAGAGTCGTTCCATCAACAGGGAGGTGAATCCAGAGCCAGTGCCCCCTCCAAAGCTGTGGAAAATAAGGAAGCCCTGGAGGCCTGTGCACTGGTCAGCCTGTGGGAATCAAGGGAAGGTCAATTCTCAGTGAGGGAAGAAGCTCCCAGCTTATTTGGGGATCTGTTGCCACTGCATAGAAGCGAAATATTCTTGCAGTTTGTTAACAGTCCTGAGGCTGCATGGGCATCCAGTTAGACTTCATTCAAYGCATAGCCAGAAATGGATTTTGCTGTGCAGTGCTAGGGCAAGGACATTGTCTGATATGGTGTGTTTCAGCCACCACAGCACAGAGAGCACAGGGTCTGCACCTCTTTACCTCTGATATTACCTGCGGAGAACATCATGTTCCAGTTGGACTCAAGCTGCTGAAACCAAGATCACACACAGTAGGACCTGTGGCTCTGTGGCCCACATGCATTTTGGATATTGTCACAGCCTTGGTGAGCACAGATGCTCAGGCATTAAACACTGGGACCACGTTGGCAGAAGTACAAGCTTTCATCACACTCTAATGCCTCCCATCAGTCTCCCAGTGTCTCTTCTACTTAAAAACAGAAGACCCTATAGCCAAGCAGGGCCAAGCATAATTACCAGCTTCCGGATCCTGTCCAGCACCAGGTCAATGATTTCCTTGCCAATGGTGTAGTGCCCACGGGCATAGTTATTGGCAGCATCTTCCTTGCCAGTTATCAGCTGCTCAGGGTGGAAAAGCTGGCGGTAGGTCCCAGTACGAACCTCGTCTGGAAACACAGCACAGAGGCATCAGCATTTGCCCCTCTGCCTGTCTGCTCTCTCCTGGCACACCAGGAAGAGCCTGTCCTGGGCTGCTGGGGGCTACGATGTCCCTGTCCCTGTCCCTGTATGAGGCAGGTAGGTGACTCTCTTACACAGACTCCAGGCCTAGTTCAGGGGGGGACTAAATGACCCAAGAGATCAGAAACTCTGGGGTCAGCCAGGCAGGCACCCAGCTGCATGTGCTTTCCCAGGAACCTTGCGCTCACCAATCACAGTGGGCTCCAGGTCCACAAAGACGGCCCGCGGGACGTGCTTTCCTGCTCCAGTCTCGCTGAAAAAGGTATTGAAGGAGTCGTCCCCTCCACCGATGGTTTTGTCGCTGGGCATCTGCCCGTCGGGCTGGATGCCGTGCTCCAGGCAGTACAGCTCCCAGCAGGCATTGCCGATCTGGACGCCGGCCTGGCCGACGTGGACTGAGATGCACTCACGCTGGGGAGAAAAGGTAAAAGCACTGCTGAGAGAGCCGTGGACGGCTGCATGACTAGTCCCTGCCATGTGGACCTTCATTACAGCAGCACTAAGGAAAGGAGCCCCTTTTTCTCCCTGGACACAACTGCAGGAGGGCAGGAGGCACAGGCTGTCCCTTCAGATTTCTGCCAGCAGCTCGGGGACGCAGGCTGGCTACTCCTTCACAGTCCCACACAATTTTTCTCTACGGCTTTTCTGAGCTAATCCTGCCTCTGCAATTGCCTGGGTTTGATGTCTTCCCTCTACCACTCCAGAGATGCCTGTGACCAAACTCTCCTCACCATCAGCCTCTCAGTAACCCCTGCTGCACAACACTTGCATACAGCTCAGTCCCACTCACCCCATTCCTTGCCTCCAAATTACTCCTCACTGCTGCTGTGGCCTCCTCCTCCTCCTCTCTGGTCTCCCTGCGTCTCTGCTTCTTGGCTCAGCGTTCACAGTCCTGGCTGCCAGCAGGGACTCTTCTCCTCACCCCTCACTCCTCCCCCCTGCCTGGTCATTTGTCCCCCTCCAGGAACACCGTGCAGCAGGCTTGGCTCTGCTTTCCTTTACCCAGTCCCAGATCAGGACTATCTCCCATGGGCAGCATCCAGGATTCCCTCCAGTTCCCTGGTATCCCTCCTTTGCCCTGCTGGACTCACACTCTCTCCTGCTCTGCCATRATCCCTGGAGGACAAGGAGCTGCATTTCTTAGCAGAGCACCATCCTCATACCCCAAGTGCGGTGGGACTCACCATGCTGGAGGAGAGCTTCGATTCGCAGCCGAGGGCAGGGGCGGTGTGATGTCGGGCTGCCGTGCACTCCTCTTTATAGCCAGGGAAAGATTTGTTGTTAGAGACAGCTCTGGTGGGGCAGGTGCTGCTCGTCCTCTGCGTCCTCTGCTGTGCTGTCTCTGGGTTACAGCCATGCCAACGCAGCCAGGGCTTCATGAGACCTTGGTTACCCCAAACAAACCCGTCACCTGGCGGGGACGGACAGGGACTCAGTGACCAAGATGCAGCAAGCTCAAACAGACCTGTGACGCCGAGGCAGCACGTAGGCACTGCCCAAGGCCAACACCTCTGCACACCATTGCCTAATCTAGCAGCCCCATGCTTCTCCAGACAAGGGGGAAGATGCCTCTTGTATCTGCAGAGGGATATTCCAGCTCCTCAGAAGCTCTTGCAAGGCAAAACGCTGTTTGAACTTGTGTTTACTGAGCTGTTAGTACAGGGCTAGAGGGTCTTGCTGTCCTTGTAAACACCTGCGCTCTTCTGGGTCCTCTCTCCCACACATCCCACAGCAGCTGCTTCCTGGAAATCTCACTGATCTCCGCCACYGGCACAGGCAGCACTCTCCTGCCCTCTCTGGCTTTCCAGCCCAGCTTTGGACCCGCACAGCTTGCCTGGTCTCACCATTGCCAGGCACAGAGGCAACAGTCTCTCCCTGCTCCTCTTCTGATCCAGCCAGGGACACATCAGCCCGGCTGCCACAGCCTCATAGCCACAGCTTGGCTTGGGTTGCTGCTTTGGCCCCCGCTTTCAGAGGAAAGCTGCTTCATCTGGAAAAGCTCAGATTAAGAGGTGTCACTTCACTGTATGCAGTTCACCAAATGGCCCGGGTTGTTTTGGGGACTGTCCTGGTCTTCACTTACTACTCCGCAAATCCACCTCAACCTCAAACTTTATCAGTGGCGATCCAAGATTCACTTCAAGACCACTGATTAAAATGCTGAAATCCATGGTGCCTGGCACRGATGCCTGCAGCAGCTCGGGAGCTGTTCGCTGATGATTCACCACTGAAATCTGGTGCTCCAATATCCCGAAGTGCTGCTGTCAGCCTGCTTAACCAGGCACTGTACCAACACCGYCTGCTGCTCATTTGTTGTCAGAGCAGCCTGCGGTACTAACTTGGATACCCTCTGCTGCTAAGTCAGTTGCATTTTTATTTTTACATTTCCCTTCACCAGTCAGACTTACAATCTTGAAGAATGAAACCAGGTTCATCTGGTGAGGTGGATTTTCTGTAGCACCATGTGGAGAGCCCGCTTTACGMCTGCCCCAGGAGGGATATGTGCAGGAGCCCTCAGTAGCCAGTCTGGATCAGGACTCAGTGTCCTTGTCCCAGGGCAGAGAGCTGGGCTGGTAATGCCCCTAACTCCACTATGAAACTCTCAGCAACGTGCTCAAGCCCAGCATCCTCAGGATGACTGTTCAGCGTGATGTCTCAGCCCAGGTGACCTGCAGCCTGGGAGGAGTGGGGAGGATGGTCCTGCCACCTCTAGTTTCACACCTTGCAGCCTCTCCAGGCAGAAAAAAGCATCCTCCAGGCACGAGTACACAGGATAAACAGCCAGGTGGAAAGCTGGGTCTTACCTCTGCCTTCACCAGGGGTCACCTCAGCACTGCAGTCACCCTGTGGCATCTTAGCTGCTGTCACCACTGTGGGTCAGACAGGGGATGTGCCAAGCACTTTCACTGGGTTGCTGCTCCTCCGTGCCCTGCACAGCCCAACACAAGGGCCCCACGTGCTTTGGGGCTTCGTCTGGTCTCTCAGTTCAGTGCCCAGCTGCAGCCTTGGTGGCCCTCCCTCCCTGAGCTGCCCCTGTGCTCCATCACGCCTCCTTGGATGCCCGGGCTGGAGCTGCTCTGCCTCCTGCCTGCTGGGGAAAAGGGGAGTGCACTGGGAGCCACTATGCAGCTAGCTGATTAAATGCATCTTTTATCACGTTAACTGTTCCCTTCTGAAGTTAACTGTTCCCTTCTGAAATCCGCTAGTGCTTGGCCAGCTGCCAGCCCTGCTTTCCACTCTTAAGGACGCTACAGCGATCCATGCAGCTCCAGGCTAGCTTCCTCTGACCGAGCTCTCCCTCTTGGCAAGAAGCAAGAAGCTCTCAGGCTGACTAGCTGTTTGCATAATGTAGATGCCACTTCCACGTGCACCCCATAGCACTCACCTAGCCAACCATTAAAGGCTCAAGTACTTCCCAGTGACTGGGGCCTGTTGGTAGGGCAGAGAAAAGCAGCTGGGAAGATGCTCCTGCATTGGGAATTGTTTGCATTCCCAAGGGACTCCAGACTTGCCCACTTGGTCATGATTTATCTAGAGAGCAGAAGCTTCTGCGGAGACATCCGCAAGGCAGTACTGAGATGGCTAATGTAAATCCTCCTTGCATCTCTGCCATGCAGAGCAAAATGCTCAGCCATGATCCAACAGGCAAGGCTTGGGCTTTTGGGAAAGAGGGAAGTGACCTCTGGCTCTTACCTCATTGCTACGGCCTCGCACAAGCATGCTCTACAGCATTGCAACAGAGCTGACCACAGCTTTGTTGCAATTCCTGAAATTCGTAACACAGGAAGAAGGCCTAAAGGGCAAGGGGACAGTGATGGACTCATCAGCATGCCCAGGGTCCTGTCCAGAGCACACAGAGACCCTCCAGCCTCACTGCCTGTCCTGCACTGGGGTAGCCAGTGCTCCTCCAGGAGCTTCAGCATCACCAGGTCTTGTGTAATTCACCCCCTTCTGTTTCCAGTTATTTATCTGTTGCTCATGACACCTTCAGCTCTGATAGCTGCTAGAGAAATGGAGAAAACAGCACTGGCTGCACACAGGAAGTATGTGTGAGCACCGAGGCACCTGAGCAGGCTCTGCACCTCCAGCRGCTGCCCGAAGGCAGCTTGTTCACCGCAGGCATGCTCAGAGCCCTGACGCGAAGTCACTGCAATTAGCCAGCTGCACTTTATTTTATTTCTGTGGGTGTGTAGCTGCTTTTCCCAGGACATGAAGAAAGCAGAGTGACACTCACAGCCAGCCTCTGAGCGAGGGAGCTTGTGAGCCAAAAAAGAACCAGTCCCAGCTTGTCCTYGAGCCTTTTTCAGCCTCAGCAGGTTGGGGTCGAGCACGCGTGCGTGGCTGCCTGCGTCCCTGGGAGTGCCTCTCTGCTCTTGCCCCTGCCCAGTGATTCAGGGCTTAGGACTGTAGGGAGATCTGGAACTAGCGTTATTGTTCCTGTCATGCAGCACATACGCTCCGGCGCAGCAGGCATTTCACAACTGACTTTGTTTTATCTGAAYCAGCAATTACACTGTTTTTGCTCAGCTCCAGCAGAGACAACTTCTGCCAGACCAGTACTGTATCCTGCATGCTGTCAGCTCTTCAGGAGCAAATGTTACACTCGAATGATTAAAAACAACCACTGATGAAAATCCCTTGACTTCTGAGACAAATGTGCTGCTCTAGCCTTTCCACTAGCAAGTCTTAAACTTACATCTTCTTATCCTAAGCATGTGAAAGACTTAAGCTCCTTCCTATCTGCAGCTGCCTTAAATGTTTTAAGATATTTTATTGGGTCTCTGGTCTTATAAATAGCACCTGTTGTTTCAACCTTTCATTGCAGACCATTTCTAGCCTTCTAGTGACCGGACTGTCTCCACCTGGTCCACATGAAAGATGAGACAATCATAGGGCCTTTTCTGACCCAAAATATGTATGCATATCTTAAGGAATGGTGAGGAGAGGGTTTTCTGCCCATCTTCACACTGTTCTAGAATATTTTATGTCCCAAATTTCGGTTCATATGTCACATACTASAGCTGCAATCAGACATGCCTTTGCTGGGCCGTCATCAGGGACACGCCATGCTTTAGGGACCCTGCACCATGGCTCTCTGAGATGCTGCTGGAGCATAACTAGAGGTGAATTAGATCTGCTTGAACTCACAACATCTGCAAAATGCAAAGTCACAYGCTTTCATCTTGTTTCACCAGTCAGTGTCTGCCCAGTGTTAATCCTTAGCTGCCTTTCTGCTCCTGAGGATGTTGTTGCCACGACTCATCCTACAGCAGAGCATTGCCAGGTCTTCAGGCTTTCCAGAGCAGCAGCTAAGCTTGCAGCCAGTCCCTCAGCCACGCAGGAGATAGCATTTGGCTGTACGGGACTCTGATAGTAGTGTGAGCCCAAGGATCTCCCTCTTGGCTGGTTGTTCCTGCCCTCAGGGCACTGCCGTATCATCCGGTGCCCTCAAACTGGCTACAAACTGGACAGGGCACTGACAGGCTAGAGGCACACTCTGTCACACCCCAGCTCCTCCACCTCCCCGCTGCCTGCTGAACTGCAGCACGAAGAGCTGCAGCCTGTGGTGAAGGCACTGAGCAAGGCACAGCACGGGGCATAGCAGGGTCGGYGCAGATGCAGGCGCACTGGGAGGCTCCAGGCTGAGGTTAGAGATGTGTTTTTGCATTAAAAAAACTGTCATAATTATTCATAATAAAGAGCTTGCTAGTATAAATCARGAACTAAGAAATACATTAACTGTCTAAATGTACCCTAACCAGTGGAAGTCTGCTGGAAGCACTGCAAAGTGCCTGTGAGATGTGAGTCCTCAGAAGGAACTGCTGTTGTTGGAGGCCTTGCAGGATAACRTGTCTTTTCCTCCTCGGGTAAGGGCACTAGAGAGCTGGCTGATATCCTGGGCTCAGTGGGCAGTGGCAAGCAGGGGTCTCCCAGTGGTACGGAGGGCTCTGTCACCAGGGGTATCTGTTTTTCCTGTCCTTCCAGCAAGAATTTGTTAAATTCATTGATGGAGGTAGAAACTTTTCCAGAGCTGGATCCTGTCAACTGAAAATATATACTTAGATAAATGTGTGTTGAGTCTTTTGTCTCACTTGTCATTATACTTCTGGTTGTTTCCCAGTCAATGTCCAACACTGCATTAATTTTGGACTCTCCACACCCCTTATACAAGACTAGCAACCAGGCACTTTTCTGGAGCTCTGTGAAGCTCTGGTTAATACCACTCATTCTGTCACCAATGCAGCAGTATGGGATGTCTCAGCAGAGTGCACACTCTCTCCTGGCCTTAAATCTGCCTTTCTTGTTTTCTGTACCTGTCTAGGGTGGTTGGTAGCAGTCTAGGGACCAACTTTCTTTTGAGCAATGAGGAAAATATTCCCAAATGATTCTTGTAATCTTTGTTTTTTTATTTTTTATTTTTTTTAACCTTTGGTGTGGTATGAAAACACATGCAATATGACAAGTGGCCATAACATCTCTGTGTGTGAGGGAGGGGTACCCTCAGGATGAATTTCCTTAGGGCCAGGGCAAGCTCACCCGCCTCTGTGTGCTTGCAGGATGCTGCTAACAACATCTGGCAGGCTGCTGAGCAATTAGGCCCTGATGAAATCCAGCTGATTGGTGCTCACCAGATTTAGCCTGCTGTTCTTAAGCATTTGAAAAAAAAAAAAAAAAACTTAGACATCTGTTTGGTCTTTTCAGATCCAAGGTAYACAGAGATGCTTAGCTTGGAATTACTCACGGCTCTCTTGTCAGTCATGCTGTCCTACTCTTTTAATATAACAGAATCCTAATGAGTTTTTTCAGTGTGAGTATGACATTCAATGCAAAAATGATGAATCAGTGGCACTTCACCCGCAGCTGTCTATTAGAATGGCCTACAAACAGATCCAGGCAGTTCTTGGAGAAGTACCATAATTTTATGCCCTGAGGCGCCACTAGATTTCCRCTCAAATCTTCTGAAGCTGGGTGACCTACACAAGTTTTCTGTGCTTGTCTGAAAGGCTGATCATTGCCTACAGCTCTGCCACGTGTGCTTCAAACTTGTGCTACAAAATGTTCATGCTAAAAACATCTCAGAATTAATTGGCAACGTGCAAGTATAGATGGTGCTAGGAGACAGTCAGAACTGACACCTTGGCATCCAATATCTATTTCAGCAAGCACCTTGGCAAAACTTCTAATGAAGGAAGTTGATCACATCTCTCCTTTTCACATCAATAACCCTATGAGACTCAATTTTTGATGCCTCAGTGCTACCAATTACTATATTGTTCTCATTTACTGACTGTGTCAGCACAGTCTATTTTATCTAGTGATCTCTGAGGCTGCTTGAAGGACATTTATACCACCAGAAGGAGTTTAGGCATTTCCCATCATCTAGTCACCACAGCTCACCGTTCAGATCCAGCAGCATCAGCAACCTGGGACATCCCCATGGAGAAATCCATTTTCTTATCAGCTTGATTAGATACACTTTGATCAGATGGCTCAGCCATTTCTGCAGCTCTTAAAATACATTGCTTAGACACTGGAACAGGCTTTGGCTCACAGCAGTACTGCTTCTCTCAGTCAGTTTGCATGTTTTCACCAGTGCAGGTGGCACTTTCGAGGTGTTCCRGGTTTCCAGGCACAAAGCAAGGCCTCACTCTGTGAGTGGATAACTCAGGGCCAGCTTTCAGTGTGAGCCGAGAGATGACAGTACCTTTCAGTAGAAACTAATAAGTCAGAGGGCTCAGGCAGACACAGGGATAGCTCTGTATCACAGGAGGTGCTGCAAGTGTTTTGGAGAGGGGAGGCTAGCATGCGTATGTTTTTCATTGTAGCAGAGCCAGATATCAGTGAGGTAACAGCAAATCAACTCCAATAAACTCCCTTTGAAGGACCTCCAAGCTCTGCCCACCGAGGCTGTGAATCCCTCTCCCCTCACTGGTTATTGCAGAAAGCTTTATAAAATCAGATAAAAGTCACAGAGGTGAAAATGAGCCAGGGAAGAGAAGGAGGAGCACATCCATAGGAACAGCTGATGGCTCAGCTGGCTTTCAAACACAGCCCCCCGGGCATATCTGTCCTTCAGAGGCTTGTGGCTAAGGAAAGGACAGAGTTTTCCTGCTTGTTCCTCTCTGATCTTGGAGGGCTTGGAAAGCTCACATTTGTTCCTGAGATGTTTTCTCTGCCTGTGGTTTCTCCAAGAACTTTCCTGGAGAACTTTGGATGYATGGCAGGCAATCAGGTTTGTTGTAGCCCAAAGATCCGTGCCAGCCTCCTGCTTGCTGGGGGAGAGGATCCGAGCCAGGCTCGCCGCTGACGTGCCTTCCTCCCCAAGAGGAAGCGTCCCAGGCAGGGCCGGGCGGAGGGGCACCGTGCTGAAGACCCCCGGCGCCGAGGTTGCGCAGAGCGATGCGCCACCCACCCCTCTATGCAAATGTATGCAAAGTAGCGGGGCGGGGCGGGGCGCGCGGTGCCGCCCCCGCTATAAGGCGGCGGCGGGGCTGGGGCAGCGTCGGCGCGGAGCGGTGGCAGCGTCGGCGCGGGGGAGCGGGTCGTGCCGCGGCAGCATGGTGAGTGCGGCCGGTCCCGGTCCCGGTCCCGGTCCCGGTCCCGGTCCCCCCGTCCTCCGAGCACGCTCTCCCTGCAGTTCGGTCCCCGTGTGCCCTGCTGCGAGCACGGAGCTCCCCGCCGGCGAGCTCCCTGGGGAGCTCCCCCCCGGCTCCCGGGCCGGTTAGACCGCAGCTCCGGCAGTGGTGCCCAAGAGCGAGCGCCGACGGGGCGGTAAGAGCAGGCAGAAGGGAGTCCTGTACGTGGCTGCCCTGTGAGTGCCTGCCTTGCCTTCAGCTGTCTGCTGAGCTATAGCCCATCCCCATGTATTTAGCAGCCCTCAGTGGATCACCTCCCTGAGTGTCCCCGGTCTCCCCTTGAGTCTGCGTGAGCTTCCAGCATCTGAAGTGTCCTGGGGTGTTCATGGACTAAACTCCGTGGTATGTGAAGACTGAAGGCATYTGGGCTGAACTTGCTACTGCTCTTTCCCGTCTATCCTTTAATAGCCATAGTGCCCATGTGCCTCCTCAGTAGTATCTTCTGCTGGGGTCTCCCTGGGGAGAGTGCACTCCATCTGCCTGTCCCTCAAGCTGCAGGCCCTCGACCTGAGTGCCAAAAGCAAGCTGTGGTTTCACCATTTTCCCACAGCCGTGGGTGCCAGGACTSTGCCAGGCTAGCCTGGGTGCTTTGCTGTGGGCTGAGCCTCTGGGCTCCTCTGCTGTGATGTGCAGCTCCTGAGCTCACCAGCTGTGCTGAAGAACATCCTGACACTGTAGGGTACCCTGGCACCTTGCCTGCCACCCCCTCGTACTGGGTCTCTGAGCTAGATGTCACAGGGAGGAAAAGCAGAAGTTGCTCACTTGCATGATGACTGGTGACCAGCACTTCTGCACCCACAAGTGGGCTCTGCTCTTCCCTGCCCAGCCCTGTTCTGTCAGCACTGGGTCCTCCTCGCTAGTCCTGGCTGTTGCATATCAGCAGGATGAAACAGGATTGTTGGCATTAGCCCTCTGCCACCCCCTCCCTAATTCTCAGGCTGCAAGGTGATGAGCCAGGGAGCAGCCCTTTCTCATTTCTTTCTGTGATTTTTGGCTCTCTACCCAAGGGAAGAGACTAATTATTTCTTGTGGCCATCCTGAGGTGCTTGCAGGAGCGTCAGTGTTTGCTGTATGCTTCTGATGAAGATTCTGGAGTTTCCTCAATACTCTGCCCCAGCTGATGGTGTTGCAACATCTTTATGGACCTGCGGGGGGAAGTTGCTTCCCTGCTCCTTTTACCTTAGCTTGGGCAAAAACGGACAGATGAACTCCTGGTCCTTACAATGGGAACCAAAGGCTTATTTTTCTGCCATCCATTACAATCACTGCTGGCACTGAAAGGCAACACTAAGAGCACTCTAGATGCACAAAGCCAGGACTTCCTCACTGTGAACCTTGCAGCTTCCCTTGGACAGCAGTCACTCTCAGCCTGCTGAGTACAAAATGGCTGGCTCCACCGGTTCCCAGCTAGCTGACTCACAGCAGGGCAGCAACTGCTCTGGAAATCCGGTTTGGGTTGGAAGCTTCTCTGCCTTGGATGTGCCTAATGACACATCCAAGCCCTTGGAAACAACAGGGCTAAATGTCCTGGGTATTTTGGCTTTTATCAAAAGAGCTGCAGCACCTGAGGTGTCTCACCTCAAGGAAGTGAGATGCCAAAACCAACATGAGTCTTGAGAGTGCCCCTAAATCCTGAGTTAGGCACTCTCCCACATCAACCTTCAGTTCAGGTAAAAAGTGTAGCTAATGCCTCTGTTCCAGAGCTAATTTAGGAAAGCAGAGCSTCAGAGCATAGCAACCATTCACTACTGCAAATTCCTGTTGCTGGGAAGCCTTCCTCTCCACCAGCTCCTCAGCACCCACTGTCCAGGGGAGCCTCCTCAGCTCAGCGTGCAGCCGTGTTGCAACAGCAAGCAGCCTGCTGCCCAGCGAGGCTGAGTGCTTGCTCAGCTCCAGAGCAGCAGCCAGGGTGAGGGTGGCTCCAGACTGGCTGCACTTGGTGGATTAGGTATGTGCCCGAGTTGGCTCACTACCTCACCTTACTTCACTGCAGCCAGGCTGCCTCCCTGCCTACWGCAGTGAGGGGTCAGACCTGGGGCTGCGCAGAGCCTCTGCTCCCTGTGGGGCTGATAGACTCCCAGCAGAGCCAAGCTGCACAGGAGAGGCCAGGGCTGGCTCCCAAACCTGCACGTTGCCTCTGGGTGGCCATAGGCAATGACAGCTGCCACAAGGCCCTAACCCGTAGCCTCAGCAAGTGTGTGTACAAAGGAGAAGGTGCTCACCAGGGGCTTCCCAGGGCTATTGGTTGGTACAAGCCAGGGAACTTATTTTCTGGCTGTCCCTGGCTTCAGGGAAAGGGYTTCTATGCCCCCTGGAACGGAAGGAGTGTCCCCCGGGACCTTGAGGTGGGCAGTGCAGTGAGGAGAGGCAGAGTGCTGGATCTGGGACAAGCCAGCGGGATGGTGTAAGCACAAGCCTCCCAGGCTGTAGGCTAGCACAGTTTGAAGAAGACCACTGCAAGCTTGTGTGCCGGGGCTGGTCTGCCTGTGCTCAGGCACATGGGACYTGCAGGCAGCTCACCACCCACAGCAGCCGTGGTGTTGGTCCTGACCAGGAGCTGATGCTGCCTCCCTCCCTCCTTTCCCCAGCGTGAGTGCATCTCAGTCCACGTCGGCCAGGCCGGCGTCCAGATGGGCAACACCTGCTGGGAGCTGTACTGCCTGGAGCACGGCATCCAGCCYGACGGGCAGATGCCCAGCGACAAAACCATCGGTGGAGGGGACGACTCCTTCACCACCTTCTTCTGTGAGACTGGTGCCGGGAAGCACGTCCCGCGGGCCATCTTTGTGGACCTGGAGCCCACTGTGATTGGTGAGTGCTGGAGCCCAGGGTATACCTCTGTGGGTCCTGCTGCCACCCACTTGTGTACAACCCTGGATAGGCTGTAACAGTGGCCACTGTCTCTGGAAGTAACCGACTACAGAGTATTCCCTAGAGCACCTCTGCACAAGTTTCCCCAGGCAAAAAAATTTCAACACCTCTAACATTGTGCTAACCTCTCCTAGATGAGGTTCGAGCTGGAATCTACCGCCAGCTCTTCCACCCCGAACAGATGATAACGGGCAAGGAAGATGCTGCCAACAACTATGCCCGTGGGCACTACACTATTGGCAAAGAGATCATTGACCAAGTGCTGGACAGGATCCGGAAGCTGGTAGGTAACTGTAGAGGGGGCATATGATGTGCTGGGCAGGGGTCTGTCCTGCTTCTGGGGGCTGGAGTAGAGAAAGGAGCCCTGTTAYGCCCTGGGGAAAGATCAGTAGCTGGCTGTGGTGGGAGATGCTTCTGGCAAGCAAAGGTCTGAAACTTCCCTCTAGCAATGTTACTGCTTGTTGGAATCTCACACGGGCTCTCTATGCAGGCTGACCAGTGCACAGGCCTCCAGGGCTTCCTGGTGTTTCGCAGTTTTGGAGGGGGCACTGGCTCTGGATTCACCTCCCTGTTGATGGAACGACTCTCTGTTGACTATGGCAAGAAGTCCAAGCTCGAGTTCTCCATCTACCCAGCACCACAGGTTTCCACCGCGGTGGTGGAGCCCTACAACTCCATCCTCACCAC
>NW_028186457.1:181227-184300 GCF_003343005.1 Rhea americana
GAGCAGCTGTCAGTGGCCGAGATCACCAACTCCTGCTTTGAGCCGGCCAACCAGATGGTGAAGTGTGACCCTCGCCACGGCAAGTACATGGCCTGCTGCCTGCTGTACCGAGGGGACGTGGTGCCCAAGGACGTCAACGCTGCCATTGCCACCATCAAGACCAAGCGCAGCATCCAGTTTGTGGACTGGTGCCCCACGGGCTTCAAGGTGGGCATCAACTACCAGCCGCCCACGGTGGTGCCGGGCGGYGACCTGGCCAAGGTGCAGCGCGCCGTCTGCATGCTGAGCAACACCACGGCCATCGCCGAGGCCTGGGCTCGCCTCGACCACAAGTTTGACCTGATGTACGCCAAGCGAGCCTTTGTGCACTGGTACGTGGGAGAGGGCATGGAGGAAGGGGAGTTCTCCGAGGCGCGGGAGGACATGGCTGCACTGGAGAAGGATTACGAGGAGGTGGGCCTGGACTCCTATGAGGATGAAGAGGAGGGCGAGGAGTAGAGAYGCCCTGCCCWAAGGACCTTCCTCCTTTTTGCGTGTTAACTGCACAAATCCTTGGCAATAAACAGTCTGAGTCTCCGTGTCTCCCACTAACCCCCAAGCTCTATTGGTTTCTTGCCAGGTCAGGTGTGTGGTGAGTGCTTCAGCTCTGCTGCTGTTGCTGCTATGCTTCCTCCTAGCGTGCTCTGCTCCAGCTCCAGCTTGCTCCCTGCACAGGTAAGAGTCCGACATCTCAGGAATATGGACAGGGCACATAGCATGCTCTGAGAAAGTGCAAGAGATCAGGAGGAGTCCTGAATATTTTGCATAGTGTGATGGGACACAATAGTTTCCATAAAATTATAGAATGATAAGGTTGGAAGGGACCTCTGGAGATCATCTAGTCCAACCCTCAGCATGGCCCATATGGGGACTGAACCCGCAACCTTGGCATTAGTAGCACCATGCTCTACCAACTGAGCTAAACCTGCCTGGTCTCTGTGAATGGATACCAGGAAGGTGCACAAAGAGGCTGAACTGTAGTGGAGAGGAGGCATTGGAAGGGTACAGGTATCCTGGCCATTGCCTACTCTCCCGTTGGAGCTGGTATAAAAGGGGTTGGAAGGACCTCCTGATGACTTGTGCAATTTTTCTGCCTCTCCTCTGACTTTCAAGGGCTGATATTTCTTGATGGAGCAGCTCCCTTTCTCCCCACCGTGGAAAGAGGGGAGTCTGTTCCCTGTCCCCAAGGCCTGCTGCTGTTTGTCAGGGCATGATGTGTGTTACTGTGAGCCCTTCCCTCATACATGAGGTCCCCTGCCCAGAGGCCCCCCAGCCTGGCTCTGCCTGYGCCTGATACCCTGCTAAGCCACTTGCTTCATGCTGTGTTGCCCCATGCRGAGACCTCTCCCTGCGCTGCCCAGGCTTTGAGGGGGCTGAACTGCAGTTCCAGTTGTAAACAGGAGATTTGTTTTTTAACTCATATCCAGTGGGCTGAGGCCAGAGATTAACTTTCCCTGCTTAACACTAATGCTGCGGTTATATCGACCTGCAGGGGCTGTCCTCTGTTGCCCTCCTCCCCTTCCCGGCATGCATCAGCGTCAGCTGTAGGGGAAAGTGTGAGCCAGCACTAGGGCTTGCTGTTTCCTGGACCATGGCCAGGCAGTTGTCTGCCCCTGGCTGGCGCAGGGCAGCTCCAGGGCTCCCGACAGTGTTCCRCGTGCCAGTGACCAGAGTCCTGGACTTAGGCTGAGCAGTATCTGCTGCTGGGACAGGGCAGGATGTGCTGCCCCTTATGCTGGGCACTGCTCTGAACACTTCCTTTACAGAGGTCTGAGTGGGGCTGAGAAGTACCCTGCTGCTCTGGGAGYGATCCCACACCAGAGTTGCCTCTCCCTGTATCTTCAGATAGACCTGACTGCTGCCAAAAGCATGTAAGAGTTATAATTGTGTACAACTCCTTATTTTCTGAAGATTAGGCTGCACCTCTGAGCTAGACCCCACTGCAGGGGAGAGGGGACATGACAGTTCCTCCTGGCGTGCCAAGGCACTTGCACGCTCCTGGGTAGCAGAAAGAAACCCCGATCTCCATGGGCAGGGAACACTGAGATGGTATCCCATTAGCAAGGACGGAGCCTGCTCCCTGCTGTGTGCTCAGTGTGCAAGGTCTGAGTGCTGGGCTCTCTTCACTCTCTGCTGGGGAGCCAGGCAGGTGGTTCATGCATCATCCTCAGCAGCAGGACCAGTCCTGGCCTCGATGAGGCGGGCTGCGGTAGCGAGGCCCCAAACAGAAYGGTTTCTCTGAGTATTGGCCCAAGGAGTCATTCAGGTAACAGTGAACCGGCTGCAATGACCTCTCTGTGCCAGTCCCACACCCCACGCTTCTGCCCTGCCGTTCTGCAGGCTCACAGAGGTGCCWGGCGTTGCCTGCCAGTCCCCACCGGAGGGAAGGGCAGCCCTTTGTACCTGAAATGCTGAGGTGATGAAGGTAGGTTGGGGAGCACCTCCGTTTCCAGAGCCTGGTCCATGTCTCTAATCTGTTTCTCTTCATTTTTTATACTCTAGAGGTCCAGGTCCTGGAGGCTTTGGGGGTCACTAGGTCCCAGTCGAGCCTGCAGTGAGGGGAAGGTGGTGTCAGAGCAAAGTGGGGGCTGCTGTTCCCACTCCTGCCCCATCCTGGTGGCTGAGTGCTGTCCTGAGGGTTTGAGGCCAGTGTGTTCCTCGCAGCCCGGCTGGGTGCCCCTGGGCTGTGGGGAGGGCCTGGCCCTCCCGGCAGGGCATGGAGAGGGGCCTGGGAAACGCTCTGGAGCGCCTAGGGGTGCCCTGCACGGGGGGACACCCCAAAGGCGGCTGCAGACCGTCCCGCACACTCCCCCCGGGGATGCTCCCGCCTCGCATGCAAATATACCCAAATGAGGGGGCGTGGCGGCTTCAGGCCCCTCCCCCCTTATAAGAGGACGCTGCGGCGGGGCTTGCCGCAGCCGCAGCTCCGCACCGAGTCCCGCCGCACCGAGCCGCCGGCAGAGCCCGGACCCGCCACCGCCGCAGCATGGTGAGTGCGGGCCCGTCCCCGTCCCGGGACCGGCTCCGCGGGGGC
>NW_028186457.1:184460-190737 GCF_003343005.1 Rhea americana
CCCTGCCCCGGGGCGGCCGTGCCCCCTGAGCAGTTCCCCCCGGCCCCGGCCCGGGACGCCTGGTCCCCCCGGCGCAGTGGGGGTAGCGCTCGGCGGGGGTGACCCCTCCGGTGGCCGCAGACGGACGGGGACAGCTGCCGGGGGCGGAGGCGCCGGCCGGGGGCCGGAGCTGGGGGCTCGGCTGAGCCGGGGCCGCCCCGTCGGTTCTGGCCGCGGGTGGCCGGCCCGCACCGCGGGGGCTGCGGGAGTTGCGGCATGGGCCGCGGCCCAAACCGGGTAATCGCCTCTGCCGTCGCCTCGGGACCCRGGCTATATTTAGCACCGCGGGAGGGGGCCCGGGCCATGCCAGGCGGCGCTGTGCCGGGCCCATGGGGAGCGCCGGCCCAGGGTCTGCCGGCCCCCGCTGCCCGCCGGCCGAGCCCGGTCCCCACCGAGCGCTGCGCTTCTCCCTGCCGCACTGACGCTCTCCTTACGCCTCCCTGCAGCGAGCCAGGGCAAGGAGGCACGCAGGAATCCTTGTCATTCCCTGGGGCCCTGTGGAGCAGAGCACAGTCCCCATCCCAGCTCTGTCTGAGCGCCGTGTGCCCAGGGAGCGCAGGAGCAAGGAGCGCTCCAGCCCCTATGCTCTCCCATACGGAGCTCATGGTCCCATTCCCCGGGTGCCTGGTTGAGGGGAGAGCAGGGGCACATCTCCAGCTTGCAGCCTGCTCCCTGGTGCCCCCGCTCCCCTTTCCACAAGGGCTTTGCAGCACTGGGTCAGGACTGTATGGCCCAGGGAGTCTCTGTGATGCCTYGGAGACAGCCGGCTCCACAGGCAACTCTCTTGCTGCCCCACAACCCAAAAGGCTCCTCGCCCTGGGGAGGGTGATCTCTTGCCCGGCTCTAGAGCAGGGACAGGGTGGGGTTGCCCCTGGGCTGACTGTGCCTCATGGATCAGGTATGTGCCCTAGTCAGCTCAGCCTCTCACCCGTGCTTCCCTGCAGTGAGGAGTCAGGCCTGGGGCTGCCGTGGGCAGCAGGGGACAGCAGCCAAGACTGTGAGGAGCCCTGTGGGGCTGCAAGCAGCAGCTGGGGCGTGGGGCACCGCACAGAGCCTCTCCTTCTTGCTGGGCTAGTGGACAGGCTTGGACAGCATGCAGRTGGACTCCCAGCAGGGCCTAGCCAGGCAGGAGAGGTGCCAGGGCTGGCTCCCAAACCTGCACATTGTCTCTGCGTGGCAGTAGCAGCAGCTGCTGCAGGGTTCCTTGGACAAAAGCAGGAATTTATGCAAGGGGGAATATGCTGCCTAGGGCTGCTAGCTAGAGCTGTCCCCTGTGCCCTTGTGCAATGGCCTTGGGGCGCTGGCGCCAGGCAGGGAGCCCTCTCAGGGCTGTTTGGGCAGCTGTGCAGAGCTGTTTGTGTATTTCTGGGATGAGCATTTGGGGAGGAGAAGGAGGGCACAGCATCTCCCAGGCTGTACATCATGTGGTGGGGATGGAGCCCAGCTTGGGAGGAAGGTAGTGCAGCAGTTCACGGTCCTGMCCAGGAGCTGATGCTGCCTCCCTCCCTCCTTTCCCCAGCGTGAGTGCATCTCAGTCCACGTCGGCCAGGCCGGCGTCCAGATGGGCAACACCTGCTGGGAGCTGTACTGCCTGGAGCACGGCATCCAGCCYGACGGGCAGATGCCCAGCGACAAAACCATCGGTGGAGGGGACGACTCCTTCACCACCTTCTTCTGTGAGACTGGTGCYGGGAAGCACGTCCCGCGGGCCATCTTTGTGGACCTGGAGCCCACTGTGATTGGTGAGTGCTGGAGCCCAGGTGTGCATGGGCTGGGGTGTGAAAACCACTTATTGCTAGTCTGTTCTGGAGTATGCACCCTGGAGTGGTTAGCAAACAGCTGGTGTTCACCATTTACTGAGACGATCCTGCACTGGGTTCACTGCAGAGGGCCTTACTGCCACCTTCCCCAAGAGAAGCCATAAGTTGAGTGCAAGCTCTTGATAGTGAAACGTCCGACAGGCAGCAATACTTGCAGTCTCTGATGCACACATGCTGAGAGAAACCAACCCAACCGGCACAGCAGCTTGTGTGGCAGCCTCTGAGAAGGGAGCTCCCAATGGGCTAGGAGAAGCTGAGCTCTTTGCAAAGAGGTGGCAGCAGCCTCCGTCATGCAGAGAAACCTGACGCCCATGGCCCTGCTGACGTGTTCTGGCAGGTTCCCTGGGCCGTGCCTCTAGTAGGCAGAGCTGTGACGAGGGCAAAGGGATGGCTCTGCTTCGGGCCCAGCTCACAACAAAAGCCTCTGCCAGACCTCCAGGTCTCAATCCTCCCATGATCTCTCCTAGACGAGGTTCGAGCTGGAATCTACCGCCAGCTCTTCCACCCAGAGCAGCTGATCACAGGCAAGGAAGATGCTGCCAACAACTATGCCCGTGGGCACTACACTATTGGCAAAGAGATCATTGACCAAGTGCTGGACAGGATCCGGAAGCTGGTAGGTAACTGTAGAGGGGGCATATGATGTGCTGGGCAGGGGTCTGTCCTGCTTCTGGGGGCTGGAGTAGAGAAAGGAGCCCTGTTATGCCCTGGGAAAGGGTCAATAGCTGGCTGTGGCAAGGGATGGATGAGGTAGGAGCTAAAGGACTTCTGAACAAGTCAGACATTTACAAGGAGATCCATGTCAGAGTGATCTCACACGGGCTCTCTATGCAGGCTGACCAGTGCACAGGCCTCCAGGGCTTCCTGGTGTTTCACAGTTTTGGAGGTGGCACTGGCTCTGGATTCACCTCCCTGTTGATGGAACGACTCTCTGTTGACTATGGCAAGAAGTCCAAGCTCGAGTTCTCCATCTACCCAGCACCACAGGTTTCCACCGCGGTGGTGGAGCCCTACAACTCCATCCTCACCACCCACACCACCCTGGAGCACTCAGACTGTGCCTTCATGGTTGACAACGAGGCCATCTAYGACATCTGCCGCAGGAACCTCGATATCGAGCGCCCCACCTACACCAACCTCAACCGCCTCATTAGTCAGGTAGTATCATCCATCACAGCGTCCCTGCGGTTTGATGGTGCCCTGAACGTGGACCTGACCGAGTTCCAGACCAACCTCGTGCCCTATCCCCGCATCCACTTCCCACTGGCCACCTACGCCCCCGTCATCTCTGCAGAGAAGGCCTACCACGAGCAGCTGTCAGTGGCCGAGATCACCAACTCCTGCTTTGAGCCGGCCAACCAGATGGTGAAGTGTGACCCTCGCCACGGCAAGTACATGGCCTGCTGCCTGCTGTACCGAGGGGACGTGGTGCCCAAGGACGTCAACGCTGCCATTGCCACCATCAAGACCAAGCGCAGCATCCAGTTTGTGGACTGGTGCCCCACGGGCTTCAAGGTGGGCATCAACTACCAGCCGCCCACGGTGGTGCCGGGCGGCGACCTGGCCAAGGTGCAGCGCGCCGTCTGCATGCTGAGCAACACCACGGCCATCGCCGAGGCCTGGGCTCGCCTCGACCACAAGTTTGACCTGATGTACGCCAAGCGAGCCTTTGTGCACTGGTACGTGGGAGAGGGCATGGAGGAAGGGGAGTTCTCCGAGGCGCGGGAGGACATGGCTGCACTGGAGAAGGATTACGAGGAGGTGGGCCTGGACTCCTATGAGGATGAAGAGGAGGGCGAGGAGTAGAGAYGCCCTGCCCWAAGGACCTTCCTCCTTTTTGCGTGTTAACTGCACAAATCCTTGGCAATAAACAGTCTGAGTCTCCGTGTCTCCCACTAACCCCCAAGCTCTATTGGTTTCTTGCCAGGTCAGGTGTGTGGTGAGTGCTTCAGCTCTGCTGCTGTTGCTGCTATGCTTCCTCCTAGCGTGCTCTGCTCCAGCTCCAGCTTGCTCCCTGCACAGGTAAGAGCCTCTGGGTCCAATCCCAGGGCACCCATGGCTATGGCACACATCCCATGCTGCTCACTGGCCCAGGCAGGGGTGGGCACTGCTTCCCTGTGTGGTAGATGTTACATCTCTGCTCTGTATCCTGCAACCCCCAGGAGCAGATGTAGCCTAAGCAGGAAAAAATCTGCAGTAGCCAGGAGTTCCCCCGCGTGCGGTGTCAGGGCTGGCGAGCTTTGCTGAAACTGGGAGGGGGTGGTKGGGGGAGCAGCCTGGCCCCTCTGTCCCCGCCTCTGGGGCTCAGCACTGGGGGCACGGGGGCATACCAGGCCTCTGCGGTGCGTTGGGGTGCAGCCCGGACAGGGCATCCCGCACGGCATGAATCGCGGTGTCCGCTTTACTGCTGTGTTGCGGTGAGAGGATTAAACGAGGGGAACGCTCCCTGTGAAACCATCCGTCTGCATCTCTTTTTTTTTTTAGTCTCCCTCTGCCGTGGGCAGTCAGACTGCTGCGTGCCGTCCGGGTGAGCCCCCTGGAGAAGGGGTGGCCGCTCGGCCGGGGTGGGGGCTGTTCCCAGGAGCAGAGCTGATGCAGCGGGTGCTGCCCCAGGGCTTTCCTCGCGCGCAGGGCAGCTGCCCCCTCCCTCGGCGCAGGCGCTGCTTCGTCAGCTCCGTGCCGCGGGGTGGCCGCAGGCCCTGCCTGCCATCGCTTGGCCCCGYGCTGCCGCCCTGCACGTGCGCCGCTTTGGCCCTGCGCTGAGCCCCGGCTTGGAGGGGCTGACAGCAAGGCCCGGCTCCAGCTGCAACGCTGTCTGTGCTCGCTCTTACCAGGCGCCCTCAGGCCACAGCTCAGCTCTCCCTGCTCGTGCTCGGCTGCATCGACCCGCAGGGGCTGTCCTCTGCCGCCCTTCCCCTCGGGCAGCACTCGGCTGCAGGGCACGGACGGCTGCTCGGCCTGGGAAGGGCCCTGCTCCGCACGCCCCAGCGGGGCTCTCCTCCCCACGCTCAGGGACTCCAACCACACGTCCACAAGAGCATTTTTTACTCAAAACACAAGGCAACGTCGGGGCTGGGAGCAGGATCYGGGTCACGCCTGCCCCTTGCCTCGTTCCAGCATAAAGTTGGGCCCCGGAGGGCAGCTTTGCCCCCCAACCGCTGTGCGGAGGTGCTCGGCTGCCTCCAGCCGGGAGCGACCCCGCTAGAGGCACGGGGCCCCGGTGCTCAGCAGCGGCTCACGCGTACCCAGCCCCAGGGCTTTGCCCCGGTCCGCGCACGCTCGGGGCACGCTGGCAGCGACACTCCAGCTCCACTGCATCTCCACCACAGGAGCAGCTCCACGCCGAGTGCAAAAATCCCTTTCCAAACAGCTCCCTTCGCCGCCGGGGCGAGGGTCGGGGCTTTCCCACGGGCTCTGCCCGGGCATGCGCCCCTCGCCGCAGGGCCGCGCTCACATCTGCGTGGTGTCGTGGCCCGCYGGCGTCTGCTCCAGCCCCTCCAGCTGGTCGAGGACGTCGACTATGTGGGGCCGCTCCTGGGGGTTCACGGTCAGCATGGAGGAGAGCAGGCGGCGCAGGGCAGCCGAATACCTGCGGGGAAGAGGGCGGCGGGGCTCAGCGCGGCGCCGCGGGGCGAGCCGGGCCGCCCTGCCCGGCCCCTCACCTGCAGTCGGGGGGCACGGCGACGGGGTTCTGCACCGCCAGGGCCACGCTGTCGCCCTTCTGGAAGACGGCGTCGAAGGGGCCCTCGCCGAACATCATGCAGTAGAGCACGCAGCCTAGGGACTGAAGCGGGGCAGGGTGAGGGCCGCCCCACGGCGGCGGCCCAGGCGGCGGCCCCGGCGCCCCACGCTTACCCAGATATCGGTGCGCTCGTCTATGACGCACTGGCTCTGCACCGCGAAGAGCTCGGGGGCCCGGTAGGAGATGGTGCAGCGCTGGGCGGCCCAGTCCTGCGCAGAGGCAGAGCGGGAGGCTGAGCGCGGCGAGGAGGTGCCGGGCCCGGGAGCAGCCCACGGTGGCGTGTCCCCCCCCACCCCCAAGAGCCCCGGTCGTGGGGGGCAGGGGGACCGGGCAGCGTCCCACCTGCACGGCCATGGCCTCCCGCGAGCTGTTGACCTCGATGCGGGCCTGGTTCATGGAGCCCAGGTCCATCAGCACGGCCCGGTCGTCCTCATCCAGCAGCACGTTGGTGGGTTTGAGGTCCCTGGCGGGGGGGACGCGGGTCACGGAGAACTCGCCGGGCCCTGCCCCRCCGCCAGCCCCCCAGCGCCCGGCCCCCCGACCTGTGAGCGTAGCCCTTGCCGTGGATGGCCTGCAGCCCGCGGCAGATGCCGCGCAGGATGCGGAGGATCCGCCGCTCCGGCATGGAGGCCCCTCTGCCTCGCAGCGCTTCCACCTCGCTCCACAGGGTCCCTCC
>NW_028186457.1:192074-206305 GCF_003343005.1 Rhea americana
GAGGGACGCCCCCGTTCCCCGGGGGGCGCGGCGGGGCCCAGCCCCTCGCACCTGGCCTGCCCGTCGCGCTCTGCCGCCGGCACCGCCCTGCGGAAGGTCCCGGCCGCGAGGAGCTGCTGCGCTGGCAGCGGGCCCCGGCAGCCTCCCGGCTGGTCCCCGGTGCTGGTGCTCCTCCAGCTGGCACGGCCCGGGGTCACGTGTGTGCAGGGACTGTCGATAGAGATGGTCTTGGGGTGATGCTGGAGGCATGATTTTGTAGGGATGCTCTGGAGAGCATCCTGGCAGGGCTCAGCTTCGCTGCTGCACCACTGAAGCCAGGGGCTGTCTCGCTGTCTCGCCCCGCGCCGAGGCTGTGGTGTCTCCSCGTCGCACTGATCGGGCTGGCACCAGGCTCCACCGTTACGTCCCAGTGCCCTCTCTTTCCCTGGAGGGCCTGGAGAGATGCCCTGCTCCCCCAYCCCCCTCCCTGTCCACCCCACACCAGGCACCCTTTGGGGTCCCCTGTGAGGCTCAGCAGTGCCCAGTACTGCTCCCAGTAAGGCTGGAGGGGGGGGCACTGGAAGCCTATCAGCCAGCCCGTGCTGGCTGTGGGGTGCTGCCTGTGCCCCATGCCCAGCAGCGGTCGGGGTGACGTGTGGCACTGACGCGGGCAGCGCGAGGCTGGCCACGCTTCGGGCGCGCGCGGGGCGGCCGAGGCGCCGGCCGTGCCCGCCGCCCCCTGTCCGACTCCCACGCTCCTCTCCGCCGGCACCGCTGCCCGGCTGCCTGAGCTTAGGACCTGGAAGAAGCGCCCGGAGCTGTGGAGAAGGATCATGTGATGGTGTCCACGTCCCCTCACGTGGTGGTGGCTACRTCCCCGCTCGTCCCCGCTGCTGCCGGGATGGGGCCGCCCGCTCTCGCCCTGCTGCTGACGGCAGGGCTCCTGCACGCGCAGGTTAGCAAAGCCAGCCCGGGCGGAAAGTTCGGGAGAGGCCGGTGGGGCTGCGCTGGGAAGGATCCAGCTGGGGTGACGCCAGGAGCTGCCGCTTTCCTCCTCCGTGTCCCCGCACCCTGCCTCCTCCTGCCACAGCTCCCCTCTCCTGCAGCCCCCTGTGCCTCTCCYGGCCCCTCGCCTGCCCTCCAGCACCCTGTCCCCAGCACCCCACCTGAAAATGCTCCCAGCGCGGTGTGAGCAGCAAGGGGGTGCCACGGGGCGGCCGTGGCTGCCCTGCCTCTCCCTCCGGGCCCTCATCCGTGCGCCGAGGATGGGGAGGACCCCCTGGGATCCCCCCGGGGTGGGCAAGGGGCGTCCCCCCCACCGGGAACCAGCGCCCGTCCCCAGGGAGCAGGAGACGGGGCAGCCGGGGCTCGGGGAGGGTGCGCGGCCCCGACCGCTGCCCCTGTGCCCGCAGGCGTCCGCCCCGGCGCGCTCCTTCCAGATCGACTATGACGGCGGCTGCTTCCGGAAGGACGGCGCCCCTTTCCGCTACGTCTCGGGCAGCGTGCACTACGCCCGCGTCCCGCGGCCCGCCTGGAGGGACCGTCTCCTCAAGATGTACCTGAGCGGGCTCAGCGCGGTGCAGGTGTAAGTGCCGGGGCAGCCCCGGCCGCGCGGAGCCCCGCAGCCGTTCGGGCGGCTCCGGGGCCCTCAGTCCCGCACCCTCCCAGAGGCAGGGGTGTTTTCTTGTCTGATCACAGGGATCAGCCTTACTGAGCCGGAGGGGGGTCAGGGACCCCCAGGGCTTTGCTGGCCCCACCATGAGCCTGGGCTAGCCCTGGGTGCCACCCCTAGCCCATCCCATCCTTTGCAGGGGGAGAGGGCCCAGCCTGTGCAGAGGGGAGAGGAGATGTTTCCCTGCCCTGCTAGAGGTGTCCTTCACCCATCCACATTCATCATCGCTCTCTCCACCAGCTACATCCCCTGGAACTACCACGAGCCGCTGCCAGGGGTTTACGACTTTGCCGGGGACCGGGACGTGGAAGCCTTCTTGGACTTGACAGCCGAGCTGGGGCTCCTGGTGATCCTGCGGCCGGGACCCTACATCTGCGCCGAGTGGGAGATGGTGAGCCCCAGCCCTGCACCGAGCCCGCTCCAGACCAGCCCGGTCCCGTGTGGGATGACCTCATGGGGGCCTGCGCAGAGCGGGGCTGGTGCCTCTTGCTGCGTTGCTGACCCTGGTGCCTTGTAAGCCTTGGGCTGCAGCCCCACCAGGCACGGGCCGCTCTGATGTTGATCACCAGTGTTTTGGCTCTGTGCCTCCGAGATCGCTGAGCAGCTTCTGTCTCCCTCCCCACTGTGGGGTGTTTCTCTAGGGTGGCCTGCCTGCCTGGCTGCTGTGGAAACCAGACATCGTCCTGCGCTCCTCCGATCCCGGTGAGCCTCRGAGTGGTGCCCGGAGAGACTGGTCCTAGTCCACACATGCTGCTGTCTGCTGCTGGTCTGTCTCTTGGCACTCACCAGCCCCAGAATGCCCATCTTCTCTCTTGTCTGCTTCTCTCTTTTGGGAGCCTGGTAGTTCCTCCTTCATCTCCACTTTCCCATTGCTCTCAGCCCTGCCCCAACCTCATCCTCGCAGCACTGGTTGCATGTGAAGCTGAGCGGTCCCTGCGGTCAGGCTGAGGTGCTGTCTGTGCCCCCAGATTACCTGGCAGCCGTGGACTCCTGGCTCCATGTCCTGCTACCCAAGATCAAGCCGCGGCTGTACCAGCACGGGGGGAACATCATCAGTGTGCAGGTTGGGTGCTGTGGGACTTGGCTCTCTGTCCTGCTCTGGGTCATCTTCAGCTTTGCCCTAAAAAGCTACCTGCATTCCCTACACTTTGCCCTCTTCTGGCACGCTCTCAGAGCCCCTGGGTCATCTGGACCATGGTTTCTCTGCAAGGACTAGGGCTCAGGATACCTGTCAGTGCTGTAGGGCAGGAGGTTGGGGTTTGAGGGGCACCAGCAGAGCTGGGGCTAGTAGATGAGGACCTGGGACTGCAGTATCTGTCCCAGGACCTCTTTGACACTGTCATGATGTCTAATGCCCCGCTTGGGCCTTGGAGGAGGGAAGGATAAGCTGGGTGCTCATGTCACCCTGCTACCCCAGGTGCAGGTTGGGACCTGACTCCAGCCCTGCTCCCGTGCGGGGTACTGGGTCCTTCCCTGTGTCCTGCTCACAGGTGGAGAACGAATATGGGAGTTACTACGCCTGTGACTACAACTACCTGCGGCACCTCCTGGGCACCTTCCGGGCACTGCTGGGGGATGACGTGCTGCTTTTCACCACTGACGGCACACAAGCGGATGAGCTACGCTGTGGCACCCTGCAGGGGCTCTACGCCACCGTGGACTTTGGGCCAGGTGCTCCATGGAAGAGGAGAAGGATAGGGGTCCTGTCTCGACCTTCTCCAACCTCTCCTCATAATTTCCACAGGCTCCAACATCACGGAGGCATTTGGTGCCCAGCGCCTGGTCCAGCCAAAGGGGCCCCTGGTGAGCTTGGCGTGGGCACCTTGGGAGGGAATTAGCCACTGTGGCTTTGGGGAGGCAGAAGGGTTTGGGGGTGYGAGGCAAAGAGGGAGGCTGCGCCAGGCTGCCGGGGAGCAGGAGCAGGGGGGATGTGGCTGATAAAGGCGGTGCCAGGAGCCCCCGCTCCGGCTCGTAACAGCCCCTTGCGTCCCCAGGTGAACTCCGARTACTACACGGGCTGGCTGGACTACTGGGGGGAGGCGCACGCCAGCGTCAGCTCTGCGCGCGTAGCCCAGGGACTCGCGGACATGCTGCAGCTGGGAGCCAACGTCAACATGCAAGTAGCTCGTCGGCTGGGGTGGGGGCACGGCCAGGACTGCCAGCCCACCCCTCTGCAGGCATCGGCGCAGGCGTCGCGGCTGGCGGCTGACTCGGGACCCGGGCTGTGGGGGGCAGGCGGGCCTGGACTGGGGCTGTGGAGGGAGCAGGGGSTGGGGGGAAGGTGCCTGACAAACCTCTGCCGGGGTTTGTGTGGGTGCTGACCTCGGTCTCTGGGGTGTCACGTAGGTACATGTTCCAGGGGGGGACCAACTTCGCCTACTGGAGCGGTGAGTAGGGCCGTGCCCAGGGGGAGGGCTGGCGAGSACGGTGGGGCCAAGCAGGGGCACAGGCACGCTGTGGGGCCGGGGTTACGGGACTTTCCTTGGCCGTCTGGGGGGAGGCTGTTCCAGGGCTCCCTCTATCCTGTTGTGTGGGCTGACACATACCCTGGGTCCTGGCTAGTCTCTTGGGTCCCAGCTCCCCCTTGGGACTTCTGTTGTCTCTGAGCAGGGACCTTGGGCCTGCAGTCCTGGGGCCTGTCCCCCCACACCGCAATGCAGCTAGCCTAGGGCTGGTCCCCACCAGTGGGTCCTTGGGGTCCAGGCCCCCAGCTCTGCCAGAGTGCCCCTTCCTGCAGCTCCCTTGGCTTTCCCTGGCCAGGTGCCGACTTCAAGGAGGAGTACAAGCCAGTGACCACCAGCTATGACTACGACGCACCACTCTCGGAGGCTGGAGACCCCACTGAGAAGCTGTTTGCCATCCGCACGGTCATCAGTAAGGTGCTGAGTCTGGTAGGAGGAGGGGGACAGCACTAGCATGCCCCTGCCCTGGGTGCCATGAGATCCCAGGCTGCCTGGCACTGGGCCCTGCTGCCTGTGCTGGGGCAGAGGACACAGAGAGGCACCTGGGAGGACAGCCACTAGGCTACTAGGGGMCACCTCCCTGCTGTACTGAGATGAGGGTCCCAGGGGCAGCCACGGCCCAACGGGGCACCTAACAATCTGCTGTTCAGTTCCAGGCTCTGCCGGTCGGTCCAATGCCACCTGCCACCCCCAAGTACGCCTATGGCCGGGTGGCCCTGCAGAAGGTGAGTGCCCGCTCCAAGGGCTGTGCTACCCCTGCGTGGCACTGCCCTGCTGCCCAGCTCCCATCTCTTTGCAGTACGCTAATCTCCTGGATGTCTTGGATGTACTGTGCCCCTCCGGGCCCATCAAAAGCCAGTTTCCCCTCACTTTTGAGGCCATAAAGCAGGTGAGGGGCTTAGTACTGCAGGGGACACAGAGACATTCCTGGGCTTGTCTTCTCCTGTACGGCCGAGCCTGGCAGGCCAGAGCACTGCCCTGGCTCTAGGATGGAGGGTCGGAGCCAGTGGCCAGCCCTGCTTCCCATTTCCCGTGCTGCTCTGCTGTGTCCCCCAGGCCCACGGCTTTGTGCTGTACCGCACTCACCTGCCCCGGGACATCCCAGACCTGGCCACCCTGAGCGCTCCTCCCCACAGCGTCTGTGACCGCGGCTACGTGATGCTACAAAAGGTGAGCCCTTGGGTGCACACCTGGTGCTCGCCCTGCCTCCTTGGAGCCAGACAATACTGTGCCAGGTCCTCGGGGACAGCCAGGGTGCTGGGAGCCATGGACCATGCTGAGGCCATGGGAAGTGGCTGTCTGCCTGTCCCTGTCCCTGCCAGGGGAGGTGCAGCTCAGGAAGGGCRAGGGCAGCTAGCTCTGCTGGCTAGCTGCGGATGGCATTTGGGGTGCTGGGATCCCAACACAGGGTGGCCTTGCTGACCTCATGCCTACAGGAGTATCAGGGGACRCTGGAGCGGGACGGGCAGACATCGCTGCAGGTGACAGGCAGGGAGGGGGCCACCTTGGACGTGCTCCTGGAGAACATGGGCAGGATCARCTTTGGGGCCAACGTCAGTGACTTCAAGGTGAGAGGAGAGGGCTCCATCACCTGCCTGGGAGGGCACGGCCTGGGCACCTGTGTGGCCACGCACACCCTCYCCTGCCAACCTTGACAGACTTTGGCTAAAGTCAGCGCTTGGGGGCAGAACTCCTGTTAGCTCTTACACTTTCCCATCCTCCCCCTTCCAAATGCACAAAGGTGGCAAATCCACCAGGAACCAGGGAAGGCAGCAAGACTGGCATCGCCCTCTGCCATGCATGCCACCATGGAAGCCAGGACCCTGCAGCCTCTGCTTGGGTCCAGTCCCATGTCTACTGCTGAAAGGGGGATGCACCCAGGGGAAGCCAAGCAAGGTCGTGTATGGCACCCACCTGCCCAAGGCAGACTGTGCTGCCTCATTTTCCCTCCTGCTCCTTCTCAGGGCCTGCTGGGGAACCTCTCCTTGGACTCCAGCCCACTGAGCAGCTGGCTGATCTACCCCCTAGCCATAGATGCTGCAGTGCAGCAGGGCTGGCCCCACACTGCCCTACTGAAATCAAGCAGCAAGGGTGGAGCAGGGCCAGCCTTCTACACTGGGATCTTTGAGACCCCTGGCATCGCCTGGGACACTTTTGTGAAATTCMCAGGGTGGAGCAAGGTAAGGCTGTGCATGCACCAAGGAGAGGGGATGAGAGGGGAAAAGGGCACAACTCAGCCCGGTCTCCATCCTCTAGGGCCAGCTATGGATCAATGGCTTCAACCTGGGCCGGTATTGGCCCCGGCGCGGACCCCAGCAGACCCTCTTCGTGCCTGGCTCAGTGCTGCAYCTTGGCCGTCCCAACAACATCACGGTGCTGGAGCTGGAGGGGGCAYCTCCCACCCCCTTCCTGCTCTTCCTTGACCGACCTTTTTTCAACACAACCATCAGCCAYGGTACCATGGCCACAGAATAAACCCAGAGCTGCCAGGCACTGTCACCACCTCTTGCTAGGGCTGAGGAGGTGTGTGTTGGGGGGGAGCTGGTGAAGAGGAGGAAGCGGCAAGCCCTCCTCGATGCCTGGGGAAGGGGTATGTATCCCAGCACAGACATCTGCCCTCCTCTGGGGCCAGGCCAATGTCTACACTAGGAGAAAGCAACCCAGCTTCAGTCTGTTCTGCATGTGCCCCCCACAACTCATCCCCAATGGTATCAATGCCTGTGCTGAGTCCCCCTAACACTCGTGCACACACAGCATGCTGGGCCAAGCAGGTTCCGACACCTCTTTATTGGCAATACAGGCACAGGAGGTAGTTGCCAACGTAATATGGCTGAGATGCCAATGGCACCCAGGAGAAGCGAGGAAAAAGCCGAGCCTCGAGAATGCCAGCAGGCACGGCTGCAGGTGGCACAGGGATGCAGGGTCTGGATGCATTAGGATCTGTCTCAGCGCCAGAGACAGCAGTCTGCAAGGCAGCAGGGAAAAGGGCAGCCACGAGGATTCCTCATCTGGGGCTGGGCTGGGCCATAGAGAAGCCCCAGTCCCTCACATTAGCTCATAGAGGATCCCAGCTCTAACGTCCCCAGGACCTGCCTAGAGAAGCRTGCCCCCTGCGGCTGACCAGGGCCTTGCTGCAGCTGCCCCAGAGAACGACATGGCCAGCGCAGTCACTCCGTACAGCAGTGCTTCAGGGCTCTCCGTCCCCCTGCCAGGCAGCCAGTGCTCAGCCATGTCTCCACCACATTGGTTCTTGGCAGGTGGCAGCAGTCTCCGGCCCTACGTGTGGCTGGCCCGGGCTCGGCGGTGGGTTTGCAGGCAGGCCGTGGAGCAGAAGGAGAAGTCAAGGTAGTGGTAAGGGATCCGGCCCAGCAGGGACTCCCCACAGTGCCAGCAGCGGCTACACAAAAGAGCAGAGGTGGCCCTGAGTGATGGGGACACTTGCAAAAAGGGCAGAAAAGCAAAGATACATTCAGTGCCTAGGTTGAGGGCTGGGACAAGGGCACCAGCAGCACAAGGGCGCTGGGGCTCCTCTGGTAACAGGGCAGAGGCATCCAGGCACAGGGCCACCCAGCAGCCCTGCTGCCTGGCCAGAGCATGCTCCCTGGAGGCGATGCAGGGTGAGAGCCTGGTGCGAGACACCTTGGAGCAGGCTGAACATGGGAGAAACAGGCCCCACATGGAGTTGGGGAGCCCCTGTCCAGAACAGCGTACAGGGCTGACTGCCCACAAGGCTGTGGGGTGGCACAGAGAAAGGACAAGGGATGTGACGTCAGCAACAGTGGCACAGAAGTGGCTGGGGAGGTTGACTTTCCATAGCCCTGGCCTCAAGGGGATGGGATTGCCCTTTGAAAAATATTCCCAGAGTAAAGTGCAGAAAGGGAGACAGCATTGGAACAAGTACTGCTAGGAACAGAATGGCTGGGAATAGGTTTAGGCTGGACATGAGAAGAAAGGCAGGCAACAGCCATGCGAGCGTTGGGGAGCGGGTCTCTGCTGTGATGACTGTGCTGTGTTGTGCTCGCAGTGAGGAACAGTCCCTGGTAGAGGAGTGCTCCTGGCTAAGACTGACCATGCTCAACCTCCCTGTCACCGCACAACAGCTACCCCGGCTGTTACCTGATGTTAGCAAGAGTTGTGCCGGCATCCTGCAGCTTTGTAGCCAGCCTCCGCTCAGCAGCCAGGGCCCTCTGGAGAGCAGAGAGCCAGGTCAGCGCCTCCAGTCTGGGAATGGCCCTGGGAGTGCCAGGGCCTGTGGCACCAGAGCCTGCAGCACCTGCACTGCCCCAGCCCGGCCAGATCCTCTTCCCCATATAGAGCCTCACCTTCTCCCTGTCAGACAGGGCGGCAAACCGCTGCTTCTCRTCCTGCTCCTTCTCCTGGCGCTGCCGCTCCTCCCGCTGAGCCTGCTCCCGCTGCTTCCGCTGGGCTTTCTGTGCTCGCTTCTTCTCCAGCTTCTTGGCCTCCATCTCTGGCGTCAGAGGCCCGGGCACCTGTGGGCAGCAAGGGTGGAGACTGAGTTGGGGGTGAAGACATCAGTGGCCTGGGGCAGAATGCTGGGGTATAGCCAAGGAGGGCTCAGCTCTGGGGTCCACCAGCCCTTGAGCAGCAAGCGCACAGGACAGGCACCCACCTTGGCACGGCTGTAGTCATACTTATCCGGATGGTCCACCACAAACTTGCGGAAGGCGTTGCGGGTCGGTTTGTCAGCRGAGACGCAGTAGGCGGGCCGCTCCTGCCTGTCTCTGCAGGCCAAAGCAGACCAGCTCAGCCTTGCAGTCTTGCTGCCCGTGACCTGCTGGGCTGCCAGCCCAGGGACTGCCCCAGAGATGTCCAACCAGAGCAGAGGCCAGGATACCGCAGCCACGGACGGGAAAGTTGCACATCCCCTGGGTCAACAGCTCCCAAATCCTCCCGTTCCTCATTTCCTGCCTTGCAAAGGGCAGTCTCGCTCTAGCCCTCTGAACAGCCTACCGATAACCCCAGGAGCACTTTAGGGCAGGGCTGGGAGAGACCCACCCTGSCTGTCCCAGGGCAAGGCTGGCAGGAGTCTCCCGTGGCCAGGGCAGGAGGGTCACTGGCGTAGGCAAGGGAAGCACCAGGCACCAGGGCRTGCTGGAGAAGCCTCCTACAGCAGAGGCTGTGCTCACGTGCCCCTGGAGGCCCTGCGATCGTACCTGAGCGCAGGGTCAGCCCCTGCCTCCAGCAACAGGTACACGGCCTCGGCCTTCCCTGCACATGCTGCCACATGCAGCAGGGTGTAGCCACGCTCGTCCACAGGCTGGTTGAGCAGGGAGAAGGGCACAGCCTCCTTCCCACCCTCGCTGTCCCCTGGTGGGCTCCCGCTCTCTGGCACACCCAGGAGGTGCCGCAGGGTTCCCACATCCCCTGTCTTGCACGCTGTGAACAGRGCATCCCGGAGCTGCGTCTGGGGGTCTCCTATAAGGGAAAGACACAGAAGGGAGCCTGACACCACGTGGCCATTCGGCTCCCTGCATAGAACAGTGCTCTGGTCTCTGCATGACCTGCACAGCGCAGTTAAAGCGTTGTACTGCTGGCTGGATTTGGGCAGGATTTCCAGTGCCTTCAGAGCCTGCGTCACGGCTATGTGATTGTGACACTGCTGAGCACAGCTGACAACAGCCAGGCCCTTCTCTCCTCCCGGGATGAGACCTGTTCCAAACCCCCCCCCACACCAGGCTGAGCTGGGTGCTGCCTGCGCAATGGAGCAGGTGCCAGGGGATTGGACCTGGTGGCCCTCCCTTCTCCCAGAGCAATGAGCARGCCAGCTGGGGAATTGCGGTATCCTAGGGCTGTTCTCATAGCACAGATCTCTGCTGCTCTCTGCTCCCAGCCATCCAGGTGGAAACACTCTAGGGCTCACAGTTATTACTCCCTGGCCCAGCTCCTAGCCTCCTTACCTCCACTGCCCCAGGAAAGGGGCTCAACCTCAGCCTCCCCCTGTGGCTCCGCTGACAGCTCCAGGCTTCCTGCCTCCTCAGCACAGGGCCCTGCGCAGGGGGTATGCAGTGGAAAAAGGGGTCACAGCCCAGGCTGCACTCCAGGCATGCCAGCTCCTTCCCCGGTGCCTTCCTACGCAGTCCCAGGCCTGTTCTTCCCCCTTACCTTTCTCCACCTTCTTGTCCCTCTTCCTCCTCCTCTTGCGGTTTCGCTTGGGCATCACTTCGAACTCCCGGAGGTCCAAAGTCCTCAGTGTAACCTCCACAGTTTCCAGCTCCCCTGTCAGGCTGTCCTCCTCCTCTTCCTCCTCTGGGGTTGAGGGGGGTGACAAGGCAGGGGCTGGGACCCAAATATAGCATTGATCACTTAGGGCTCTCTGCCAAGCACACACCATCCAGCATGAAGCCACTTTCTGCAGAGCGCCCCTCTGCAGTGCCAGGCCTTGCAGTGGGGCTGCCAGCCTGGCCCCTGGCCATGACACCAGTCCCTCCAGCGCTCAGAGCCACGTCTCCCTCCATGGCTCCCTCCACATCTCCCTCCATGGCTCAACTCACCGCTCATGCCCTCCTGCAGAGAATCCACTTCTGCCACCCGTCGCGCCTTCTGCCAGCTCTTCCGGGGGGACCCAGTGATGTCTTCCAGTGGTGTGTCCTTCCCTGGGCAACAAGGGCGCTCCCATCATTGCCCGGCGACAGGGAGTGCTCCATGTCTCCAGGGATGGAAGGCCGGACAGCTGGCACCTCTATCTCGTGGTGCAGCACGCCTTAACACGCATGGGGCTGCATGCGGGGACCGTGTCACTCCACCTGCTCTGACCCACAGGCTCCACAGCAGGGCTGACTCACCGTATACCTGCAGGCTGGCCAGCATGGTGTGGACTCGCAGCACCTCCCGCAGGGTGGCCCTGCGAGTGCTGAGGGGGATGTGGCAGATACGGGGGTCACCCTGGGTAAGAGGTGGGTTCCTGCTGCCAAAGAGCAGTGCCCGGTTGTGGCGAGGGGCCCGGAGGAAGATGCGCTGGGCCTCCTGCAAGTGGTGCGCCCAGCTTGTCAGCAGGTCCTGGATATCCTGGGGAGGAAGAGGTGGGCATTGTGGGGTCCTGAGCTGCACAGTGCGGGCACAGGCAGCCCTAGAGCAGGAACAATCTCAGGACTGAGCAGCCCCAACTGTGTTTTGGCCTCCCTCTGGAGCTCACACCCCACACGGGACCTCCAACAGCAGCATAATTCCACCCAGCGGAGCCAGGCATGACCACATTCCCCCACCAAGGTCCCAGCGCTGGTCCCATTCCCACCTTGAGCAACGCGGCCTCGTTGTAACGGTCCCAGCGCTGGTCCCATTCCCACCTTGAGCAACGCGGCCTCGTTGTAACGCCGCAGCGAGGCTCCAGCCGACCTGGGTGTGGCAGCTGGGGTCTGGGCATCCCGTAGGCTCTGGGATGTGCCCCGCCGGGCTCGCACTGTGTAACGGTGGAAAGTCTTGTGCTCCTGCACCTGGGGGCTGTGGAGAGGTGCAGGCATGAGTAATAAGGCCCATGCACAGAGGGAAGGAGAGATGATGCTCCCCACAACCCTGGAGGGGTTGTTGCCTCTGCCAGTGCCCCATAAACATTTCTCTTGCAGTGGGATAGAGCTAAACCAACTCTCAAGCAAAGACCAGGAGCTGCTGGTGCCCAGGGTGTGCATTAGCACTGTGATGAAGGAATAAGGAGGGGGTGGCCATCATCAGTGAAGGGCCTATCCAACACCCAGCCCCACTTGTCCCTGCCAGAGGGGTGAGCCAAGGTCTTCTCCCCCATACTCACCCCTGGAAGACAGCTCCTACAAAGTGGCCGCCGCCCATCATCAGCACAACCCAGCGTGTGCTTGCACTGAGGCTCTGGAGCGATGTCACCAGCTCTGCTGGCTCCTCGCTGCCACCCTGAGACACAGACCCTGCTGCTAGCATGTGTGGGATCACCTTACCACCTCTTGCTATCCTCCAGGTCAGTCCCTCTGCTGGCACAGGGACAAGGGGGGGTTACAGACAAAAAGAAACAGAGTTCATCCTGTCCTACTCATACTACTGGGCTGTGAAGAAGGTCCTAGCTACTGCTTCTGCCCTGGTTTGAGTAGGGCTTTCCACTTGCAAAGGTTTGTCAAATTATAGGGAAATGGGGAAGTAGATCTTGCTCCTGGGAGYATCCCAGAATCAAAAACAGACAGAGAGTCTTAAGGCTCTGATTTGGCACCCAAGGCCACCCTCCCCATCCAGGGACATGGGGGACTTCCAGGCAGATGTCTACACCCCAGGCCCCCCTCTCCCCCCAACTCTGGGGTTCCCTCCTCCAGCAGGCTGGGCTGTGACTTGCCTTTCCAGTGCCCAGCACACAGCGGTAAGCAGAGATGAGCTGGCCCTTTGCATTCCTGAAAAGCACTTTATGGGAGCGGGGAACCTGGGGGGTCCCAGGATTATTGTTGRCAGCAGGCAGTGACTCTGACTCACTACTCGAATTGGAGCTCTCCGAATCAGATCCCGAGATGCTGGAAACATCACCTGCAAGAGAGAGAAGAAATGGGGCAGTGGAGCAGGGCAAGTATCAATCCACRGCCATCCCCAAAACTTTGCAGATAGATCCAAGGGCCCAGATCTGGTCCAGAGCCCCAGAAAYGTCCAGTCCAATACCTTAAATAGTCACAAGGGGGCTGTAGACAGTGGAGAGAGGTGCTTGGGTCAATAGATCCCAGACACGGACAGGCATGGGCGCAGGTGGAACATACTTCTGTTCCCACAACAAGTCAGCAGGCTCAGGGCCCAATAGCAGAGCCAGGGGACCCCACCAGGGCAGAACAAAGGGACCCTAAGCAAGCAGGGGCAGCTAGGGACTCTCGTCCCCAGCCTGGGCTGGGCAGCCTGGGCCCTCCTGAGGGCAGCGCTATCCCTCACCCGCACAGGTCTTCTCCTCAAACCTCTCTGCCGGCAGTGTCCGGCGCCCCAGGAGCCGCTGCTTCAAGTTGAAGCGGTGCCAGTCAAGACGGTAGTGCTCGGTCTGGGGAGGAAAAGGAGCGAGGGGTAGAAGCAGCAGGCACTGCGCTGCGCAGCCCTGGGGCCGAGCCTGTGCCAGCCCTGCTCAGTACTGCCACCGCTGACGCCGGCAGGTCGGCCTCCGTTCACCTGCTCCTCCCGGCTGTCAAACGCCTGCGCGCAGGTCGAGCAGTACATCCGGTCAGGCACCTCGGGGACCCCACGGGCTCTCTCCTCGCGGCTGGCAACTGCAGATTTCTCTGCAAGAAAAAGGAAGGGTTGTGCCACAGCCAGCTCTTCATGCAGCACCACTGCAAGGGCTCAGCAAGGAGCAGGGACTGCTGGGTCTTTCTGCAATCCCGGATACCCAGGTAGCACTATGGCAGCAGAAGGAATTTTAGAGACTTTTGGGTGACAGACATAGGTCCAAGCAGAGCCCATTTCACCGTCCACCTGGCAGCTCCCACAGTGCCAAGCTCCAGGTAGCCACCCAAGCTGTACCACAGAGGCTCAGTCCTCATAGTCTAAGACAGACAGATACAAGCTTGGCCAGATAACCCCTTCATGATATTCCTCTGCTCCCTTGGAATCAAACCCACCATGATTTGCGGATCCTGGGTCCGTGACCGACGCATCCACCGAAAACCCAGTGACAAGGGATAGTCCATGCAGGAAGGTGGGGTCCTGGGCAGCCTCGAAAATGGATCTGTTTTCTGGGGTTGGCATCGCCACTGCTCCTGAGTATAAGGGACAGCACTGAAGGCGAGTGACAGCCCTGTCTCCAGGATGCTTCCCAGCTGAAGGACAGCATGGGGAGCCCGGGGGCATGCAGGACAAGGGAATTTCCAACCCCAGAAGCACCAGCCAGCTGGAACCGCAAGCCCTTCTCATAACCTTCTTCCCCTCCAGGGATCCCAACAACCCAACAGCTGCTGCCTCCCCAACGGATCCCGCACCGCACAGTGGCCAGTAATCCCCCCTCAGGATCCCGGTGTGACCCCCCAGGATCCCCCCGCCCGTGGCGATCCTTGTTCCCTCACGCCCAGGGCTCCCCATGGCACCCCCTCCCCCCGGAATGTCCTCCCGGGAATCCTCCCCCAGGAGCCGTTACCCTCTCCAGGGACCCGCCCCCATGGATGCCCCCCCCCGCTGCTACC
>NW_028186457.1:207126-219504 GCF_003343005.1 Rhea americana
GGGGGCCTGGGAGAGAGACCAGGAGAGAGGGGAAGAGGAGAGGGGGCAGTGTGTGTTGCCAGAGCTGGGCTGGGTGTGTGCTGGAGCTGCTCTCACCCTGCGTTTTTCCTTCCTTCAGCTCCGTGGCATCATATAGAGAACCTGGATCTCTTCTTCTCTCGTATATCCTTCCACAGCATGTGCGCTGTATCGAGAGGGCATGCGCTCCACTGCCTCATGCTCTTCTCCCATGCTGACAGAGGTGCTTGGTTCAGCATAACTTGGGGCTGAGCATCTACCCCTTCCCTTAGGACGCTACATGCTTCCAGAGGGGCTGCGGGATGGCAGAGCTTATGGGATCCCTATGCTTATGGGATGTTGTGTTATTAACTGTGGTTTTTGCTGTCTTTGCATTGCCCTATGCCCGAAATCTCTTCTTGCTGCCTATCCACCCCTCCCTTTGTGCAGAATGAGGGCAGGCTGAGTTTCTGTTCTCTGCTTGGTCAGCATCCACCTCTGGGGGAAGAAGAGGATTTGGATCAAGCTAGGTCCTCTTATCCCAGCTGTKCTATACCTGGGAAGAGTGTGCTTCCCTGCAGTGGAGTACCAGCTTGCTGGTGGATAGAGATGAGAGGGGGTCTCCATCACTGGTTGAGAGAGATTTGGCTGGGAGGCTGTGGATGCCAGTGGGACAGGAGGTCTCTCCACCCTTTGTCAGAAGGAAAGGCTTTCCAGTCTGTTCTCCTTGACTATAGCTCTCACATCTATAATCTGCATCAGAAGAATGGCTTCACCTGTATGCTCATCGGGGAGATCTTTGAGCTTATGTAAGTTCAGGTTCCCATTGCATGTAGGCCATTGGGGCTATTACAGGAGGCTGGGGAGCGGCTGTGGGAGTGTGCTGAGCCATGCCAGTAAGGAGGCAGGAGAGATCCCTTCTCAGATATCCTGCCTGTCTTTTATTAGAGTTTTCAATGCCTCAAACCTGTATTCCGCTTTGAGGAGGCGGTGCCCCCTGAGCTTTCCTGGCGCCATGGCTGTGGGGCTGCCTGACTTGCAGCTCCTGCCTGCCCTGTGTCTGGGTGGCAGATGGACAGGGTGATTCCCTCATGGCCKCTCCCTCTCTTCGCAGGCAGTTCATCTTCGTGGTGGCATTCACCACCTTTCTTATAAGCTGCGTCGATTATGACATTCTCTTTGCCAACAAAGCAGTGAATCACAGCCAGCATCCTAGTGAGCCTATTAAGGTGACGCTGCCGGATGCCTTCCTCCCCCCAAATGTCTGCAGTGCAAGGTAGGAGCAGCTGAGGGCACGTTAGCMACTGCTCTTGCTTTCTCGAACACTAAGGGCTGTCTGGGGCTTGACTCCTGTTTTCTGCCTCTTCTTGCCTGCAGAATCCAGTCAAACAGCTTCCTCATCTGCATCCTGGTGATAGCTGGGGTTTTCTGGATCCACCGACTCATCAAATTTGTCTACAACATTTGCTGCTACTGGGAAATTCACTCCTTCTACATCAATGCCCTCAAAATCCCCATGGTAAGTGGCTGAGCTGWGGGCCCTATGCAGGGCTGCTGAGGAAAGCAGGAGTCCTTGCTGTGCAATGAGAAACAGCTACCCTCTACCCTCCTTTGGAGWCAACTTCTCCAAAAGTCTCATGCCAAGTGCTTTTCCTTCTGCTCCAGCTCTTCCCAGGGTTACGTAACCATGTTGATCTCCTTTCAGCTTTTCCAGCAGCCAACTTGCTGCATGTTAACCCTTCTCTGCCCAGCCTGTCGCTGTGTGTGCTGGCATATGCGTRTGCCATCTGCCACCCAATATGTTTATTTTTATCTGTGATGGCCTTTTCAGTGATGCCTTTCAACAGCAAAGGCATAAGTGAGGCATGAGCGAGAGTGTTCTCTTACCTCCTGGGAGACAAGCAGAATCATCTTCCTTCTTTATTGATGAAGAAACTGAGGCATAGAGCTATTTAGTTCGTGAAGAGCATGTCGGAGATTTATATCAGAGACGGGGTTTGAGGCTTACACCTACAACCTGGTGCAGGATCTTCTGCTCTGTTTGATAACATCAGAGGGTGATGTGCTTCCTTTTAGAAGAAGCCATGGGTGTTTGAGAAAGATAGACTGAGCCAAGAGGCTTGGTTTGTCRCCAGCTTTGCCACAGGCTGCCTCCAGGACACTGATCAAATGCTTTCCCCTATTCCTACCTCCCCACTGACTCCAAGCATTAGGTGTGCTTCCCATGGCTCTGAGGGGAAAGGAAAGCTCATGTAAGCCTCCAAGATAGCCTGTATGTGAGTGGGTGGGAAACAGTCATCTTYGTTAGTCTAGAGTAAAAGCCAGTGGGGCAAGGTATGCAGCGTGGAAAGATGCCTTGTGTTGTGTGTGCTTCACTGGTGCCCCAAGAGTGTGTGCTGGGGCCCACTCTTAGAGCAGGGTGCAGCCTGACCTCTGTCCCTCTATGTAGCCAACCTCTAACCTTGCTGCTTCCTCCTCCCAGTCCAACCTGCCCTACTACACCTGGCAGGAGGTGCAGGCCCGCATCGTGCAGATCCAGAAGGAGCACCAGATCTGCATCCACAAGAAAGAGCTGACAGAGCTGGACATCTACCACCGCATTCTCCGCTTCAAGAACTACATGGTGGCCATGGTGAACAAGTCTCTGTTGCCYATCCGCTTCCGCCTGCCCTTGCTGGGAGACACTGTCTTCTACTCTCGCGGGCTCAAGTACAACTTCGAGCTCATCTTTTTCTGGGGGCCAGGCTCCCTCTTTGAGAACGAGTGGAGTCTGAAGGCTGAATACAAGCGGGCTGGGAACCGTCTGGAGCTAGCTGAGAAGCTCAGCACTCGCATCCTTTGGATTGGCATTGCCAACTTCCTTCTCTGCCCCCTCATCCTSATCTGGCAGATCCTCTACGCCTTCTTCAGCTACACAGAGATCCTGAAGCGGGAGCCGGGCAGCCTGGGTGCCCGCTGCTGGTCTCTCTACGGCCGCTGTTACCTCCGTCACTTCAATGAGCTGGACCATGAACTGCACTCACGCCTCAGCAAGGGCTACAAGCCAGCCTCCAAGTATATGAACTGCTTTATCTCCCCACTTCTCACCATCGTGGCCAAGAATGTGGCCTTCTTTGCTGGCTCCATCCTGGCTGTGCTCATTGCTCTCACTATCTACGATGAGGATGTCCTGGCAGTTGAGCAYGTGCTGACAACAGTCACCCTGCTCGGGGTGGGCATCACAGTGTGCAGGTGAGGTGGACCTGTGCTGGGCAGAGCTGGTTGCTCCCAGCAACTTTGAGGGGAACAGAGAAGCTGGTGCCACCTGTGTGGATGTGTTGTTATGTTGCAAGGGGATGTGAGTCTGCTCTAGGGGAAGAGCACAGTTGAGGAGAGGCAGAATGGGGAAGATTGGAGAAGGGAGTACTAGTCAACTTGGTGGTGACTGCAGTGATGGCTTTAGAAATGATATGAGGGGTTTTATTGGAGCTATATAGCAGGAGCCCTGGGCTGTGCTAGCAGGAGGGTTTGGGTTGGGAGTGAAGGCCACAGGTGGAGCTGTGGATGTGGGCTGTTTGCCCTGCCCTCTCAGGATGAGATCTCCCTTAAACTGAAGTGCGATGCTGTGACGCTTSCCTGTCCTGTCCTGCAGGTCCTTCATTCCAGACCAACACCTGGTGTTTTGCCCAGAGCAGCTGCTGCGGGTCATCCTGGCACACATCCACTACATGCCTGACCACTGGCAGGGTAACGCTCACCGCTACGAGACCCGGGACGAGTTTGCCCAGCTCTTCCAGTACAAAGCGGTGAGCCTGSTTTGCAAGGGATGGAGACAGAAACTCACTTTTGTCCCTGCAGGAGGGAGAAGCTGCTAAAGAGCCAGGCAGCTCCTGAGCAGACAGAGCGCACTTTCTTGGAGATGACCTTCCTCAGCCGATGGGTCAGGTCTCAGGGCTGGCTCCAAGATTGTGCGTTTGTTGAGGAGGCAGCAGGGATAGTCTCCAGTGCAGGATGGGATGTGGCCTGAGCTTTGCCCTGGGGCCAGTTATATTGGGGCAGTTTCTGGCATCCTCAAGCTCACTCTGAGCCCTGTTTCCCTGYCTAGGTCTTCATCCTGGAGGAACTCCTGAGTCCCATCATTACCCCCCTGATCCTTATTGTCTGCCTCCGACCCAAGTCCTTGGACATTGTTGACTTCTTTCGCAACTTCACRGTGGAGGTGGTGGGTGTGGGTGACACCTGCTCCTTTGCCCAGATGGATGTGCGCCAGCATGGCCACCCAGCGGTATGTCCCGTGCGTGGTGGGATAGCAGCGTGGGCTGCACAGTAGCATGCCTGATCCATTAGACACAGGAGAAGCTGTAACTCACCACTCCTGGGGGCCTGAAGCTAACAGCCTGTGACTGCCTCAGCGATGAGTGCCCGGAGTTGCCAGGACAGGTCACCAGGCTGTGGCTATTAACCTAATATAATATACCCTGGGCTCTGCCACATCTTAGTATTTAACATCATTACTTGTCTTCGCAGACAAGAACCTTGTGCCCTGCTCCCTCAGGAGAAGAGTGGGTATATTTGGACCTCTTAAAAAGTACGACCACTGAAAACAGATTAAAAAAGCTGAGCTGCTTTTGGCCAGGAAAGAAGCAGGATGAGGGAGAAGGGATTTGTTTTTCATTATATGAAAAGCAGTGCGAAGTGAAAGAGGATCAGTCTGTTTCCTGTGCCTGGGAATTTACATGAGTCATCAAGAAAGGCTCCCTAGTGGCAGGGCCGTGAACTGGGAAGGAATGGGCTCACTGTGGCAGGAAGCTTTTAAGAGCAGTTGTTTATTGGCTGTAGTTGCTTCTGCTGTGGGCTGGAGAGTGCAAGACAAAGCTTTCAACTCTGATGTTTGTGCTAGCCCCCAACTCTCCATCTCCTTTGCAGTGGGAGGTGGAGGACACCGTACTTTTCTGGGCTGCAAGGGCTAAACTAGGATGACACATTTGCTCTAGTGCCTGCCTTCTGCMTGGAGCTGTGGCCTAGCTTGTGCTGGGTGTTGCAGATTTTGCCCAGACTGGTCCTGCAGGATTTGCAGGCCTGGCAGGAGCTTAAAGTAGATCCTGGCCCTCACTACCTCTCTCTGTTCTGCAGTGGATGTCAGCAGGGAAGACCGAGGCCTCCATTTACCAGCAGGCGGAGGATGGCAAGACAGAGTTGTCCCTCATGCACTTTGCCATCACCAATCCCAAGTGGCAGCCACCCCGTGAGAGCACAGCCTTCATCGGTTTCCTGAAGGAGCGGGTGCACCGAGACAGCAGCGTGGCCCTGGCCCAGCAGGCTGTGCTCCCCGAAAACGCCCTCTTCAGCTCCATCCAGTCCCTGCAGTCGGAGTCAGAGGTGTCCAGGCCAGAGGGGATAAGTGGTGTTCTTAGGGTGCTTGCTGGGTGCCAACAAGCTCTGGGATAATCAGGCCCTCTGGGCAAATTTTCACCTTTCCTGGGCCATATCCAGGGATGCAAATATGATAGTGCTAGCTGGGACTGCCTTCTGGGTTTCTAAAGATGAGCAGTGAGGTATGATGAGCACATGAGGTGGGAAAGGGGCTGGAGGAAGCCGTGGGGTCTCAGTACTGTATTGTTGGTATGGAGGTCAGGCCTCCAGTTCTGCACAGGACAGTGACTCTCTCCTTTTCAACTCTGCAGCCTCACAGCCTGATTGCCAATGTGATAGCAGGCTCCTCAGCCCTGGGCTTTCACATGGGCCGCGATGGACAGGCCTCCCGCCATCTCTCTGAAGTGGCCTCGGCCCTGCGTTCCTTCTCCCCGCTCCAGTCTGCCCAGCAGCCCCCCAGTGGCTTCCAGACAGGAGGAAGGGATGGAGAGGGAGCCCAGCCTCGGGGTGCAAGTGCCATGACAGTCTCTGGGTAAGGACATGGCAGCCTTGGCTGAAGGGGAGCGGCTGGAGACCTTGCAAGTCCCAGATCCCTTTGCTGCATGCCCTGCTGCTGTGCTGTTGTCCTAAGCGTGCAGTGGCTATCTGGCATTTGTCTCTGCAGCTTGGGATAGGAAGGGACATGTTCACAAGCAGAGCTAGGTCCAGGTGCTTACACTCGCCTCCCCCAAAGAGCGGTGTGGGGCTCTGGTGGTTTCCTGAAGGCACCACAGTACCTTCCTGGCGGGAAGGAGACTGCTCTGAGCATCCCTTCCCATGGGTGAGGGGTATGTCGAAGTAGGGCCTGCTTTGGTCCTGAATGCCACCTGCTCTGGAGGTGAGATGCTGGTGAGCTCTGTGCCCTGGCACAGGGGCACTGTGCGATGCGATACCTGGGGCAGGGCAGTGCCATGCCTGGGCTGATCACCTTGTGTGGCTGGGGAGGGGACACAGAGGGCCGGTCCCTCTCCATCACAGGAGTGAGTGTCTGCAAACTTGACATTAGAGCAGAGAGAGGCTGGGCTGGGTGCTGTGTAGGGGGCCACCCAGGCAATGAACATCTCCTGTGTGTCCCATGGCAGTGCTGATGCGAGGACTGTGAGCTCAGGGAGCAGTGCCTGGGAGGGTCAGCTGCAGAGCATGATCCTATCAGAGTATGCCTCCACCGAGATGAGTCTCCACGCGCTCTACATGCACGAGGTGAGCAGCCGGGAGCYGGGCTGGCCAGCGGGGCATGGGCCCAGGGCAGTCAGGGTGGAGCTGGAGCCTGGGTTGGCTGGGGAGCTCTGAGTGACTGGAAGGGGAGCTGAGAGCAGTGAAAGTGCACTGCTGGGGAGATGGCGGCGGGGGGCTGTGCTCTCCCCGCGTGGCTGACCTGCTTGTGTCTCGGCCCTACAGTTGCACAAACAGCAAACCCAGCTGGAGCCTGAGCGGCATGCTTGGCACCGGCGAGAGAGTGATGAGAGTGGGGAGAGTGCCCACGAGGAGCTGGAAGYTCAGCGGGGTGGCTCTGTCCCCATCCCTCGCTCTGCCAGCTACCCCTTCTCCTCACCACGGCAGCCTGCTGAGGAGACAGCTACACTGCAGACTGGCTTCCAGCGGCGATACGGTGGTATCACAGGTATGGGAGCCAGGGTGGAGGTCCGAGCTCTGGATCAGAGCCCTGTAACGGATGCCCTGTATGGACTGGCTTGGGCAGCCTGCCTGCTGCTGAAGCCTGGCATACCCTGTGTAGCTGATCTTCTTCCTCACCTGTCCTGCAGACCCAGGCACAGTGCACAGAGCCCCATCACACTTCTCTCGCCTTCCGCTGGGAGGCTGGGCTGAGGACGGGCAGTCGGCAAGACACCCAGAGCCCGTGCCGGAGGAGAGCTCAGAAGATGAGCTTCCACCACAGATCCACAAGGTAGGGGCAAAAGCTGTGGCTGCGTGAACTCTAGCTGGCAGGCTGGGGCGCTGGCAGCTGGTCCCAGTAGGTGCCACATCCCCTCTCTGTCTTGCAGGTGTAGCCTTGTAGACTGGGGATCTCGTGGGGGTTGCAGACTGGGAGCCGCCTGGGCAGCAGGATGTGGCATCAGCCTGATTTTTCTCCTGTCCCAAAGGGGACAGGGTAGTCCTGGGCTTCATTTTGTTGCCATCGATTGCCGAAGAGACAAAACTGCCAGGCCAGCGGCTTTGCGGTGGTGCCTTGTGTCCAGCCGTTTGTCAAGTCAACGCCACTGACTCTTGCGGGGTGAATGCGTGTGTGAGTACATACGTGTGTCTGTGTTCACATCTGTGTCGTCTGTGTCGGAGGATCACTGCAGAGCCTGCGAAAGCTGACGTGATGGGACTGGCGATGGGGAGCTGTGGACTGGCTCGGAGGTAGCAGCAGTAACTGCTGGTCGAAGGCGTGTGAGAAGGCACTAGCTCCAGACATCCACCCGGAGCTGGGACCTGCCTCCAGAATGAGCTGGCGTCCCCTGGGATGGCCACCCGTGTCAGGAGGTGTCAAGGGGAGCTAGCTCAGCCTGCAGCAGTGCTGGCAACGTTACTACCCTGCCTGCAGCCTTGGGAAGGTGCCCAGCACTTCATTGCCCTTCCAGGGAGGACAAACATCGTGCCTCTCAGTCCGGAGCAGGATGGCAGTGGAGCAGTCCCCCTGCTCTGTGCACGCTCACACTGCCCCTGCTGCAGGTGGGGGCGGGATGGCAGAGCCAGCAGGCCCTGCTCTCACTGGGATCTGGGGATGCTGCAGCTCTTCCCCAGCTCCCATGACAGCTGTCCAGTCCCTTGCACACCAGGAAAGGGCTGTGGAGGTGGGAGACTCTTTTTCCCTGGCATCTCTCTCAGCTGGCAGCCTCTGTGCCATATCGCTGAACTAGGACAATGTGCCCCCTGGCCACTGCCTGTGGGACATGGACTGCTAGCAGGGCCTGCTTGCAATGCCAAAGAGACCCTGAGGTGGTCCAGTTTGGCTTCTACTAGGGGCACATGTAGCCCAGTTGGAGCCTTCTAAAGGTCTTGTGCTCTGTGTATTGAGTTGACTCCCTTCCCCCGGGTGTTATAAAAGCCTCTTCCCTATGCCTGACCTGTCTGGTACATTGAATCTGTCTTCCTGATGTGGCCATTTCTGCGGCATTGGGGCTTTCCTCCTGCCCAAACAAAGCCTTCAGTGCGTCTTGCATCTCACCCAGGGGCTCTCAGCTCCTTCCTTCACTCCTGAGAGAATGCTTTTGCTTGCAACATTGCTTTGGCTGCTGCAGATCCCATATCCCAAGCAGACGGCTTGTGTCTCAGAGGGGCAAGAGGAGGTGCCCTAGCCCCGGAAGAGAGAGGCAAACCCTAGCCCAGCCTCGTGGTAGAGAGGAGAGCAGAGATTCTGGTTGTGCAGTGTAACCTCAGACAGGACCTTCCCAGATCACCCTGGTTTCCCTTGCCCCTCTTTCAGTGGCAGCCTGCGAGTGTGTGCATCTTGGCTAACCCCTGCCAGGCACTGCTTTCACTCTCCTTCACTCTTCTTTCCCCTGGCAGGGACTGCTTGCTTTTACCATGTCCTCTGTGAGCAACAGGCAGGCCCTCCTCTCCCATCCCTGGAGTCCAGGGCCACCTTTCTTCCCCTGCCAGGGTTATTGCCCTGTGCCCTTTGAGCCAGGGCTGGGCACACGCCTGCTGAGCCAGCTGCTCTCTGCGCTGGGGCAGACGTGCCTGGTAGGAGGGACACAAGCATGGAGGCATGTGGCATTGTGCCCAAGGCTTCCTCGGATGTTTACTAACATAAGGGAGACCATAAAAGAGCAAGGACTACAGGTGTAGCATGACCTCAAGTAATAAGTATTTTATTACTCACTCTTAGATTGCAGTCTCTGCCTAATTTGCTATAGCCGGGCACTACATATTATGCTTTGTGCACTCCAGATTTGTGAGCTCATTGCTCTTCCTACAAGTTCTGATCCTTCAGTGCCCTGTCTGTCACGGACGAATCCTGGTATGGGTGCGGGTCCAGCGGTCAGGCCAACTATCTGGAGCAGGGTCCACACTGCACAAGTTGATGTTAATCTTTTTTGGAGTTCCCCTGTCATTCTCCCCCGGTAACTGTAGTTTAACCCAACACAAGTCTAATGGCCTTTCATCCAATCATGTTCTGTTGTTCCCTTGCAGTTTTCTCTTTTTTTTCTTTTTTTTTTTACTTCATATCACTATTCCACATAATTCTACCAGAGCTGAGGGTTTCTGTAGTTCTACCAGAGTTGAGAATTTCTGCAGTGTCATTTCATTCCCTGTTACTATTGCCACATAGTGCCACTCTTTCCAGTAGTGCCCAGTGACAGGGCAAGAGGCAATGGGCGCAAACTGAAACACAGGAAGTTCTAMCTGGAGATAAGGAAAAACKTTTTACTGTGAGAGTGAGCAGGCACTAGAACAGGTTGCCCAGAGAGGCTGTGGAGTTTCCATCCTTAGAGACAGTCAAAAGTCATCTGGATAGGGTCCTGGGCAACCTGCTGTAGGTGACCCTGCTTTGAGCAGGGAGGTTTAACTAGATGATCTCCAGAGGTCCCTTCCAGCCTTAAGCATTCTGTGATTCTGCAGTAGTTCTGCAGTGTAGTGCCTCATGCTGTAGACACCTCCCCAGGTGACTGCCAACTGGTGGGACGTGCCAGTTGTTCTGCTGTGGTATGGGCTGTGCTGTCCATGAGGCCCACCCTTGCCTGCAGGCGCATGCCAAGGTGGCAGTTAGGGCTGGCTCTGGCCCTGGTGTTTGTAGACCCAACCTTTGTTGGCACTTACCTCTTGTTAGACCTTGTTGGTCATAGGAGCAAGAGGGACAGGAGCACTGATGGTTCAATAATTATGGCCCTGTCTGGCCTTTGATGTTCTTCCTCTAGGCTGGGGAGCGTAGAGGGGGTGTTTGTGCAGGGGCAGGCTCTTTTGGGTAATGGGCTCCCTGTTGCAATGGGGAAGGACAGACCAAARCTGTGACTGGTCTGAGCCTGTAAGAGACCGAAGTGAGTGCACTAAAGCAAAGCCCTGGATGGGGATCAGCTCATCACAGCTGGGGTCAGGAATCCTGGGGTCTCTCGGTGGCTTGCTGTGTGACTTGGGGATAAATCATGTGGCCRAGCTCAGCCGGGGGACAAGAGATCYGTGGGCCTGAGTACTACACCTGTGTGCTGGTATCCCCAGCCATGGGTGTGCTCTCTGCACARCTGCTGGGGGCAGCCCCTGACTCCCACAGAGGATCAGCTACAAAGACCCCACAGCAGCTCCAGCTTGGGGCTGTTGTGGTATGATGAGTTTGACAAGGAAACTGAAGGCAAGTCTCCAACACACCAGATTTTTCTAGCTGCTTCCCTGGCCGCCTGGGCTCCCTCTCTGCACACAGGGCAATGATCCCTGCCCCAGGGCAGCCCTTTGAGCCTGCGTCACCTATTTAGCAGCTGGTGATCTCAAACACACGTGGGACAGCTGGGTTTTTACAGACTGAGAAGCACCTCCTGGCTGCACTCTGTATGAAGGGCAAGGGCGTGGGTGCCCTCTACGCTGGCAGGCCTGGCCTTGGGGGTGGGATGCTTGATCTGGGCTTCCTGGTGTTGTCACCCCTGATCCCTAAGCAGGGCCAGCTGAGCTGGTGAAGGCTGGCTCCATCCGGGGGCAAGTGGGGAAGTCTGGGCCTTTCTCTGGGAATAACAGGAGGAGGGAGAGGCCTGGCAGGAGCAAGCAGGAGTCCTTGCCGCATGTTGTGCTTGTGTCGTCACTGTCCCATGTGCATGGCAAGCTGCTCCTCCTCATCCCYTCCCAGGGTGTGCGGGCGTGCAGGGATTCCCGGGGAGTGCTGATCGCAGCCCGGTGTCCTTGCTGTACAGCTGTATAGCCATGAATAAAGGTGGGGCATATCATCCACGCCGGTGTCCGAGTCTCTGTTTGCGCTGGAGTGCCGTGCAGCCTGCCTGTCTCTGGCTGCCGAGCAGGGGTGGTAACGTGGGACCGAGGATGCTGGAGAAGGCAGTGCCCAGGATGGACTCTGCCCCTGAACGCCTGCTGGGGAGGCTGCAAGCTGACTGGGCTGGTGTGGAGCCAGCTGGGAGCAGGGGAGGAGCAGGGCCTCCCCGAAGGTCGGTGCCAAGGCACTTCTCTGCTCCAGCCGTTTATTGGGTTTGCAGCGTGCATGGACAAAGGAACGCAGGGGCTGAGTGGGGAGCAGCTCCTGGGAGTGATACGTCCGACATTATCTTCCTGGTTGGCCCGTGCCTAGTGAACAGCCCCTGTAGTACAGCAGGAGGGCATCCAGGGAACCCCAGCAGCAGCTTCCCCAGCTCAGACCAGGGCTCTTCCTGCAAACCTGGGGCTTCTCAGCAGGGTAACAAGCCCTTTCTGCAGCGGTGAATGGCTTGAGTGACCCCACTGCGGCTGGGTGGCTGCCAGGCATCTCTCTTGGCCCTTTTTCCTGGTACTCCTGATGCTGCAAAGGGCTCTGTGCCTGGGCAGATGGTAACATCTCCTAGCTGTGGATTTGAGGGGGGCTGAAAGATGGGGCTGATGCACTCATCTTGCAGGGGTATGGGGCCTTGGTTTCAGATCTAACACTTAGCTTTGGTGTAGCCTACACGTGCAAGCAGCCTCTGGTGCCTTGGCTCCCCGCGTGTCCCTGTGAGTCCCCCCAGGGAGTGAAGCACCCAGCAGCAGTGGGGTGCAGCTCTGTGAGGTGGCCTGGGCTGCGTCCGGAGCAGGCACAGCGCCCGCCTTCTCCTGGGCTCCGTGTCACCCTCGCTGTGGTGGGGCGCGCTGGCTGGAGCTAATGGTGCTCGGTGGCGCCTTCCTCTCCTCGGGCGGCCCCGCTGCCTGCCGGCCCGGCGGCGGCAGCCCGTCCTTGCGCAGCGCCAGCGCCCGCGTCGCCCTGTCCTCAGCCCGTCTGTCCCGACGGCCGCCGCGGGGAAACTGAGGCACTTGCGCGTGGCTGCGGTCGGCACCTGCCACGGCGGGGAGGCGGCGGCGGCTCGGTGCGGCGCCCGG
>NW_028186457.1:220270-233855 GCF_003343005.1 Rhea americana
CCCCCCCCCGCCCCCTGCCTGTCCTTGTGCACCTGCAAGGACTGGTGAACCTGGCTGATCCCAGTGCAGCCCCAAAGCAGGGCATAGCCAAGCGCCACGGTGCACTGACCCTGAACCCAGCACCACTACCACATCCCTCCTCTGCCACTGCTTCCACCTTGCCATGGGGCAACCACAGCGTGCAGGACCACAGCACCTCGCCTGGCATGGTCACTGCTCAGCCCTCGGCAGTGTGCACGTGTCATACGTCCATCCAGGTGCRCGCTTGGGCTGCTGGTGTGCAAAGCTGGCCCTGTTTGCATGCAGGGGTGCCTGCCTGTGTCCAGAGTGTTTGCCCTTGTCCCCGTGAGCGCCCCCTCTGTTTGGCCATGGGTCCCCATTTGCAGCTGTACCCGACAGCCCCTCTTCTCTCCACAGCCAGTGACCGGGCAGGATGGCGGTGCTGGGGAGCTACTGCGAGGGCAATAGCTCCTTCACACAGGTCTGGGTCCAGCAGGGCTTCCAGCCCTGCTTCTTCTTCACACTGGTGCCGGCCGTGCTGCTGAGCGTCTGCCTGCTGCTGGGCGCCCTGCAGTACTCCTGCTACGTCCGCTTCGGCCGTGCCATGGAGCCCAAGTACATCCCCAGGTCACGCCTCTACCGTGGCCAGGTCCTACTGTCCCTGCTGCTGTCCCTGCAGCCCCTCGCCGGGCTGCTGTGGCAAGTGGGGGGCCCGGGGCAGCTCTACGGCTACATGGTGCTGCACACCTGCCTCTGGGCCCTCAGCTGGGGCTGCGCCATCGCCCTGCTGCAGCTGGAGCACACGCGGGTGCTGGCGCAGGACCGGACACGGGGCCACGGCACTGTCCTCCTCCTCTTCTGGGCGCTGGCCTTCGCTGCCGAGAACCTGACCTTGGTGTGCTGGAGGAGCCCGCTGTGGTGGTGGGCGCTGGAGGACACCAACCAGAAGGTGGGCCAGGCGTGCGGCCGGGCTGGGGGCTGCACAGGGTGTGGGGACGGCTGCTGGGGCCCTTCGTGCCCTTAGGCTGCGTGGCTCGGAGGGGGTTTTGCTGAGCCATGGTGCTTGGCGGTTGGGTGGGCACGTGTGCCATGCTGTGCCAGACGCAGCTGCTGCCACCCTGAGAGAGGGAAGCAAGGCACCATCCCTGTGCCTGCACGGCCTCCGGATCACCTGGACCCAGATGCCATCCCTTCCACTTGGCACCCAGGGTGAACGTGCTCCCTGGTTGCACCCACGTTTCCTATTGCACATCGCAGCCCTGGCTAACGCGTGCTCCTTGCGTGCCTGCTGTTCCCGTCAGGCCCAGCCCTGAGGGCACTGCTGGAGGGGAGTCCACCTGTCCGCCGGGGTGGTTGTACTTGGCCAAGCTGAGTGGGTTCCCCTCTCTCCTGGCTGCCCCCACACCCCAGTGTGGTTTCAGAGGCCCCCACCGGTCATGGCCAGCCCTGTGCCCCACACTGCCCTCGTCCTCTCTGCCTGCGGTCCCTGCCTCTCCCTGAGCACTTGCCCATCCTGCACCCGGCTGCGGCTGGCCTGTGCCGAGGCAAGGTTGCGGCACTGACCCCCCGTCTCTCCCRCCAGGTGCAGTTCAGCTTCTGGCTGCTGCGTTATATCTGCACCTTCACGCTCTTCGTCCTGGGCATGAAGGCCCCGGGGCTGCCCCACAAGCCCTACATGCTGCTAGTGAACGAGGAGGAGCGCGACGTGGAGAACAGCCAGGTGAGTCCTGGGGTGCTGCTTTGCAGCTGGGACCATGTGGGGTCGTGTCTGGGGAGGAGGCTGTGCCTGCGCGCAGCTGTCCTGGGATCGGGACTTCAGGAGACAGGGACAGCGTCGTTTAAGGCTGCTCATCTCCCTCCCTGGGGTGGGGTGCCGGGGCAGTGACGTCCCTGCTGTCCTCTCCCCCCAGCCTCTCCTGCCGGAYGCCGGCAGGACCGCGTCCACCTGGAAGGATTTCCGGCAGAAGCTGCAGCTGCTGGTGCAGTACATGTGGCCGAGGGGCAACCGCCTGCTGCAGGGGCTGGTGCTGTTCTGCATGGCGCTGATGGGGCTGGAGCGAGCCATCAACGTCTTCGTGCCCATCTACTACAAGAACATCGGTGAGGCGTGTGGGGCTGGCTGTCCCCGCTCACTGACACCCTGTCCCAGCAGTGAAGGGGGCTGAGGAGAGCCAAGGTTGGGTGCTGGCTCCTTGCAGGGGACCCTCATCTTTGTGTCATGCCATGTCCTGCCTGGCAGTGGGCACCACTGCCTGCACAAAGGGCTTAGAGGTAGACACTTTGCCCAGGGATGCGTGTGCTGGCACCTTCCCAAGGTGTGTCCCCTTTGGACCTCTGACTCCCCTGCTCTTCCATCAATGTAGCCTTTTGGCCCGACCCAGAAGATGCTGCATTTCAAGGACCAGCACCCACAGCCTCACTATGCGCCGGGGGTGGGGTGGGGGTGTTGTAAGTGTCCCAGGAGGGTGCAGGGACGTGGCAGGACACAGGTGCTGGGGCAGTGCTGGGGGCAGGAGTCAATGCAGGGGCTGKTCCCCATGCAGGCTCTACTCGGGGTGCCCAGCGACGCTCCCTGCCCCTCTGCCCTGACCCGTGCCACTCTCTCCCCAGTGAAYGAGCTGACGGAGGGGGCTCCCTGGCACACCCTGGCCTGGACCGTCTGCATCTACGTGGGGCTGAAGTTCCTGCAGGGTGGAGGTGCCGGTAAGGACTACTGAGAAGCACTGGGCACTGGGGACAGCACAGGGGAGGTGGGGATGCCTGTGGTCCACAGGTCACTGCTTGCTCTGTCTTGGGAGCGGCAACCAGGGCTGGCTCCCGGGCTGGTGGCAGTGGGGGGGTTTTGTCCCACATCTCTCTAGCCCAGCCAGGGTTTGTGAGCTGCACACATGCCCCAGCGATGGGGAAGGGGAGGAGGGTGGCATTTGTCCCCRCTGACTGTGCCCTGCCGCCGCACAGGTGCCACCGGCTTCGTGAGCAACCTGCGCACCTTCCTGTGGGTCTGGGTGCAGCAGTTCACCAACCGGCAGGTGCAGGTGCAGCTCTTCGCCCACCTGCACAACCTGTCGCTGCGCTGGCACCTGGGGCGCCGCACCGGCGAGGTCCTGCGCAGCGTGGACCGCGGCACCAGCAGCATCAACAGCCTGCTCAGGTCAGAGCGCGCCCGCGGCGGGGGGCAGCCAGGGCAGAGGGTCGCGCCRTGTGGCTGGATTGATGCAACGTCCTCCTTGCCCCCCCCAGCTACATCGTCTTCAGCATCATCCCCACCATTGCAGACATAGTGATTGGCATCATTTACTTCACCTCAGCTTTCAACGCCTGGTTTGGCCTCATCATCTTCGTGTGTATGAGCCTGTACCTCAGTGAGTGCCAGGCGGGGGGTCTGGGAGCAGGGTGCCCACGCCGGGCTGGGGGCGGCAGGCACAGGCTGACGTGGCCCCCTCCTGCCTGCAGCTCTGACCATCTTCATCACGGAGTGGAGGACCAAGTACCGGCGGGACATGAACACGCGGGACAACGAGGCCAAGTCCCGGGCTGTGGACTCGCTGCTCAACTTTGAGACGGTAACGGCAGAGGGGCACAGGGCGGGCGCTGAGCGCTGCCCAGCGCTGGGGGAGTGGGGCTGGACGCTCACCCTGCTGCTGCGTGTTGCAGGTGAAGTACTACAACGCCGAGAGCTACGAGGTGAACCGCTTCAACGATGCCATCGTCAAGTACCAGGTACGGGGTGGCGGGGGCTCAGCACCCAGCATCAGGGGGCTTTGAGGGGAAGGACTAAGCATCCCAGGCATCTCTGGGGATGATGAGGGTCGCCACAGGTCTGGTGTGAAGGCAGCAGTTTTATGGAGGACCTCACCTTTTCCAGATCTCGGAGTGGAAAGTTAGTGCCTCGCTGGGCCTCCTCAACCAAACCCAGAACTTGGTCATCGGCCTGGGGCTGCTGGCGGGGTCYCTGCTCTGTGCCTACTTTGTCACTGAGAACAAGCTGCAGGTAAGGCTGGTGCCAGCCTGGGCAGTCGCCTGCCTGCGATGGGACCCCAGTGCTGGCAGTGATGGGTCCCTCTTGCCCATCCATACCAGGTGGGAGACTTTGTCCTCTTCGGCACCTACATCATCCAGCTCTACACACCGCTAAACTGGTTTGGGACTTACTACAGGTAATGCTGGGAGCAGCAGGGCTTCAGGGATGCCTAGTGTGCCCTGCAGTCAGTGCTGCCCTCATCCCCATGAGAGTGTGGTCTCCTAAACCCTTCCATCTTGTCTTATTCCAGGATGATCCAGAACTCCTTCATCGACATGGAGAACATGTTTGAGCTCTTCCACGAGGAGCAGGAGGTGAGTGTGATGCAGGGCACCCCCATGCTCCATCACTTCCCAGTTCATCTCCGTGTGCTCCTCATCATGTATCACACTTGAGCCATGTGTACTCCTCCCCACTATGTCCCCTGGAAAGCAGCATCCCTGTGGATATGTCCCTAGGACCCTGATGTTCCCCTAGACTCCAGGCACTGCCTCTTTGCAGACCCTCTTCTCAGGCACGGTCCTGTGGTCCTGCCCCTGAGGACAGGAATGGGCTGGCTCTGAGGTTATGTCTCTGCATCTGGCAGGTGAAGGATGTGGTGAACGCTGGAGACTTGAGCTTGGAGGCCGGGCGGATCGAGTTTGAGAACGTGCACTTCAGCTACGTGGATGGGTATGGGGCGGCAGCACAGCGTGGGCAGGATGGGATGAGCTGAGCTATGGGGCCTGGCATGGGGACGTGGGGCAAAGCAGGCAGCCTTGAACCCCTCTCCGTCTCCCTTTCCCAGGAAGGAAATCCTGCAGGACGTCTCCTTCTCTGTGATGCCTGGGCAGACCTTGGCCCTGGTGAGAGCGGCACTGGGGCACTAGGTTAATCGCTGGAGGAAGTGGGGCTGGGAAGTGGGTCCGAKCCGTAGCAGGGTGTGCAGGACTGGCTTTACCTTGGGCCAGTCCTTCCTTGTGTGGCCCCTAGCATTTGGCACCAGCAGAGTCTCTGGTGTCTCCAAGACCTTCTTCCCCTGTGTGCAGGTGGGACCTTCGGGCTCGGGAAAGAGCACCATCATCCGCCTGCTCTTCCGCTTCTATGATGTGCGGGGTGGCTGCATCCGCATCGACGGGCAGGACATCTCCCAGGTGAGAGACAGGAGGCCTCTCGGGGCCAGAGAGGGAGCAACTGCTCCGGGCAGCCTGGTGAGGGGACCAGCGTCCCCATGGCAGCTGGAGGGCAGGCAGCCCCCAGCCCCTTTGAATCGTTAGCTGCTGTGGCTGTGCTGGCAGGGTGCTGTGGCGCCACGTGGCTTCGTTTAAAGTCGGGCACGAGAAGGGGGAAGGGTGGGCTGGCGGCAGTCAGGCTTTGGGGGTCCTGCTCAGCCCTCGCCCGCCACCGCCATGGCCCCCAGGTGAAGCAGGCATCGCTGCGTGCCCACATCGGGGTGGTGCCCCAGGACACGGTGCTCTTCAAYGACACCATCTCCAACAACATCCGCTATGGACGGGTCACAGCCACCGACCTGGAGGTGCAAGAGGCGGCCCGGGCTGCTGACATCCACGACCGCATCCTCTCCTTCCCYGACGGTGAGAGCCTCGTGGCCCCATCTGTGTCCTCCCCTGCTGTCCCTGCGGGGTCTCCGGCRGCCTTGCAGCTGCCGTCATGGGGTGGGCACTGGTGGCAACGGCCGTCCTTGGGTGACGCCCTGCATGGGGGCACCTGCGTGGCCCTGTGCCTTGCTCTGCCTCTCCCTGCTGTCRGCCCAGGGCTGAATCGGCTCCCGGGCAGGGCAGGCCGTGCTGCCCAGCGCAGCAGAGCCCCAGAGCCCGTCCTCAGCTCGGAGGGCGCCGGTGCAGCGTKTTCCTGCCCTTGTGCCCGCAGGATACAACACCCAGGTGGGCGAGCGGGGGCTGAAGCTGAGCGGGGGCGAGAAGCAGCGTGTCGCCATCGCACGCACCATCCTGAAGGGGCCCCACATCATCCTGCTGGACGAGGTAAAGGCCGTGCCCCCCCCCCCAGCCCAGCCTTGCCCTGCGCTGCAGCAGCCCTGCCCCAGCTGCTGCCCGGCGCCRGTGTGGCCTGTCCCTCCGTCCATACTGCGCTTCACGCCCTCCCCATGCGCTGCCTCTCCCACAGGCCACGTCCGCGCTCGACACGGAGACTGAAAGGAACATCCAGGCCTCCCTGGCCAAGGTCTGCGCCCACCGCACCACCATCGTTGTTGCACACAGGTAGGCGCATGGGGAAGCGCCTGCATCTGGGAGGCGCTGAGAGCTGGAGCAGAGCTGGGCTCCCCCACGCTGCCTGCAGCAACCCGGGGTTTGCAGGCAGACCCGCACGGACACCTCCTACACCAGGGTCTGTGGCTCGGCTCTGTGGATTTTGGAGTGCGAGGCGGGGGGGGAAGCGAGCCCTGCATCCATGCTGCCTGCAGGACACAGCGGGATCCTCTCGCGGTGGCTCGCTGTGATGCGCTGGGACCTTGCAGCAGAGGGGCAGTGACAGAGCGGGGGCTCCCAAGGGCTCGCAGACTGGCCAGGCAGGGGGAGGGCGGGCACGACAGGTACCAGCCGAGGGCTGGGGCTCGGCCTGGCAGAGCTGCTCTCGTGGCGTGCGGGCAGGAGCCTGTGGCTGGAGATGCCTCTTCGTGCTTCCTGGGGCTCTGATTGCCTTTAACGCCTGACTCTGGGCATGGCCGAGGGCTCAGCGAGGAGCAGGGTTTCGGAGGACTGTGCAGCGCAGAGAGGGATGTAGGCATCGGCCAGGCTGGAGCCAGGTGGCCAAGAGCGTGCTAGGACCRCCTGGTTGGGGGTGAGGGGCGCACGGAGCAGCGGAGGGTGCCCGTGGCGGTCCCCTGCCCTGCCTTCCTCCGCAGGCTCTCCACCGTGGTGGGCGCAGACCAGATCCTAGTGCTCAAGGAGGGCCGCATTGCGGAGCGAGGCAGGTGAGCGCAGGGGAGGGCTCGGCGCTGCCTGCCCCCGCGACGGGGCCGGCTCGGGGCCGCGCGCTGACCCGCGCTCCCCGCAGGCACGAGGAGCTGCTGCAGAAGGGCGGGCTGTACGCCAGCATGTGGCTGCAGCAGCAGGCCGGCGACGACGGCGAAAGCAAGGAGCGCTGCACAGAGAAGCCCGCGGGCAGCAAGAAAGGGCCGTGAGCACGGCCACGCGCTCTGCTGCGACCCTGGACCGGGCCCCGCGGCGCCGCGGCCCCGCTTGCCTGCTGCCAGCCGGGAGCTGCAGGGACTGGGTTGGACACTCCGCTGCGGTTGTACCTGTCTGTTTTGCTGTGTGTAGTTTCTTAAACCAGGTCCTGCCCAGCTCTGCTCCTGTGTGCTCTGGGGAGGGTGCGCGCCTGTGGACTCCCGTGGGGAGGCTGGGGGATCCCGTGCTTGGGGCAGGACCAGGCTGGCTGTGGGGCTACTGCCCAAACCCACAGAACAAACCCAAGCCTGGACTTTCCGAACGAGCCCTTTACTGAGGGCCCAGGGGACAGCGCTCCGGAGGGGCCTGGTGCCACACTGCAGCCTGCTGAGCGCAGCCCAGGAGGAGGACAGAGGGAAGAAGGGAAGGCCAGCGTGGCCCAGGCATCCTCATGCGCAGCAGCGGCCTGATCGCTGCCAGAGTGCGGTGAGCAGTTTTTAGCAGCCCTGCGCCGGCGTCACAGGCCCTGCGCCCTGAGGGCTGGCATCATGCTGAGCAGCTGCTGCATCGGCAGCGTGGCGCCGGCCGGGCGACACGGCCTCCCAGGCAGAGAGCCAGTGTCAGGGCTGGGGAAGAGCCTGCTCCCCCTCTCGCAGCCCAGTCCAGCTCCAGTCACCTGCAGAAGGTGCAGCCACCAGCCCTGCTCACTGGCACTGCATTGCCGTGGCAGCCAGGGACCAGCAGCTTCTTGGCGAGCAGCTCTGAGTGAGGAAGAGCATGTGAGCAGGCAGCCACCCAGGTGCGCCAGCAGCTCTGCCACCACACTGCTCCAGGGAGAGCAAGGGAAGTCCAGCACTTGAAAGGACTTGCTTTGGGGAGGAGGCCAACCCCGAGTTGCCCATCTAGTGACATATGCAGGAGGAAAGGGGCTCAGCCCCACTCACAAGGTCATTACGTTGTGGTGATGCCAGCCCCACGACCTGCAAGGTAGGGGCAGAGGCAGGRCTCCAGGATGGATACCAAGCTACAGCTCTCCTCAAGCTACTCCAAGCTCTCTGCTACATGTTTATTTCCCCCAAACAGCATTTTGACAAGTTTCAGCATTCCCTCACCCCAGCCTGTACCCCCACCTGCCCTGGYCAGGCATAGGGAGACACTGCCAGCAGACAACCACTCTTTGGACTAGGAAAGCAGAGCCTGGCACTGTGCAGACCCAAGCACATCCACGGAAGTAGGAGCAGTTCCAGCTGGGAGGCATAAGACAGCTAGTGAGAAAGCAGCATGGTCCCCCTTTGCCACACAGACTACCAACAAAGGGCCAGCAGGACAAAAGCCACCACACCTGGGGGTCAGCGCTTGTCCCCAAACACTAGTGCTGGAGGCAGCTCTAAGCTTYGGGCTACATCTGCGAGGTTTTCTGCTGGGGCACCGCACTGCCATTTCCAAGGAGGGGATTACGCACAGCATGGYTGAGACCATAGCGGAGAGGCATACCTGCCCTAAGAGCACCACTGTAGCATGCAAACAGTGGCCAGTGGACATCTGTCCTGGGTAGAAGCAGGCCCTGAGAGCATGTGGTGGCCTAGGGATAGTTTAGCAGAGATTGAGCAGCCAAGAGAAGCCACCATGAAGAACACAGCTGTAGTCCTCCCATGCAAAACACACTGGCCCAGTTAAGTCACCACSAAAGTTACTTTTCAGTTAACAGTCCTTGTAAATTTAAACTAGAAAGGAAACATGCCTTCATTCAGCCTCAGAGAGGTCCTCGCCCTGTGCAAACACGAGTGTCCCAAGCTGAGCTACGTAAGGCCCAATGTGCTCTTGTGCATGCAAACAGCAKGGGAGGCACTGAGGACATGAGGAGTGGGGAAGGGCACGGCCCTTCAAGGTTCAGTTGTGCCACGCGCGTGGTGAGACCCCTTTCCAGGCACTGCTGTTGTCTGCTGAGAGGTTGGTTGGACCCTCCCCAGAGGATGAAATCCAGGCCCCTGTTACTGCAGCAGGCAGATACATCCCAACTGTATGTCCAAGCACACAGAAATGGCCCCATGCAACTCTTCCCCTCCAGACTAGCTGTGCCCTCACTTCCATCTACACCACATAGTCCCCCGGGCACTGCAGCCCTGGKACACAGCCACAGCAGCTGTAGGCAAAGTGCACACTATGGGCAGCTGCTTGCTTTGGTCAGTCTGTGCTGGGCCTTGTCCCACAGTTGCCACTTCTCCAGGAGCGTCAGCGATTTGCTGCACCAATTTTCTACAGGCCTATGCTGCCAGGGTGTGGTTAGTAGCTTGCTTACAGCCCCCAAGGAGATCATTTGTCCCTGGCAAAGGGCTCTTATTATCAGTATGCAGGCCAGAACCACACAGCATCCAACTGGTAGGCCACAGCCATTCCTTGGGTCACAAGCAGGTCCCACATCCGCTGGCACACCCTGCCTTGCAGGCCTAGGACATGCTGCAGTTTGATGGCTTTGAACCGTGCATCTGGAACAGGAAGAAGCATACAGTGAGCAAGGAAAGACAAACTTCTTCCTCTGTCCTACAAGGGGCACAAGCAAGGCAACGAGCAGGCACATTCAGGGCTCAGGTCCCCAGGGCTGCGTGCTTAGCAGTGACACTGTCATTGCCTCAGGTCGGGCTGCCCTTCTGGAGGGGAAAGTGTCCCCAGATAGAGCACAGAGGAAGCACAGCCCAGAGAGGACCCCACGACGATGCAGCACAGCTAGGATCAACTCCACTAGGGTGCAAAGCCACAGGCAGTCCCACTCACCTGCCGCTGTAGCTGTTGGTACTCAGCTTCACTTGCTGACAGTGCCTGGGCCAGCGCCAGATCTTCCTCTTCCTGCGTGCTGCTGGGGACAGCAGTGCATGGTGTCCCTCACACTTTCCCCAGACTCACCAGCCCTCATGGTCAGAGCCCTTTGGGGTAGCAGGCATTCCCCATCACTGCAACCCTTCAGGACAGCTAAGGGCAGGGAGCAATAGAAAAACACCCTAAACAGGGCAGGGGCTTTGGGGCGAAAACAAAGGATCCAGCTGGGGCTGGCAGTGAACAAACAGCACCCAGGACAGCCGTGTTCTCCACAGACCTTTAACTCCAGTCTGTAAGATGGTGCTTTTAGCAGCACCAGAAACATGCCCAAGGACTTAAGCTCCTGAATATTTCCTGGGAGCACATCCGTTCTAGCTCTGGCATGCTCCAGCCATGCTCGCTAGCTGACAAATGGTCAGACAACAGCTTGTCCTACTCTGTGCTGTCACTGTTCCTTCCCAGCGTGCTAGAGGGCTTGCTCCCTAAACAGGGCCCTGCACTGGCTCTGAACTACCCCTTTTCCCCCATCAATCAGCCAGAGGCATCATCTAGTCATGTGCTGAGAGAAACGTCATCCCAAAGCCACATGACTTTGCCCAGGGCACCTTTCGCACGCAGACTCAGACATGACGTGTCTCTGGGCTGTACCTGGGTGGCTGCTCAGAGTTGAGTGCTGACTCTGCCAGTGACATCTCCAGAGCTCGCTGCAGTGCCTCTTCCTCACTCTGAAACAAAACATTTCATCATCAGCCTGCCTGGGGACAGCAGGAGGCAGCGCCATGCACCTCAGCAGAGAGCAGATTCTCATCTCTCTCATCTCCAGAGAGTGCAGTCCTATCTGCCTGCACAGAGGGCATTTTGGAGAACATCAGCAGGAAGCAGCTACCCTCCCTCTCTGCACTCAGTTTGTAGAACAGAAAGGCAACATTTGGAGAAAAGGGCCAGGACACTTTGCCTGGAGGAGACTCAGCACTGAGCAGAGCTGACTGATGCTATTTGCAAGCAGGGCAAACTCTGCTKATGCCTCGCCAAGTGCCTGGGATCCTTGTTCCCACAGGAAGGCCAGCTAGCATGCACTGCAGTCACTGCTGAGCATTTCGGGGGTATGCACAGGCTGGGCACCCCCCTCCAGAGCTCCCAGTTGCTGCAGTCACTGCTCACGGTACAGGACACAGCCAAAAGTGCCCAAAATGCCCACACCAAGTCACTCACCAGTCCGTTCTGCAGCATGACGGCTGGAGGGGAGGTGCTGCGAGTCTGGGAGCTGGCTGGTCTGCCTCCTCTACGAACGGGAGAGAAGCAGGGTTATTGTCAAGGCAGGCAGCACTGACAAGTCCATGACCGGGGAGCTGTCACTCCTGTGTCCCAGAGGGAGTCAAGCTGAGCCTGGTCATGCCAATCTCAGAATTCAGAGCTGGGGATGTTGCTGTACCTGGCAGAGGCTGGAACAGAGGGGCTGTCTGCTTGCCGGGAAGCTCCGCTGCTCGATGCAGTGACTGCTTTGGCAGAGGATGCCTCGGCTCTTGCAACTGCAGCGTGACTAGGACAGACAGCAAGCCCATGAGCAACTGCTTTATCCATCACGGGCCATCCCTGGGCTCCTCATCGAAGGATAAGACACCTCACTGGCATCTCTACTTCCCGCCCCCTGTCCTCCCACAGTACTCAAGGGCAGGAAGTATGAGGATGCAGCAGTCCCAACAAGCAGCTAAGGGCGGGAAGAGACCAGCTTCCTCCCTGTCACACATCTGACAAGCCCAGCCCTCTCTCCGCCAGCCCCTCACCCAGCTTTGGAGAGGGGACGCCCTGCCCCACTGCAGTCATGGTCCAGGGGATGCCGGTGCTTGAGGCAGTAGTTCTTGTGGCACTGGTCACAGATCACCTTCATCATCTCCTTCTGCTTGCAGCCAGGCTTCAGACACTTGTTGGTGAAGATCTGAAGGCAGACACGGTGGCAGTGACAAGGGACATGGCCAAGGGCTTGTCAAGGTGGGAGAGGGGCAGGGAGGATGGCCCTAGGCTCTGACCAGCCCCCTGGCACTGCCACTTCTATAAGGCTCTGAAGTCTGCATTTCAGTACAAGTTTTCTTTAGATAAATTATTAATGATTTCCTCGTGCCTCAACCTTTACAGAAAAAGTTCCTCCTGGGCACTGAACTTTATAGCAGGAGAGACAGTGCCTTGCCCAAGGACTCCTGCCTGGTCCATCAGAGCTCTCTTGCTGTTGCTGGGCTGACTGGATTCCTGTAGGGACAGCTCCAGTCCACTGAAAGCCTCCACAGCTCTTTCCTCTTCCTAGTAAGAAGGGGCAACTAATCGCTGATTTATTTTTCTAGTGGTAGTGTGTAGTTTCTGAACACCATCCTGCCTTTCCTTGTGCCCCATGCAGCTGCCCAGCCCCACCCAATTGCTAAGTTAGCCCCAGACTCGCACCACAAAGCTCTGCAGATGTGCACACCACCATCTCACCAATCCTTTCTGTCCTGAACCTCTGCAAGCAGAGGCTACACTGGCCAGGCCAGGCAGTGGGTTGTTTGCATCCTATCCCTCAGTATTCAGCAGGGACTCAGCTGAGCTCAGCAGCTCACCGCACCTGCGACGAGCAGCATCAGGCAAGCACAGCACCCAGCTCAGGGAAACGGGCTCTGCGAGGTGGCGAGCCCCAGGCTCCTACCTTGCGCTTGCGCTGTGCAGGGTCAGACTTGCAGTCACGGTCGATGTGCTCCCCCACCACGACATCAGGCATCTCCCCCCGCCTCACAGGGACTGGGGTGTTGCAGAGAGGACACACAGGGACCTGCACATCCTGTACAGATGAGACGAGGGAGCTGCAGACACGTGGCTGACACCCAGCAGCTGGGCCTCCTTGAGGCCCTGCTACCATCTCTCCCCCTTTCAGTATTTGCCTGCCATGATTTCTGCAGTTTCATCTGTGGTTTGAGATCCTCTCCCCCAACCTCCAAAGGSTCATCTTGTTGTTTCTAGCCCTGGAAGGGTTATGCTAACACATGATCTAGGAAGGACACATGACGGGGCAGGGAGATGCCCAAACCATTCCGCTCACTTGCAGGAGGTAGACCAGAAGTCTGCAGCACTGAGATGCAGACCACAGCTTTCAGAGATACCTCCGCTTTCCAGGCCAGTCCCAAGAGATAGGGAAACAACTCCCAAGTCCAGCAAATTGCTTCAATAAATTATTCTGTTAAAGCATAGGGAAAGAGAGAGTCAGGGCCTCTGCCCTCCTCAGCCGGGGGAGCAGCTCCCTGGCAGCGCCTCCGCTCGCTGCCTGGCTCCCCCCAGGTCTGTGCCCTCAGTTGCACACACAGGGACTTCTTGGGAACGCCCCGTGTTTCCCCAAAGGGAGTCCAAAGCTCAGGTGAGGCACATCAGCTGCAGGACAAGAGCACCCACGCCCCAAGCCATCTACCCCCCGCTCCTGGCCCTGCTCTCGTGCCCAGGCCAGGCAGCAGCAACCCTACCCAGGGCAGCGCCCCGCACCGCGCGGGCCGCCGCGTCCCTCCAGCTCGCGCCCGCGCCCCTCGGCTCGGCTCGGCTCGGCTCCTCTCCCAGGGCGGCTGTTCACGCCGCGGGCCCGCGGCGCCCCGGGAGCCGGCGGCGCCCG
>NW_028186457.1:234665-247170 GCF_003343005.1 Rhea americana
TTCAAGCCGCGCCGGAGGCTTCAGGTACCGCGCTACCGCGCCGGGCCGAGGGAGGCAGCGGTGAGGATGAGGAGGCAGCGGGCGCTGGACCAGGCTAGCTGAGGGCAGCGGTCTGGGCAGAGAAACGTGCCAAGGCGGGAAGAAACGGGAGTACCGAACGGGGGCCAGGAGTGAACTTCATTGATTGCAAAAACTCCACAGCCACACAGTAGCATAACTCAAATCAGACACAGAAGAAACCTGGTATCGCCTGACAGCCTGTTCCAGCAGCGATGTGAAAAATGCTAATGGTTTGCAGAAAGGGGCTCTCTGCTTCGCAGAACCCATCTGCTTCCCTCTCTGTACTGCTACCCTCCACCCCACTACCATCCTTCCCCTCCCCCTAGCCCTTGAGAGCCAAATTTGAGTGTGCACCTCATCCCTCCCCCCCAACTAAATCAGTGAAAGTTAAAATTATTTACACTTTCAGCCATTTAAAAACCCAATAAAATAAGATTGCATATGTCCTACTGGGAATCTGGGTATTAGCAGCAGCTACAGCTAGCTCAGTACTCTGCGTGCAAAACGAAAGACAAACAGAAGACGGACAAAAATACCGCACCATTACTAGGAAGCATTTGCTGGGGTTGGTGTTTCAGTTGTGGCATAAGGCTTCTATGAGCCAGCTCCTCCCCGGTTGCAGGGCAGGGGCTTCTCCCACTCAGCCAGTGAAGGCTGGGCTCTAGAAGGATGGAAAGGATTAGCTATTCCTGACACAGCACATTAACACTGACACTTTTCCATCCCAGTCAACACAAATATCTAAAAACCCACTGCATGTTTGCTATGCRAGTTCTTCCTTCTTTCCAGTGACTATAGAGAAAAAAAGGGACGCACAAAGACAACCTAAGACATAGATGCTGCCCTCATCACTGCCTCCTCCTCATCTCCTTGCTTCGGCAGCTCAGCCTGTGCGGGAGAGGGAGAAGCCGAAGCCAGAGAAGCAGGAGACTCCTCCGCTACCTGCTCCTCTCCAAGCCCCAGCTCTACATCCATTTGCTCCAGCTCCCTCTGATCCAGTAGCTCAAAGTCATCTCCTTCCTCCTCATCCTCTGGTGAAGCTGCTGTCTCTGTCTCCACTGCTTCGGTCTCTGACAGCTGCGCTTGGAAGCTCAGTTTCTCTTCAGGCTCCGTGGGGAGGAATTCGGAGAGGGAGGGCCCCTCGCTGGCCTCCGAGGACCGCAGCAGGGCAGAGAGGGTGTTCTGCACTGCTGTGGTAATGGCAGTGGTGACGATCTCCTCGCTCAGCGTGTCAATGCAGATGCCCAGACCCGGAGCGGAGGCAGTCTTTGGCTCTGTGTCACCTCCTGCCACTTGCCCGCTCCCATTGAAGTGCGTATTTACAAAATGGAGAGGAGACGCTAGGTGAAGGATGGAGAGGTCAGAGTCCGCAGCCTCCTTCTCTGCTGAGTCCAGCTCACGGGCAGCATGGGCAAGCTCAGGACCCAGAGGCACACCAAATGCATCTTCATCGCTCTGTGGTCCCAGGTCTCTGGAATGATATTCTTCCACGGAGGGGAACTCTGCCAGGTCCTTGGAAAAGGACTCCTCTGGCTCACTGTGCAGGCTCTGCTGATCCAGGTCTGAAAGGCACCAGCATTAGCAATGGCATTAAGGCTCGAGTCCCCTTACCTCGGCCCAGGCTCCTGACACCTCCCATCCACTTACTCCCAGCTGACACACCAAGGCTCACTCCGAGGTGAGCCCAGGTCAGGGAGCACAGCAGAAAGGTGTCTGGAATTATTCCCTTCTCACAGTGGGACAATTCACCTACACTTCTTTTTTCATCCTGCTCTACATTCTCCGTGCTCAGGGAAGACTGCTTCTTCCCAAGCTCATGCTCTGCATCTGCAGCCCTCCTCTAAAACCCATGGCATGGGGTTAGGGAAATCATGCTCACAGCACTTCACCTGCCTATCATTCCCCAGACGCTCAAGCGACCACATCTGAGTGATTACCATTCCTCACCACTAACCAGTCTTTCTCTGAGCTTGTAAGGCTTACAGGGTGCGGGCTCTGACCTGTGTGACCCAGCATCAGTGCCTGGCTGTGGAACTACGGACACCATATAATTATTTCTGCTGGTCTGCTCCATCCTCCTGTTCTCTGCCAATTAGCATGGACTTTGAGGACAGCTCTGTTCCCTTTTCGGAGTGACAGGAGAAATTGTCTTGTGGAACTGTAGCTGGAGGAAGATATCCAGTCAGGACCAACTCAGGATCACCCATAAAGTCAGGACATGTTTTGTTGCTATTACTAGTTTCTCTTTTTCACACTTTCTCTTGCAAATAGCTGTCTTCTTTCCCTATTGTCCTGTTAGGTTGGATAGGAGGAAGAAGAGATGGCCTTACTGGGACCACAAAGTTCTTTTGGGAAAAAACAGCCAGGGCAAGGAAGGTATTAAGTATCCCATCACATACCTTCAGAAACATCCGTCAGCTGTGGGGTGGTAGCCCTTGAGACAGAAAAGCCCCCACTCTCCAGGATGGATGCTTCCTCATCAGAGAGCTCAGAATCCGTGATTGACAGTGCCAAGGCTGTCTTCTTCACATCCACCTGCGCGGGATGAAGGCAGAAGGACAAACTACCATTGCTGCCTATGGGCTCCTCCACACAAACAAGAGTTCCCAGGCAGTTGTTCTTTGCTGGAAAGACTCTGCACAGGGACACTATGAGAACAGCAAGGGTTACACAAAGTGATCATTGCACTGCCAGGGAAAGACGGTCTTGGCTCAGTGCTCTCCTGCAATAATGCACTGCCTGAAACTTTGCTGGCTCTTGATGCTGAATCTGAAAGAGGTAGCTAGCACAAGACAGGTTTAGCTCCTCAAGGTCTTTCTGCAAAGGGCTTTGTGCCTTCCTTCTCTCCTGGGACCACCAAGGAGCACAGCACCCCTTTCTCCTGTCASTGGGCCCTATGAAGACTTCTACAGGCAGCAGCAGGTCCAAGTATCTGCATTCCTTTGGAAGCTAAAGTTTCAAGCACAAAGCTTCAGCAAAGGCAGGTGCTAGTATTGCTCCTCCACACTTTCCAGTGGTGAGCTGAAGTGGAGCCTCTGCACATTACACCAAGACAGCTGGTTTCTTCAGAAGAGGCTTGCATTTTCTGAGCATGGAGTGTTAGCGTCAAAGCAGTTCTGCAGGTCAGCAGAGGAGGCCAGAGCATGGCTCATTCTGCCCTGCTACTGCATCACCAGCCCTGCAACACTGGATTCACAGTACTCAGATTGGAGATAATGGCTTTTACCAAACTATATCCTTCCCCTCCCCGGGATTTTGCAAAGAAGTAACTCGCTGCTTTTGTTTGGTACCAGTGTGGCTGTACTCAGACGACCCCTCAGTTCTCAAGTTGCTACAGACCATGGAGGAGGGACTGGTTCCTGCATAGCCCTTCTGTGCTCTTACCACTGGGGAGAAGCCAGACAGCTCTGCCTCACTCTCACTCTCTGTCTCTGCTGTTGGCTCATCACCTGCTGCAGGCTCACTCTTCCCTTGTCGCTCTGTGAAAAAGAAAGAAAAGGCTTTGACATGAGTAACATGAGCCTGAGTCAGGAATATTTTTCTTTTATGTATCATTTAGCCACCACCTCTCCTACCCTGTAGGAAGCTGCATAGGTTTCCCCAAATCCCAAGATTCCCAGAGACAAATCTGATCTATTGCTTTAATCTATTATTCTCAAGATAGTTACCTGCCCAATTGCCCTCCCCATAACTCTCAAGTTTCAATCTCTTCTCCTCTGCTCTTGCTCCACTGCGGTTGTTCACACATACGCTGTTGTCAGAAACGCCCCCCTACTCCTTTGTTAGTGCTAGGGCACAGCACTGCAGACAGTCAGAGAGAAGGCAGGTCCTTACTTTTCTTCTCATGCTTGTGATGTAGCGTCTCTGCCTTCATGCTGTAGTCCAGTTTCATCAGGACAGGCTCCAATCGTGTGTACATCCTCTGGATCAGCTCATGGTAAACCACCAGTGGCCAGAGCAGAATGCTGAGCACTGCAAACACAGGACACAGGGAGTGTGAGAGCCAGCCCAAGTGCAACACAGCCCTTTCAAAGGGTGCCAGCAAGAAGCTCTGCATCAAGGGAAACACAGTTGGATGACAATTGCTTTCTCATCTTTCCTTGGCTCTCTCACTCATTCTGAAGTTGATAATTAGCCAGCTTTTCCTAAAACATCTCTGTCTTCATTCACATTAGGATACTGATCTACATTAGGATAAAGCATAAGCCCTCCACTTCAGCTAACAGGCCCCAGTCTGAGTATGCAACAGAGTCCTGGAGGTGGGCTTATTAAAATAAAATCACTGAGACTTTTATAAGGGTATCAGCATGCAGCTCATGTGTTGACATGCTAGCAGCAGACCACCTGAACAGTTTTCACAGTTAGCAGGGACTCATGATGCAGTGAAAAAAGATCTCACTTAAAGCTAAATGTGCAGTTTCTTTAATAACTCTCTGATGCAAGCCTGGCAGATACAGATTTGCCCACTCAAGGAACTGAAAGGCTACAGTTTTCTGCTTCTCTGGCCAGCAGGGCCCCAGAAGTAGGTGGAGGAGTAAAGTTATATTCTAACCACAGCTCCCTCTCCTGACTTTACAGCTGCACTGCATGCACACACTGAAAGCAAGAAACTACCCCAAGGCGCATTGCCTGTATTGATTTATCATCCAGCGTGGATCCCCTCAAGAAAATCACAAGTATGTATCTACCAGCTTATCAACAGCACAAGTAGGTCACATTTTAGCTTAAATCAGATAAGAAAGCTGCTTATACTCACAAATGATGTAGGAGATCATTATGCCTGGAACATAGTGTCCAACTATAGCCAGAATCAGGCAGCCTGAACAGACACTCATGCAGAACTGAAGAAAGAGAGAGAGAAGAACAAATAGAAGTGAGAAGAGGCAGAGATACATCTATGCATCCGATGTAGGAAACCCAGTTAGAGCAAATGAGAGATGTTCCTAACAAACTCAGTACATCAAACTCCCTGAAAGCAGTCCAAGAGTTTATTTTCTTGCCCAATTTTGCACTGAGTGTGTTCAGATGCTGACGGTCATAACTTGGACAGGTTGGTTGGGTTAAGCTGTAAGCATACAAAGAGATTCAAGCACAGGAAGACCAAGGTAGCCTGAGACCCCAGTAAAATTAAACRAAGCTTTGGGAAAGTTCTGAAACCTTCTTTATGAAATGAATGCTGTTCCCTGAGGTTAGGATGGGATATTGCAAATTGTCATTTTAGAGTACATTTCCTCTGCAGAGCTCAGAATTTTAAAGAAGCCTGTACTATCCTGACAGAGACAGGAAGCTGTTACAAAGCTACCAGATGATGTGCCACTGCCATGCAATAAACCAGCCGGCAGAAGCATTTGCAGAACCCACAACTCCACCGGAGCAGGGTCTTGCTCCTCTAGAGAAAGTGGAAGCTGATGGCTTGTCCTGCGTTCTCCTGGGGATGAGGAGAAGCAAAACCAGATGCCTTGCAACCTAGGACATGGGTTAAGATACTAACTATATCCAGCAGTGGAAAGCTTTGTTCCTAATGAAGAGGCTAGAGCATCTTAAGGGCATTGCTTCCAACGAATTCACACTTTATAGGCATCTTGGTCCCACTCCCCTACTCCCTGCTGCTCAGACAGTGTTGTAACAGAAGAGGAACAATCAGAAGTGACAGGAACATGCTTTTTTTGTACATTGGACTCCACTAAGCCTGATATAATCTTAGTGGCTGGTTTGTCATATTTTTTCATGATGCTAAGGCAACTCCTATCTACAAACACTTTCAAACAACACACGTCACAGCCATCAGAACATGCTTTATGACAAGTTTCCATGCACTCAGAAACACCGCTGTATTTGGATCTGGCTAGCAGCAGCCTGTAAAGTAACTAGGACCATCTTACAGGGTCAAGTGGAGCCTATGAAAGGGCAGAGACTGTAGGTTTCCCTTTTTCTCCTCATTCTCAATCAAAGAGCTTCCTTTGCACACTAGGAAATAAAACAAAGCATAGCTAGCCATTCACAGAAGGGGTTAAGTTCAGCTCTAGCTTACAAATACTGGAAGCCAATCACTCATTACTTAAGCTTCCTATGGCATAGTCTGAAAGTAAGGAATAGCAAATATTAAACAAAGATAGCAATTGTAAAAATATTGATCTGACATTCCTCCATCTCCCAGGCCATTAGCAACGGAGAGAAAAGCCCCTGCACAGAAGAGTAGGTGTCTCTAGCTTACCTTAGCAGGATTTTGCCTCTTGTACTGTAGCAGTTCCTGCAGGTACAGCCTGAAGGTGACCCAGCTCTCTGCCAGACAGTGGCACAGCTCAGGGACACTGAGCAGGTGAGGCTGTGCCCCTGAAGTCACCCCCTCACTAGAGACAGACAAGAGCAAGAAGACAATCTCTGAACATAGTTTGTTTTGTTTGGGGGTACAGCTGCACAACGAAGTCGAGCTCCCTACCAAGGGCTTGATAATACCGACTGTATCTTTAACTGAACTACAGAAGATACTTGATTTGTTGATACATTTTCCCTTCAGCAGGAACAGCCAAGAGACTCCTGAGCCAAGCAGCAGACACTGTGCTACAGCATCCCCATGCTACAGGCCCAAGATGCAAAGCGATTTATTAAAAGCGACACAGACAGAAGCGTCAGAGGTAGAACTAGTTACGCAGCATTCTTTAGCATCAAGTCCAAGACAACAAGAATGTGGAGCTCAAAACCATAACCACGGCCAAGCACAGGATGCAAATTATGCCATTACAGACAACACACATGGCCTGCAAAAATCAGTCTCGGGAATTTCTTTCTCTCTGAAGGATTCTTCAAATAGCCCAGGACAGATCCTCTTTGTCTATGTTTTATTTAAGGAAGAAATTCTAGAGTTCCTGATGTCAGAAGAACTTGAGCTTTATTGCTACTTGAAGAACATTAGCTTTCCCCAGAGTCTCAAGCTGTGGCTCCTGAGCTGATAAACAGCTCCTGGTGCAGTGGAAACTCCTACTGACACCATTTCACAGCAGGAGCCATGCAGTCTATGGACAATAGCAAGGAGGGCAGATGAGAGTGTCACACTGAGGTGTGCCTACTCTCTCCTCTCACGAAGGAGCACACAGTGAGCTTACCTGTCCCCTCCTGGCTCCTCCGATGGCTGTGCTGTAAGGAGAACAGAGGATATTAGTCAGCCAAGTGAAAAATAAAACATGACATTTTTACTACTTGAATAGAGCAGAGCTGGAGATGCATCATCCTTAGCTAAGGATGCACCCTGGGAACTTTCTATCATGCTCACACGCAAGCTGGAATCAGACTAAAGACTGGCCTGGAGTTTGCACAGTCCGGGATTCAGTGAAGCATACCTGGAAAACCAGAGCCGCCAAAGCGCTTGTCTCAGGGTGTCCCAGCACATCCTGCAGCCAGCGCTGACAGATGAGTGGCACAGTGCTCCTATCTGAGGTGCACCCCACCACTAGCGCCTGGGCCTTCCAGTGCAGGGATCACACAGCTCACCCTGGACCCCCGCACGTTTGGGCAGCACAGCCCCCACAGGATGTGGCACCGTACTGAAGACAAGGGCAGCTGCCTAGCCTTTGTCATTCACAACGGGCTGCCAGCACGATCCCCGAGCTGGGCAAAACTTCAGCTCCTGCTACGGAGCTAAACAAGGCACTGGCAGTCTCTGCTGCATTTCCCGCTGACCAGACCACAGTCCCTGGCAGGGCACTAGTGTACAAATGCCACAGATCTTCTCCTGTCTCTGCCCTTTTCCATGGAATTAACTACAAATAGCAGTCTCATGTATAATTATCTAATTTTATGGCTCTTTTATGTCTCCTGACAGCACCTTGTGCCAGCAAGACACAAATTTAACTACACTGCTAAGGTTTAGCAATCCAGCTGAGAACAAGGCAGTGTGTCTCCCATCCCTCTTTGCACCCAACCCAGAGACAATCGAAGGGGGACTCTGTGTAGTGCTGAAGGGAAGAACAATTCAGCCTGCTTTCTCCTGGATTTGGGTCTTCTGCCTAGCTGACTAGAGTCTAAGGATGCACAAGCTTCAACCTAAGCTTCTCCAGCAGCAGAACATTTATAACTCTCCCGTTTTTAACAAGGTCCTTGATCATATTGGCAAGGCCCCTCAAGGTCTACCCTTGTCTACTGTCTGCTTACTGTTCTGAAACTTGTAGGGGCAGAAATATCTTTGAGGCTGAAACAGCTTTGCGGTTGTCTGGCCAACATCACACTTGGTTCAAGTTGCCCAGAGGTTCTAAAAATCAGTGGGACCCTATCTGACACACAGCATGTCATCACATAAATAGGATTAAAACAAAGGAAAAGAGTTTATGCTCAAAGACTAGGTCAGCTGGTCTAGAAATGCGCTTACAAATGCAATGTGTGTGGGGGGGGAAGGGGAGGGTTTGAAGCCAGATGTGAGGCCCAAGAGTGGAACTGACTTCCCAGCAAAACACATGGAAAAGAATATGCTTCACTGCCAACAGCAAGTGAGATTTCAGACTTCAGTTTAACCCTCACTTCATTCCCACAGAAGTGAGTAACTGCTTGTAGTGGCCTTGTCCCTATCCTCCCAAGATACAGGATGTTTGGCCAAGTATGTCAGACTCCTCCTACCGCTGCAGGCACTGCACCAGGCAGCCTGCACAGTGCAGTGGAGCGGTAGGCTATCCACAGAAGGGAGGAGGCAATTCTTTGAGAGCATGACCCAGATTTCCAGTAATCTGGCCTGACAAGAGGAGTCAACTGCTTTCAGACTGGTTTGCTCATCTTCTCCTCTACCGAAGACTGTTTGGCATGGCTGTCTGGGCAGCCAGCAGGCATTGGCCACGAAAGAAACTCAAGTTTATTGCCTCAGATTGAGAAAGAAATATGGATGCAGCTTCACCTGTGCTGAACAGTTGCTCCTCTCTTGTAACAGCCGTTGTTGTATTTTGTTACTGTGCTCAGGAATCTAAACCTGCTTAATTGTAGCATGCAGAAGTCCATCAGTATCTTGAAGTCTCATCTTTTAACTACACTAGGTGACTAAAAATTTATATTTGGCACTGGCGTGTCTATGATTGCAGGCTATACTGGTTGTACCAGTACAACCAAACAAGGTGCTGAGATGCTCACTTGTAGTCCACCAGATGTACTCTGCAGATGCACCAGCAATGCAGCAAGTTGCACGGCACAGGAATTCCACGTTTCCCAGGCTGACTGCAGTGTCTAAGCCATCAAAAGCAGGCCAACAGAGGGAGTGAAACAATTGCTCTCAACTGCTTCTTCTGAGGGTGTCAGAGAGATTTTTCATCCAGGGGAGCTGTGCAACACTTCAGTAGGCTGCAGAGTGCTCATGTGATTTTACTTATCTGGCAAAACACAAGCTTTCTTAAAATCAATTGTGTTTTGGTGCCTACAGTAGTGTAGTTTGCCTGCTATTCATCCCAATGCACTGCAGTCTTACACTGGTTGGAGGAACAGTACAACCACAATAAACCTAGAGGGCATTTCAGATGGGTCAAATTTACTTAAGCAAGACTTAACTCCAACTTATGCCGCAATAGTTTTGAGCACCAGTACAATTAAGCCAGAAAGCAGGACACCCAGCTGGCCTCATAACATCAAAAATCAGCTGAAATCTTGCTGTCATTAATCCACAATCCAGTGTGAAAAGTTACGAATCATCTGACACACACCAGTTACTTCTGGGAGACCAGTCAGCAGCACAAGAGTTTAAGTTACATGTTGGTACTGACAAATTATCACTGATGGATTCCTCAGCTCTTACAGGTTTTCAACACTTCCCCAAGGGGCATTCTTCATCAGCATATAAATTTTAGCTAGAAAGCAGCGGCCCTTTTTAAGGAGCATGAGCATTCGCTCACAACGCAGCCATTGCTAGAGCTCTCCTCCACTAAACTCCAACAAAAACACAGCTGCCAAACAACAATGCTACAAAACACCCCTACTTGATAGCCATTTCAGGAGAAAGTGGAGATGTTTCCTCGGTCGTTAAACAATATTTACTAACTACTCCACATAGAGGTGGTTACATATGAAGAAAATATCCTGTAAGGGAGCTAAAATCACCCAGTCTCTTCTGACAGGACCTAAAAAGGTTGTGCATCTCAGTGCTGTTAGCGTGTCCCAGCTAACACCATGTGAGTAACTGCAGAATAAATGCTGAGGTTTAATGCCAGCATTCCTTCAGAAATGACGTTATAAGCAGCACCCAAGACATACAGAACTGCCAAAAGCTGAGGTTTGTGTATATGCATGCCAATTCTTAAAGGTGTGGTACTGACCTATTTCCAAAAAACTCCTGGAAAGGTTTATAGGAAGCACCGAGAAGGAAAGCCACAAAGCTACACCTCTGCTTCAGCGGGAAGCCAGCGCCAAACAAAACCCCCAAAGTATTTAGCAGCGCTAATCCAACCAGAAGGCCCCGCAGGTAAGCAGTACACAACTCCTTCATTGCAGGGGGTGAGGAAATGTGGTCCAGTGAAATAAGCTGAAATCAGGATTGTAACCTAATCAAGTACACCAGAAAGGTGTCCCTGTTCTTTGGTGTCAGCAGCAGAGAGGCAGAAAGGGTTCAGAAAGGAGCAAAACATGTGGAACACCACTGAGGAGCAGCTTAATAGGATGCACACTAACTTCTTGCAGAACTGACGACACATGATTAGCCTAACTTCCCTTTTTTTATTATTATTATTATTATTCTTCACTGCTCTGYATCATATAAATTGATTTCAGTATAGATTTCCTATTTCCTCTGAGATAATGCAACTTTTACAAGCCTGGCTCTTTCTGGAGAGGTTCTACCCCCAAGTGCCTCAATAACACCATTCTGTATGGGACACCAAGCCTTTGCATTTCTGGACATGTTTCAAATGAGATGTTTTGGGTTGGGTTTTAACTATTCCCTTAAAAAAATAATGCGAATAAGCAGGAAATTAAATTGGTGAGTCCAGTCTGGCTGCCTAGTTACCTGAACCGCACAAAGCAAACAGTTTGAGACTACAGTGAAACGTATCTAATCTTATCAGGACTTCTGTGAAAGCACCCTTTAAGGCAGTACCCATTTAGGTCACATAAAGGGTACCTTACAAACACACACATAGAAGGGCTTTCATTCAGAAACCCTCCCTAGAGTAAGGGGGCAGGGATAGCGGGCCCCAGGCTGCCTTTGAACAGCAGCAGCAGTGGATGAAGTAGGCAGGTCTAGGTCCAGTTGTGTAAGAAATTTCAGTGAAGGAGGCACTCAAAGCAGACAGCAGCCAATCCATGCCTATCATCATAATAAGAATATTACTCTTGTTGCTGTTGTGTTTGAGGTTGGCAAAGACTCTTTAATAAACAGGAAAGATAAGCCAAGTGACTGGACTCAACGATCAGCAGGAGACCAAATGCTGTTCAGCACAGGTACAATACACTAACTGTCCTCACTGTTAGACCTCATCATCCACTCTGCTATGTGTTGCAAGGCAACATGGCTGTCATCTGCTTTGCCTCTCTCAGGCTGTAAGCCCACACCGTATTAACTAAAACCAAYGCAATTCAACCCACTGTTTCCTCTCCCTTGCTCAGCTGGACACATATACTCGGATCTGGAATGACCTTTTCACTATGACACTTGCAGGAGAGAAAGGGCATGTGCATCTGCTAATTTACACAGCCAGCAGAAGTTAAACTCTGCATAGAAAGAGGAATAAAAGATCACAGACGTTCTTAATATGTTCCTTTCTAAGTCGGCTAGGAAAATCTAAGATTTGAGAAAGTCCAGCGCCCAGCGGAAACACTTCAACGTCTGTCACCAGCTTCTCTGACAAGCTTATCTGAGCTAGCTGGGCCTCATCAGTCACTCTCAAGACTACTCCCAGCACCTCTCAGTACGGGAGCAGTTCTGTCAGTCCTCAAAGACTGTCGCTTTCTACTTGCACAGGCTTGCCAAGGGATACATCCTAACGCTCTGGCAGACACCAGTATACAAGGAGCAGCAACAGTAACAAAGCCTGCAGTTAGAGAAGGAACGGGGCTTATACAAGCTATAACAGAGCCAGGAAGAGACCGACTGTGGCAATAGTGCAGGAGCTGGTAACATCAGAACTGCATCACCAGCTGCAGTGTTACTCATCACATACCTGAGAAGTCAAATAGGAATCTGGGCTTCCATCTCTCCAGCAAGAGGATGCCAAGAAAGGACATGCTGAGGAGAAAGAGGGGTCTCAGGGAAGTGGAGGAAAACAACCTAGAAATCAAACGGGAAATTGTCAGTTGGGGTAATGCTAGGAAAAGGCAAGCAGCTGCTGCTCTCGATGAGCAAACAAATGCTGCTCAGCGTTCAACAGAACAGAAAYATCTGACTGCTCCAGGCCAGTGCAGTAAGCACTGTACTCCACAGCAGCCACCCAGCCATGGGAACGTTCTCAAATGGCGCCTCTGCCCACTATCCAACTGTGATCAGACC
>NW_028186457.1:247238-249903 GCF_003343005.1 Rhea americana
CCCCCACCCCCCCGCTCCCGAGTGTCTCCTGCAGTTGTACAAGGGAGGTTTAGCCTTGCTTCACAAGTCCCTTCAAGTGCTCAAGGTGGAGGCTATAGATAACGTAAATACAAATTGCCGAACAGGCTCTGCAGAAGACTGGTGGAGAATTAGCCCCTTCTCTGAAAACTTATGTCTCATCTGTCATCATAACATCCAGTACCATCCTCAGGTAGCACCAAAATAGATCCTGTATCAGCTTCCAGATGCCATTTTTTCACAAACATTTCCCTGCTTAGTCAAAGCCTAGCATTTAAGTGGTTTAGTTAATCACTTGACTTTATCCTAAGACCTTTCATGTCGCTCACCAACACATCTGTTTGAGCCAAACACCAGCAGATACTCATGCAACCCCAACATCAAAGAGTTTATCTCCCTACTTCATACAGATTCAACAGCAAAGGTCCTAGGATGGGACTTGAGCCAGTAATGGCTGTTTGTATTCGTACTTTTATCAGCACTTTGCTCCAGCCCAGAGGAGCTGTTYTTAAGTCACTGCAGAGCAACTGCTACTGTTCTCAGACAGCCAGAGGAAATGCTCTCACCCTCTCTCCATTAATGAAAATCCCTTTCCAGAAAGTAAAAGCCACTCAGGTATTTTACCTTGCTACTCTTCAAAAAAATATTTGTCAATAACTAATCGCAAATGAACCAACCAATCAACAGAACCAGAGAGTGCATGTACTTTGCTGTGCAGTGCAGTGGGGAGCTGTGCTCCCCACTGAGAGGACTTGGAAGAGATCTGTCTCACTGAGGAGCACAGAATAAAATTCACATTTTTTGAAGGATTTACTGAGGCTCTATAATGACCTGAACAACATATCTTTCATCACTTCTCCTGAAACAACAATTCTGTAGCTTAACATGTCAACTCAGAAAGAATTTCCTCCTATCTACTCCCCTTCCCAAATAGGTATTTCAACTACAGGATACAGACTAAATGCTCCACGGGACTGCAAATAATTCCTCCTCCTCCATGATATTTAAATCTCTCTCTGCTATCCCATATTCTGGGCACTCTTTGTTCCTCCCTCAACCTTTCCATACACAGCCCCTTAGTCATCATCCTATACCATTCCTGCAGTCTCACGGCACGCATTTCCCGCTCCYGCTAACTTCAAAGCTTGCATTTGGGCCTTTCCATCTGGTAGAGCAGCCCAAAGTCATTTAAGTACCCAGCTATCATGTATGCCTCTGAATACTCTTACGGATGAGGAAAGAAAATATAAGCAGCCTCTTCAGAGTGACTTCAAAGGCTGCATGGTCACGTGCTTTCCCCACTCCCCCTTTTCCAACTTCAGTCTGTCCTTTCCAATCTCATCTGCAACTAACGTTTAACTCTTTCCCCGAACAGTTTTAATCTTTTCTTCTTAGAAAGCCAGTAACTGAGAGTATCTTGCCAATACAACTGACTCATTGTTTATACAAACAAACAGGATGTTTTTCATTCCCATCCACAGCTGGATTCTGCCACTCACACTCCAGACTTGTTACATTGCTGCTGYGCCCGTGAGACCGACAATGAGGGAAGGCGGAATGGCAGGAATACGGTCGTACTGAAAAAGAGCAGCCTTGGCCTTCACAAAAGATCAGTGTCCTCCAAAACAGATCAATGAGTAGAAGGGTTTAAATAAAGCACACGGCAGCCTTCCATTCCAGGAACCCATCCGGTTTGCTGACTGTGATTATGGAGTGAAATGGACCAAAAGAGCAAGGATGCAAAATTTAACCAGAAATGTGCCTGGGCAAGTCTCCAATTAGGCACAGTAGCTGGGAGCTGCATTTTATTATCACAGGACAAATCCTGTCCAACCTTCTGGCACTTTGCTTGCATCAGGGAGGAGCCTGTTTATGCTTGTCAAAGGAAAACAGCAGGGTTACTCCTGGCGAAACACATCCTCTGTAGCTGTTTCTTGTGGATTGTGGATTGAGCTGCTCTCATCTTTATCACAGAAACATAGATGACATAYAGCAGAGACAAGATTAGATGGTGCAGTAGTTCCCAGATGTCCTGGGCCACAGTCCACTGCCAACCCTGAAGACTTATGACAAGCAAGTACACAGGTTTTTAATTAAAAACACCCTAAAARCCATATGGTTCCTGCTACAGCCCACTCACCACAACCTCCTTGACCTCAATTTGGGGAACTTGCAGGAAAAGGCAGGGAGGCTGGAATGGATATCCCTCAGGACACGACTTAGGGCTGCACACTGGGCTCCCACCGCCACCTCACCCACCACATACCCAAGTCAGCAAACGAGACTTCCTAACCCTTTTGGAGCGGTCCAAGGACTACCTCACGCAGCCGCTGCCCAGGACTCCTCACGTGTGACCAGAGACGGGGCAACTCTTTGCACTGTCAGGGCTTTTATTTCCATTCCCTCCCCACCCCATGTTTGCCCCTCTTCGGCGAGAAAACGAACGCAGGGGAGGCTCCGCGTTTTCAGCCATTTCCCCCGCCCGCTGCGCATCCCGGCGCGTTTGCGGGACCACGGCTCAGGGCAGCCGGCCGGCAGCCCCACGGGGGGCGGCGGCCCGTCCACGCCCCCCCCCGGCCCCGGCCCGCTCACCAGAGGGCCCCGCCGAGCGCGGCGGCCGTGACGAGGCTGTGCAGCGGCCTCTCCC
>NW_028186457.1:250093-268402 GCF_003343005.1 Rhea americana
CGCCGAGGCAGGAGGGCGGGGGCGCTGTCAGCCGCCGCCGGAAGCGGGGGGCGGTGACGCGCTGAAGCCGCCCCGGGCGGGCGGCACCACGTGACGAGGGCCGGCGGCCGTTGGGGCGCCGCGCATGCGCCGAAGCCGCTCTCCCCACTGGAGGGGGGGAGAGGGCCGGCCGCGCATGCCCGGTGGCCGCGGGAGCGGCGGGGCGCTGTGCGCATGCGCCCCCGGTGTTTCCGCCCTCTCCCCCGGAAGAGGAAAGCGGAGCGGCCGCCCCAGGGCACTTCCTGCCGCCGCTGCCGCCGGTGCGAGGAGGCGGTGCCGCCCGCGCCACCCGGCCCCGCGCCCTCGGGGAGGCCCGGCCGCCGGCCAGGAGACCGCGGCGAGGGCGCGATCCAGCCGCGGCCCGGGGATGGAGCTGGACGGGCTCCTGCTGGACGAGGAGGGCGCCTTCTCCCTCAGCGGCTTCCAGGAGTTCACGGTGGGTTCCCGGCGCGCAGGCCCTGCCCCTGGGGGCCCCGGGCCTGCCCTGCCCCTCGCCAGCCCTGCTCGTCCTGCCTCCGCCCTCCCCTGCGGCCCCGGGGCCTTGCCGCGCCCGCTTCGGGTGCGGGGCTGGGCCGTGGGGCTCTTCTGATCTCTCCTGCGTCTGCCTGCAGTTCCTGCCCAGGCACCAACAGCTGAGCGAGAGGGTGCGGAAGCGGCTCTATTATGGCTGGGACAAAGACTGCAGCTTGGATAATCTCTCCAGCCCCGTGGCAGGTGGGTGCTCGGTGTCCCCAGATAGGAATGCTGAGTCAAGGGGGTTGGAAATAGCCCAAGGGCTGAGACCAACAAATCACCTGCTTCCTTCCCAGTGCCAAATCCCACCCCTGTCCTGCTCCCCGGCCCTCTCCACTCTGTGCAGCATAGTGGGCAGGGTGCCAGAGCCTCGTGGCTCCTGCCTTCTGTTTTATTGCTCTGCCTGGCGTATCATGCATTTTTGGCACCTTACTGGTGTGCAGAGCCCTTTGGGTTGCTTAGAGATCTCTTGGCATGAAGGCTGTGTCCCTGTCCCTGATGGGAGCTGTCTTGAGCAACTCCTTGTGCTCTGCAAGATACTGGGGAACTTATGAAACTTGTTGTTATAAGCACCAAAGGGATAAGAAGTGTCCCACATGTGTTTATCTGGATCATGCTCCTCTTCTCCTGTTGATCCAGTGGCACTTGGGGGAGCAGAAGGGCTCTGCAGTGTCAAGGCTCTGGAGATGGTGCAGGTGACAACAGTGAAACTGTTGAGGGTGAGCAGTAATTTGCTAAAGGACTTTCATACTTGGTCCCACTAGTGTTTCCATTGACTGCATGTTTCCACAGTTTGCAGAGGGCATTGAGTGGGTGAGGAAGTGTGATGGTGTTCAAAACCCCCATGATAAGTCTGGGGAAGCTGTCTGAAATGGGCAGCRGGCTGAATTTGAAGTACCTCACTGAGGAGGGAGGTATGGGCCATGTAGGGACAGCGAAGGGACAAGCAGGGTAGCCAGCTGCCTGGGCGCTGCTGGAGATCCCAAGTGCTGAAGGAAATGATACAAAAGAGGGAGGTGACTCCTCTTCAAGGCTGACTTCACACTTGGATGCAAGATGTGAGTATTGCACAAGATGCTGCTGACTTTGAAAGTTCAAAGGGCACATTCGTGGGAGATAACTCTCCTGAAGGCTGTTAAATACAAAGACTGTCTCCGATCAGGAAATACCTTGGTTCCAGCCACTGGGGGTGGGGGAGATGTATGGTGAATATCACTGCAAGCTTATCTGTTCTTGCAGTCTTCCTTTGCCATGTGCCATCAGCCACTGTCAGAGAAGGGACCTGGGACTGGGGGATCTGTTTCAGTACAGCATTTTTGCTGCTACATGGCCATAGCTCTCTGTCATCTATGGCACTGCCCTTTAAACAAGATGGGCAGTTGTGAGGAGAGCCTGGAAGAGCATGACAAGAGCTAGAAAAGGTCCTGAAGGACCCTGGAGGGCTGTAGCAGGAGGCAGTACTGGGCTAGGTGACAGAAGAGTGTTTGAAAGAAAAGGAGTTGTTCAATCCTGAAAGGAAAAATTGTAATGACTCTCAGCAGGTTGTAGCTGCAAGACAGGACCAATGGTCAACTGTTCTCCCTGCGTGTTGTCATCCTGTCAAATCCAACAATTTGTGAGCTGAAAAATAGGTCTGATGCCAGGACAAACCTCCCAGCTAAGAAAGGTGGCAAAGCCTGTCTGGGAGAGGTGTGATTCCTTGTGTGGGAGAGTTAAAGCAACAGTCTGGACTGCCAGCCTCTGACAGGGGAGGAATGGAGCAAGCCTTTCGAGGACTTGGGATCTTTCTGTCCCTCGGGACTGTGGTGCTGGTGTGATAGCAGGGAAAGACAAGTGTGTCCTGCTTTGTGCAAGGGTGGCTGAGCATGGTGGGAAGGTGCAGTGGGGTGCAGCACCAGTGTAAGAGTTGCTGACGGGGGTGACTGGAGCTAAATCTACTTGCCTGTCACACCCAGCAATGGTGTGGGCCAGGGTGACCTAGGAAGATGTCTTCTAGCTATGCATTTCTGAGTACAGTGATTGCTGGTGGGAATTATTTGCATGCATGAGTGCCTATGGGACTGCAGCCTTCCTGTTAGGTACTGGAGAGATGGTGTACTGGTGCTTCCTGGGAGCTGGAAGTGTGAGGCTGCTGGAATGAGCTCCATTCTCAGTTCTATAACTGAGGACTCAATGGCAAAATGGAGCTCAAATTGCCTGTCAAAACCGTTTCTTGCCATGCACCAGACTAGAGTGCTGTTGGGGATAATGCCAGCTGGTCCTATCGTGTTGAGAAGTGAGATGGGATCTGCTGAAGCCATCTGCCATCCGTCAGTCTCTGGCTTTTTCAGCGCTTGGATGCTGAGGCATGTCTCAAGAGTGCAGCAAGCAGATCGAGGCATGGAGCTGCAGCAAGGACGGATTGTGTGTGGAGTTCCTTCTCAGCAAATGTGATGGGCAGATGTGTGAGAGCGTGTGTTAGCAATGCCCCTGCTACGCATGTACCCTCCATAGGGGACCTTGTTGGTGATCCTGTCAGCAGAGCCTGCTGTGCCACGCTCAGCTTGCACTGGGGATACTGTCTGTGTTGAGTGTGTGACTGGGACTGGCAGCAAGCTCCTTTCTGGACCCTGTTTGTTGCTGCAAGCTTCAGTCATAATTGGTATCTATACAGCCACATAAAAAATGAGAGCTCTTCAGTCACCTAAACCAGTTGTCCTGGCTGGAGTGAGCTGTCACATAGCCAAGGCTTGGCAAACAAAGGCAACTGGGTACACAGTTACAGCATATTGCTGCTTCCTGTTAGTCCCTTTGGACTCCTGCTTAAGTAAATATATTGTCCTTCATCTTGGGAGCACTGGGGCTCTGGTGGTGGGAGAAGCTAGGCCAGCACTGACCAACCCTGGAGGATGATGATGGTTGGGTGGAGCAAGGAACTGGCAAGACCTAGTGTTGATTAGGTCCTGGAAAGTCTCGTTAAGCGCAACCAGGAAAGGTTGTCTGAGGCGCTACAGGGTGAGGGGAAGGTGTCAGCCTCTCTGTGCAGCTGACTGTGGGTCACCCTCTCTGACACAGACATGCTAATCTGGATCTGGCACTGCTGCTGTATTTGGGACACTTGCATCCCCTGCCTGCCTTTGGCCTGGCTCTTCTGGACCTATTTGTTTGCTGCTGCCTCATGCCAGACTTCTGACAAGGCTTATCTTACCTTCGTAGTTTAAATGATCCTTGAGGAGCTGTCAAGAGTAAAAGCCAAGAGTCCTTGGGCTTGTAGGGAAAGGGGGCAGGATGGGATGTGCATGTGGGGATGGATTGTGCTGTATGGGATTAACCCCTTTTGCTGCTCTTTTATCTTAGATATTGCCGTGGAGTTGCTCCAGAAAGTGGCTCCTAGCCCCATCCGCAGGCTCCAGAAGAAATACGTGTCTCATGTTTCTCGGTAAGAAGCAAAATCTGTCCCCTGTGCTTGATGTCAGAGCTGGCTGCCTCTGGTTTTGCCTCTGCTCTGGCTCAGTTATGTCCTCCAAGCTAACATTAGCTTTGTGCTTAGACCTAATTAATGTCAGAGAGGTGCTGGGTAGGTGGCAAGGCTGCGGGCACAGTGTCTTCCTGACGCAGCCAGGTCACTTAAGTTTAGTCCTGTTCCCTTTTCTGGGATGTAGGAATGCTCATGTTCTTGGGGTGTCTGTACAGGCTTGGATCTCTGGCTGTGGCTGTGCAGCACTTGCCATGCAGTCATGTCTGAATACTGGGTCTGCTCTGAGCAGCTGAGCCCTTGAAGCACGTCTGGCTGCAGGCAGGCCTGCTCAGTTAAGAACTGGCTGTGCCCAGAGAGAGGAGGTGTGTGCTCTCTATCCTCTGCTCTTTCTCTTGCTGCAACTCCTCAGGGCAGCTGACAAGGAGTTTCTGCATGCGGAGGGAGCAGCCAGGTTGTGCTGTGGTGTCTGGGCCCTTTGTAGCACACAAGTAACCCTCAGATTGGCTCTTGCCCTGTCGTCACAGGGAAGCCTGCATCTCGCCCTGCTCCATGATGCTGGCACTGGTTTACATTGAGAGACTCCGGCATCGAAACCCTGAATACCTCCAGCAGATCTCATCTTCAGACCTCTTCCTGATCTCCATGGTGAGCAGGGTGGACTGGGAGGCCCCTGAGTGGGAGAGAGGCCTGGAGGAGCATGGCGGGGACTGAAATTCTGTCCTTTGTGCTGCTTCTAGATGGTTGCCAGTAAGTACCTGTATGATGAGGGTGAGGAGGAGGAGGTGTTCAACGACGAATGGGGAGCAGCAGGGAAGGTTGATGTCCAGACAATGAACACACTGGAGATGAACTTCCTGAGTGCCATTGTAAGTAACACTGTCCCTGTGTCCACTTAGCTTCATAGAGAGGAAAAGGAGGGGTTTAAGGGGAGCCTGGCGTTTTTCTTTTCTCCTATACTCTTGTGAGGGGATGGAGAAGGATGTGCTCAGCTGTTTTTCATCCTTCAAGGTTCTGGGCAGCCTGGCCATAGGTCACGGCTGATGCGTCACTGTTGTCCCTGCAGGACTGGAGTCTCTACACAGACCCCCGGGAGCTGTTTGAAGTGCTGAGCTGGCTGGAAGGACGGTACGCATTTGAGGAATCCTGCTTGTCAATCTAGAGCCCCAGATGAATGTTGCTATGTGTGCTCAGAGCCAGCCTTGCTGCAGAGAAGCAAGAGCTGAGGCTACGTGTGAGCCTTTGCTGGGATCTGCAGCCCCCTTCCACAACCACGCCACCTTAGGCAGGGTCTCGCTCCGAGCATGCCAGGGCCTGCCTGGGCTGCAGCTCCTGGGGCGGGGGAAGGTCTGTGCTGCATCCCCCATGCCCTTTTTCCTTGCAGTGTGGCAGAGAAGCAGGGCACGTGGCGTGGCTGGTTCACCTACACGGATCTGTGTGTCCTCCTGGAGCAGTCCTTGTGGCAGCAAGCGCTGGGCCAGTTCTACCAGCAGGTGGTGAAGGTAAAGGCTGGGGGCAGCTCCTTGAAAGAGCCCAGGGAAACATCCCAGATGTGAGCTGGCCATGGATTTGGGGGTGGGACCCTTTTCCATTGGAAACTTCCTGTTTATTCCCTGTTGAAAATGAAGCTATCAGAAGCCAGAAAGATGCTGGTTTTATTGTGCAGCTGTGCTGCCCCAGGCATTGCAGCCTGGTGCTGGAGCAGTCTGTGCCAAACCACAGCCTCATACGCGATTGTGCAGGGGCATGCAGGAGGCACTCTGGAGGAGCTGGGAGCTGTTAGGATTTAACTGGAGCATCCTGGTTAGTGGTATTTAGCCCCTGCTTTGGACGAGCTGTGTGCCATTTGCAGCATGGCTGCCTGCTCCTTGGCGTCCAGCCCCAGTGCTGACAGTGCTGTTGCTCGTCATGGTTGATGTGCAGCCGTGCTGAGCAGAGCTGGGTTGCGGCAGGCCCTGGGGAACTGCTGGCGGGTCTGGGCTAACTATCTGCATTTCTGCAGCTGGCCTGCCTCCTGGGTGTCGTGTACCTGACCGGCTTCGTGGCAGTCTTCGCCTCCGTCACTGCGGTGCACCGGGCTGTGTCTGCGAGGAACCTCGGCCCTGCGGCCCCCCGGCCTGCGCTGTTGCCTGCGGAGGGCAGCTGCCAGCTGGATGCCCCGCCGCCCCTGGCCCCGAGCCAGACTCAACCTGAGCTGCCTGCTGTTTTTCCAGCCAGCAGTGCCCGGTGCATGGGGAAGAACGAGACAGCTGATGAGCAGCATCGTGGGGGAGTCACAGCAACCGCGCTCTACCTCTGGGGTAGCGTGATGACAGCTCTATCCTATGCCGAGGTGCCCGGTCCTGCCCCACACAGGAGTTCCCCACAAGGTCCCCTCCGGAGAGTGCCCAGCGCATGTGAGAGATCCAACCGTACGGTCCCTGCCACAACTCTTAGCCAGCCTGGTCCCTCTGGACTTGCCCTGCTCCCAGCTCCTCCAGTGCTTCACTGCCATGCGTGCTCTGCCAGCGTTGGCCCGACCTGGGATTCAGTCTCCAACCGCAAGGACTGGCCAGAACCCCTAGGGCTGAGGCAGTGCTCCTTGCACATGGCCCTGGATCTCAGCAGAATCAAAAGCTTTATTTTTCCCAGCTAGGAGCATGGGGCAGCCCTTTTCCCTCCCTTTCCAGTGTGGCACAACTCACTTCCTTGCACTTCTGGGATCCTTGATCCCTGGGGCTGCACAGGGCTGGGGGCCCCTGTGTTACTTCCAAACCAGCATTTGTGTGGTGTTGTTGTTGTTCCCACCCCTACTCCAGGGCAGAGGTTTCCTTCACTTTGGGTGCTGCAGAGTATTGGGTGCTTAGACAAGGGCATATTAGCTGAATAGTAGGATGCCCTTGCCTAGGGTGCTAGGTAAGGGAGAGTCCTGCTTCATGCGGGAGCTGCATGGCCCTTGGTGCCTTGGGGGCAGAGGTGATGTGTGGGATGTAGGACACTGGGGCTGTGCAGAGTGGAGGGCCCGGGCTAGTGACCCTGGCCAGGGGGAGGCAGTGTGGTGTGGGGATGGTGTGCATAGTTGAGGGGAGAGGAGGAAGGAGGTGGAAGCAGCCCTTGCTGGCGTGCCCCAGCAGCAGCTCCCCTTTGGGAGCTGCAGGCTGCCTCTCAGCAGATGGAGATGCAGGGATCACACTATGAGGGGACTCCAATGTGGCTGTGCCCCAAGGAAAGGATGTGTCCTGTGTGGCTTGGGGGTGGCGAGGTGTGGCTGGGGATGTGTCTCCTTGTACTGCCTTGAGTGGACTCTTTGAATGCGGGGTACTCTGTGACCCCATCTCAAATCCTGGCTGCCTGGGGCTAAGGACAGCAGTGCCTGACTGCTCCTCGGGGCAGGGAGAAGGCAGCTTGTCCTGCTGACCAGCCCAGCTCATTGCACCCCTTCTTTTTACTCTGGATTTTACACCTGTTTTTCACTCTTTTGTAGATGCAAATCTCTTCCAATAAAAGTAGTTCTTGCTGTGCACCTGCCTTGTCCTTCCTCCTGAGCCTCTCCCTGTGGCCAGCACCTGCATCCCTGGCACAGAGCCCCACTGGGATGGAGTCCCAGGCACCCCAGGAACACCCTGTGGCTGTCCTGGGCTCCAGCTATGGGACATGCTGTCTTGTAAAGCTCGAGAGAGACTGGACTCTGGTGGCAGGTGACAAGGGGGACCTTAAGCCTGGCCAGAAAGGCAAGGGCAGTGGGACAGAGGCGGACTTCCCATCTTTGGAAATGTGGGGAATGCATGGCCTCCACTGTTCTTTGCTCTCCGCTGACTGTCCAGTTAATGAGCAGTGAGGGCTTTGCAAGGTTGCAGTTGTGGTTGCTAGCACTGCCAGCGCTGTCCTGTGACAAAACATGGGCATTCCCTATCTGTGCTCCCTTGGAAGCCTTCCCACCCAAGCAGGCAGCTCTTGTCCCTTGGCATCTTCTGCCCACGTGTCATCTGTGGGCAGGACTTCCTGCCCTGCTTCTAGGAGGAGGCTGGGCTCCCAGGAGCCCAGTGCAGTGTGTTGTGTACTCTGTTTTCACAGCGGTGACAAGCCCAGAGCGGAAGCTGTCTGCAGAGGAGGGTGGCAGTAGCTGAGAGGGCAACGTGGCTCTTAATGGGATCCTCAGGGGCTGACTGCGAGGAAGGACTGGCACTAGTGGAGCAGAGATACTGTGCATGGGAGAAACATACGTGAGCAGGAGATGCTGGAACCAGGGGATGCTGTTGCTGATGCTCCAAGAGTGTGAAGGAAGAGGTGTCTATGCCGTGGCCCAGTCCCTGGCCCCATATACTGTAAGAGGGAGGAAGGATGCAGGAGCCTGAGTGTGGTCTGGGCTTCAGGCCATTGGTACTGCAGTGGTGTCTGGGGTCCTGGCCGAGGCTGGCTGTCACCCTGGCCCAGGTGGGTCCAGAGTGACACTTGCATTCCCAGTTGCAGGTTACTCACCAACTCAGGTTAATGGCTAACCCTGGGGCAGCTGCTGCAGAAGGTGGAAGTTCAGCCATGTGCAGGCTGTGTTAGGCCCTTGTGGGGGGTGGGAGTCTGCTGGTCTGTTCCGCACTGCAGAACAGGAGGGAGCGCGGGGAGGCAGCAGCATGAATGGGGGCTGCCACAGAATACCTGGTGCTGGGAGCCCTTTGCTGACATCCTGCTCCTGGCAGAAAATGTGCTCTTGTATGCTGAGCTGCTGCTTAGCCTTTCAGGTAAGGGTGGATCATGGTGAGCAGCTGGGGTGATGGGGAGAGGGCTGGGATCCTCGCAAGTGGCAGGACACGGGCTGCATCTCGCTATGCAAAGGGCCAGGGTGGGTTGAGAGAGGAGAGGGTGGCACGGCTGGGCAGTGGCAGGCTTGGCGTAAGAGGTGTCTGTGAGCATACATCCTGCCGGGGTGCCAGGTGCTGGGGACTGCAGTTCTGGATCCTGTGACGTGTCACTCTCTCCTCCTTGTGCAGCACCTTGCCGTACAGGCCTCCCTGCTCTGCATCTTCCACCTGCTCCTGCTCCCGACCCTGCCTGAGGAGCAGCCCCAGGCTGCAAGCGAGCTGCTGGCACGCAGCCTCTTTGCCTGTGGCATCTCCACCATCCTACAGACCTGTTTGGGGAGCCGGTGAGCAAGGGGGACACAGCCATCACCAGCTGGGCCAGTGGGTTTCTACCCCTCTCTTGGGATGGGAGAGGATAGGCTTTGTGGGAGCTGGGAAGGGGCATAAGGATCAGGAACAAGGAAGTTGCTGTTGGGCCATAAGGTCCCCTTGGAGACGTTGGTTTCCTACAACAATCCTCTGCGCCGCACCTCTGCATGAGCTGTCCCCTCCATGCCATCGCTGCATCCTCCTCTCATCTTCTTCCACCAAAACTGCTGCATTTTCCCTTTAGATCCTCACTCCCTCGCCCTAGCATAACTTGTGCTTTCTCCATTTCATGCGGTGCCTACCGAACGCTGCCCATACGGAGCACCGAGGTACAAGCTGGGCATGCACTTGGCAAAGCCCCTGGCCTCTGGGCACATCCCCTGTGCTGCTTGGGATATACTAGGACACATTTGGGATATTCAGTGTCCCTGCTGCCACTTTGGAGTTCCTGCCTCAACCACTGCCTCTTCCCATCCCTGACTCCTCTGACAGCTGGGGTTCTGGGAGGTCCCAGAACAGCCCTATCCCCTTTCCTCCCTAATTTACCCTTGCTGTCTCCCTGTTCCCAGGTTGCCGCTGGTTCAAATCCCATCGTTTGAATACCTGGTCCCTGCCATGGTGCTGAGCTCCCACCTGTCCGTCAGTGCCAGCACAGACAGGAATGGTGAGCACAGCCCTGGAGCCTCCCCCAGCACCTCATGGGGCCCGGAGCCATGCTGGTGTCAGGGCATCAGCAGCAACAAGGTGCTGTGAGCCTGGAGCATCCAAGATGGGGGGTAGCAGTGGGTCCTGCCTCCTAGCCCATCTGGTGATGGGGTACACAGCACCCTGGGCACCTCACTGACCAYTGGGCACACTCACAAGGTGCACAGGGTCGTAACTGCAGGACTCGTGGCCTGTATCACCACAGTGGCCACCTCTTGGGTTAGGACTTGAGGACGGGACCGGGCCCTTCCCAGCACTTCGAGTTCTGTACCTGGCTTTGCACCACCCAGCAACAGCCCGGCCAGAGACCCTGCCAGGAGAAGGACGAAGGTGCTGTGGCCCCAGGAGGATGCCCAAGCACTCATGACCCCTTCCTGAAGCAGCTTATCTGCCCCAGGTCAGGTTTGGCACTGCCTCCCTGAGCCTCTTGTCATTGGCTGCTGCTCCCAGAGACTGTCCTGGAGCAGATACAGCTCCCCTGTGTGATGCTGGGGTGCTGTCCCCGGCATGCTGGCCCTTCTCCAGCCTGGGTACCCCACTCTGCATGGTCCCGATCCGGTGCTCTGCAGGCGTCATGCCAGCCGGGCTCTGGGAGCTTCGTGTCTGCCTATCTCAGCCCCCTCTGAACTTCCCTTGCAGGTACGGCGGCGGCCAGCGCGTGCCCTGCACCGCACTGCGACAGCGCGGGTAGCCGGGCTGCGTCGCTGCGAGAGGTTGGTGCTCCTGAGCTCCGACCCGGGGTCCCCGTCCCCTGCTCCGCCCTCAGCCCACGCGGGGTGCGAGCCGCTAGGGGATCGCGAGGATGCACGTGAAGGCGAGGACGGGTGGTGGGCATGCTCTTACCTTCCCTGGCACGTGGGGCGAGCGGAGCGGGGCTGGAGCACGTGGGACGGGGGACCCCACAGGGGTGCGCGGGAGGGCGGCCAAGGGGAGGCSCTGGGCTGCCCTCACCGGCTCCTGTCTCCTGTGTCCCGTCCTTTCCTCCCGTAGGTCTCGGGAGCCGTGGTGGTCTCCGGGCTGGTTCAGCTGGTGCTGGGAGCATCTGGCGTGTGTGGGTGGGCAGCCCGCCGCTGCGGGCCCATGGTCCTGGCCCCGAGCCTCTCCATCGTGGGGCTGTCYGCGTACAAGGAGGCGGCCTTCTTCTGCTCCGCTAACTGGGGGGTAGCACTGCTGTATGTGAGCCTGGGGGACGGCGCCGGCGTGCAGCCCCAGGTGCTGCCCTTCGCCCCGGGGGCCCCGTCGCCCCGTAGTGACCTGTGCTCCCTGTCTCTCCCAGGCTGGTGCTCCTCGCTGTCACCTTCTCCCAGCATCTGGGGTCCTGCCGCCTGCCCTGCTGTGCCTGGGGGGGCTACGTGGCRCCATCCATCCCCACCCTGCGCACATTCTCGGTACCACGGCTTGCCTGGCCCTGCTCCCTCTGGCTGTGCCAGGCTCCTCACTGAGCTTGGCTCTTCGGTGGTGGGTGAGGTGGGACCTGGTCGCCCCAGAGTGTAACTGTGTGCTGCGAACAGAGAAAGTGGGTGAGGAAGGGCCTGGTGTGAACTGGGAGAGGCTCCAGATGGTGTTGGGGGGAGCATAGGGGTGCTGTAGGGCAGGTGGAGGGTGTCTCCTGGAGAAGGGATGGGAAAAGGACCAGCTGGTGGGGGTGCAGCAAGGGAGGGTGCCCTGCTCAGGATCTCCACGCTACCTTGCAGGTGCTGYTCCCATTTGCTGGCATCTGCATCGTGTGCACCATCCTCAGCCACCTCCGCATCCCCTGGGACTCGCTGGAGCTGGCCRTGGAGCAGCTGCCCTGGGCCAACAGCACTGGCCGCTCCCCGTGGCTCTGGATCCCCTACCCAGGTCGGGGTGGGCAGGACTGGCACCGCTATCGCCCWCTGCTCGGGCACTCGTCACCCACCGCTTCTCCCCCTGCTGCAGGCGAGGGAGGGTGGCCGCTGCTCACCCCCCGGGCRCTGGCGGTGGGCATCGCCATGGCCGTCGGCGGCAGCGTCAACTCGGTGGGCTGCTATGTGCTGTGCGGGAGGCTGCTGCGAGCCCCCCGCCCGCCCCCGGACGCCTGCAACCGGGGCCTCTGCGCCGAGGCGCTGGGCAGCCTGCTGGCAGGGCTGCTGGGCGCCGCGGGCGGCACGGCCTCCAGCATCGCCAACGCCTGCGCCAGCAGCCTCACGCAGGTACGGCCGGGCGCCCGTCCCGAGGGCGCGGAGTGAGGCTGCGGGGAGGCACGGGGGACCCCGCTGCCCCAGCCGCYGGGTGCGATGGCCCGGCTTGAGCCGACGCTGGGCGGTAGGATCGGGGCACAGAGTGGGGCGGTGGCATCGCCGCTGCTCACCCGCCCTTCTCCCGCTGCGGCAGGCTGGCTCTCGCCTCTCGGTGCAAGTGAGCGCACTGGTGTGCGTGCTGCTGGGCATGTCCCCCAGGCTGGCAGGGCTCCTCACCCGCATCCCGCTGGTGGTTCACGGTAGGGATCACGTCCCCTTTCCCCCTCCGCTGCCGAGGGTTCTCAAGGCACGGGAAGAGGCTGGCGCGTGCCGGCGTCCCGCCTCGTGCCCAGCGCTGCCCGACTCCTGCCCCTCGCAGGAGGGGTGCTCTGCGTGACCTAYGCTGTGGCCGTGGGCACGGGTATCTCCTACTTCCAGTACGCGGACATCGACTCGGGGAGGAACATCTTTATTGTCGGCTTCACCATGTTCATGGCCCTGCTGGTGCCACGGTGGCTCAGCACCGCTCCGGTTCACTTGGCCACAGGTAGCGGGGATGTTCCTTAGGGAAGGGGAAGCCTTGGGCCTGGTGCCACCATGGCCACGTGTCTCCTGAGGTCCTGGGAGGCTGGAGTGACACATCGCTCATGGCAGCACCCAAAGCCCTTTCCACTGGCTCCAGCCCCTGGGTCTGCCCAGACATGCTCCTGCCCCTTCCTGGCTCCTGGGCTGGGACGTCCCGGGTAACCCTGGTGCTGCCCCCAGGCTGGGTGCCTCTGGACCTTCTCTTCCTCTCCCTGCTGATGGTGCCTGTCTTCTTAACTGGCTTCTTGTCCTTCTTCCTGGAGAACACGGTCTCAGGTGAGGGGATGCTCAGGGCGCTGCAGCATGTCCACAGGCTGACACGACCCCTCTGCGCGCATGGGGACGTGGGTGCAGCTGTGGAGAAGGGCTCTCAACGCCCTGTCCATCGCCCTGTTTTCAGGCACCCTGGAGGAGCGAGGGCTACTCGCCAAGGTGGCAGCAGCACGGAGAGGCGATCGCTGCCCCTGGGGAGAGAGGGGCGACACCAGCCACGTGTACRGGCTCCCCGCTGGGCTGAGGAGGCTGCTGCCTCCTTCCAGGTGCAAAGCCTTCCCCTGCTGCTTCCTCTGCCCGGGCCGYGAGGAGGAGGAGGAGGGGGGCAGCCGTGCYGCCGAGGAGGGGACCGCCACCACCGGGGAGGGGACRCACCTGCTGCTGAAAGTCGGCACGGTGGAGATGCAGTTGGAGAGGAGGCCAAGCGAGACGGAGATGCCCGTGTGGCACGCTGCGGCCTGACCGCGGGCCCTGCTCCCACGGAGAGGGGACATCTCCCATGGGACCTGTGCCAGCCCTCCAAGGCAGTGRCGGGAGGCGACTTGGACCCCCGCAAGCCTCTTTTTCCCTTGTTTCCGAAGCCTGCATGGACTGGAGGGGCCCACGTGCCCCAGCATGAACCTCATTTACCCCACTTCAGAAGAGAACTATAAAAACCCTCAACCAACTTTGTTCTTGGAGTTTCTTTTCCAGTGGGGATCTGTCTGGGAGACACGAGCTCACCATCCCGCAGCACAGGGCACAACAGCCTGGCCAAGGACATGGGCAACCCTAAGGTCCACTTTTGCCCCACTGACCTTGCTGAAGAGGCTGGGATGGGCTGGGTTTGCGCGTTTGCCGTGTGCCCTGGCACGAGGGTGCTTCCCACCGCTGCCGGACACCTGCCGTGGCCGCCGCTCAGCTGCAGAGGGGCTCCCAGCACCTTGTCYGGCCCTGCACCGTCCCTCTGCCCCGGCAAGGAGCTGTGCCAGGAGCTGTGCAAGACGTTTTGATTCACCCTGCAGCTTTGGGCTGCTTGTGGGCACCTCTCCGCGTGCCCTGTGCTGCTGACACCAGGATCCCCGTGCCCTGCCGTGCCTTGGGGCGTTTCTTCCCAGCCCCTGGGCTCTGCGAGGGGGCCGAGGGGCGTTTGCTGCCTGTTGCCTACGGCAGCAAAAAGCRCAGGGCTCCTCTGAGTGTCTGGTGGGGTCAGCCCTCGCCCTGAGCAGGAGCCTGAGGGCTTTCTGCTTGGAGGCATGCTCGTAGCTGCCCCCCAGGCATCTGCCCGCCGCTTGGCCTCCCCTGACCCTGCTGCTCTCCCCGTCTCTGCGCAGTGCCTTTTCCCAGCTGTGCCCGCGGTCCCTCGGGTCCCACGGTGCCAGATCTAAAGCTCYGGCCCAGCAGGAGGCCCCACGCTCGGGGGGCAGAGCCGCCCTGCTCGGCTCTGCTCCCCAGCGCCGGGAGCCCGCTGTAACCTGCAGCGGGGGCCTCCCGGGCACGTTCACCGCTTAAACGCTCCGTCAGGCSCTCTCTTAGGCTGGTGCTAGCCAGCAGGGGCTTTTTCTGGGGGAAGAAAACTGCCTTTGACCCCTCGTGCTTCAGACCGGTTGCTGGGTGGGCGTCCTGCTGCCCGCTGGTTACGCTGCTTGCAGTGAAGCCTGCGCTGGCCGTGTCTGCAGCTCCCAGCATTTACAGCAGACCAGAGTCCGCCTGCAAGTGCAGCCKGGGCCAGTCTAAACTGGCCTATGAAACCCCGGCCAGGAGGCAGGGAAGGCCAGGGCTTTGCAGCCCTTGGGTCGTGCCTGCCTTGCAAACCAGCCACGGGTGCAAGCTCAAGGGAAGGACTTGGGCTGGGAGGACGATGGAGGCAGTTCACAGGAGTGACCGATGTGCTYGGACTTAGCCACAGCTCCAGGTCGTGCCTGGGGCTCTCTCAGCCCCCAGCCAGGTCCTGAGGAGCACCCAGATGCCCAGGAACACCCAAAGGTGCCTGGAGGGTGGCAGGGACTTGGTGTTGCCGTGGGCATACCTCTCCAAGGGCCAGGTGAGCCTAGAGACCCTGCACCCCAACCCAGTCCTGCATCCCACCTAGGCCCTACACCCCAACCCGTCCTGCAGCCCAGCAGTGCCCTATGAGCCCACCCTTCTTGCACCCYGGTTGGGTCCTGTACCCCAATGCCCCCGCACTCCACTTGGGCTCTGGTCCACAGCCCTGCTGCACCCCAGCTCCCCTACACCGCCGCAGCCCGCACTCCAGGCTGCACCCACCTCTCCTAGCACCCCGTTGCGGTGCATCAGCTCTGTGGCCCCACAGTGGTGGGTCCACGCTTGCTGCTGGGGGGGGGTCAGCGTGCGGGGACCCACAGCTCCGGTGGTGCCTCCGTGCCAGGACACGGCCGGCCAGGCCCCAGGTCAGGCTCGGGAGGAGCGGCGTGCGGAGCGCGTGCCCCGGGGCGGTCCCCAGCGGGCCGGCACCGAGGCGGCTCTTGGCAGGAGCAGACGCAGAACAAAGCGTTAGCGTGTCCCGGTCCGGACCGCTCGACGCGGCCTCTCGGCCGCGGAGCCTCCCGAGAAAAGCGGGGATGCTTGAGCCGGGCGCTCGAGCCCGGACCCGCGTCCTCTCGGGGAGGCAGCGGGGGCAGCGGTCCCGCGTCCGGGCGCCGAACCTCACGGGGAAGCGAAGGGGCACGGCTGCCTTCCCGTGCGGCCGGGACGTGGCGCGCCGCGGGTGGCGTGGCGCGGGTGGCGTGGCGCGGGTGGCGTGGCGCGGGTGGCGTGGCGCGGGTGGCGTGACGCGCCGAGGAGGACAGCAGCATGCTGGGAGCCGTAGTCTCGGCCCTCGCTGCGGCCCGCCGCGCTCGCCTCCGCAGCGCAGAGCCGCTTCCCCGCGCGTTCAGGCCTGCCTGCTCCTCTTTGCCCCGGGGTAACTGGACCGCAGCGCCGCGGCTGCGGAGCCCGGACGCTGCCCCGCTCGGGCCGGGCCGGCGGCTCAGAGCCGCCCAAGCGCTCCGGCCCGCGCCGCGCGGGGGGAGCCGGCACGCGCGGGCGCTGCGGGTTGCTCGCTGTGCGCGCTGCTGAAGGCAGGGGAAGGCGCGCAGCCCGCGTATGCCATGTTCTGGGGGCTGGAGCATCCTGCTGCCCGCCTGGGTGCAAGCTGGGYGGCTTAAATATTAATTTGCACGCAGAGATCTGTCCACATTAATGGCAGCGAGCAYGGGTTACTGCCAGGGGAGGCAGCTGTTGTGTTGCAAGCTTCTCCTGGGTGTCCCCTGGTGCGTTCAGGGTGCTTAGGCTGACATGGGGTGGGAAGTGCCCTGCACAGCACTCCCGCAGCCGTCTGCCCYAGGAGAGCTGCATGCACGTGAGGGGAAGTGCATGGACTTGAGCTGGCCGAGCATCCTCWCCTCTGGGCTGTGATGTGGGGCGGGCATTGCAGAGGGGCTGGCGGGGAGCGGGGGTCCCCAGGCAGCAGAGGGAGACCTGCGGGCTAGGGGTGAGGCAAAGACCTGTTTGCTGCCTTGCAGATGGAGGGCTCCGAGGAGCTGGAGAGCAGCCTCCTCACCCAGCCCTGGGCTTCTGTTTGCTTTGGCGAGTCTGCTTTYATCGCCAAAGCTTGCTTCAGGGATTCTGGCTACATCCTGCTGATCTCCAACCTCAGCAGCATCTGGTACGAGAGCGTGGACGCGGAGGCTGTGGGACAAAGGTCCAAGGTGAGTGTCTGGGAAGTCCAGGGACCTCCTTTTCCCCTTATGCCAGCTGATGTCCCAGCATGAGCTGGCCAGGAGCACATTGGATCTGGGAAGTCCCTGCGCAGCTGCGCCCATGCGCTGTTGTCCTGGCTGGCCGAGCACCCTCCTCCCCGGAGAGTGGGCCTGACTATTTAGCATGGCCTCTCTTGGCCAGGGCYGGCAGCCTCATTTCACCTGTGGGCTGAGTGGGAAGCTGCTTTTCCCGGAGCCAGTGCATTAAGCAGTATGTTGAAACAAGGTCCCACTAGTGTCAGAGAGACTCTTGTTCACTTTAATGGCCAAGGCACTGGCTTCCACAGCCTGTCCTGTCTTCACAGCCCCAGAAGCACACTGGACCATGCTCTGGCCACCCCTGCTCTAGACCCTGCTGGTCCTGCTGGTTGGGGCTGGGAAACCTTTCTAGTTTGGCCTGCCTGGGAGGACTGGTGGGGAATGTCTTGTCCTGGGGCTAGATGTCAAGGCCCAGGGGTGGGWTTTTGCTGCCCTAGGACATGTGGAAGTAGTTTTGATCCATGTGTGCTGGGCCTTCTGTTGGCTGTTTTGGGTGCTGAGGTCTCCTAACCTTGCCTTTTGCCAGGAGCTGAACAAGCGGCTGACGGCCCACGTGTCCTCCTTTCTGCACCGCTTGTGCAGCCTCATGTGCCCCTTGCTGGCCGGACACCCAGATGCCACCACCTCCTTCTCCTGCCACCGCGCGCCTGGCAGGCTCAGCGTTCACGTGAAAAGCGAGCTCTCGGGACTGCCCTTCTACTGGGACTTCCACTGCTCCGCTGCGCCTGTGGAGATGGTGAGCGACACACCAGAGGGCCCTGGGCACCCTGCCTCTCCAGGGCACCGGGCAGCGATGGCCATGGGCTGTGGCAAGTTTGGGGAGGAGGGATGGTGTGAAGCTAACAAGTGCCTTCTAATGCTTGGAGGCTTTGGAGAAATTGAGGGGTTGTGCTGTCTGCTGCCCCTGCTGAGGTTCACCATGACCATTTCTTTCCTTTGACATTTTAGCTCCTCTGGCAGAAGTCTGCTGAGCGTGACCTTGCAGGGAGGCAGGGATGGCACGGCACGTGCTCCTTGCAGAGCAGCAGGGAGAAGCTGTCCATTTGGGGAATATGCCCTCCAYGTACCAACGCTGCCCACCCCCCAGCACAGCCGAGTGATGCTGTTCTGCTGCGATAAGTGCTGGGGAGTGAGGCACGAGTGACCCTCCCTGCCTCCCCACCACAAAAGCGTCCATATGGAGTCTATAGCAAAGGAGAGAATTAAACAGGATTCTCCCCAGCTCTTAGGAGTTGCTCCTGTCTGAGGGCCACCTGGCAGTTTGGGTTTCAGGGAGGTTTCAGGTGTTCGGCGGGTTTCACTTTCGTTTCTGATGTTGCAGTAGGGACGAGCTGAGCCTCCAGGAACAGGCAGGTGGGTTAGCGCAGGGGCTCACCAGCCGGGCACCTCTGCCAGACTGCAGCCCGCCCCCACTGCCCCAAAGCAGTGCGGGCGGTTGCAGCGGGGATGGGGCTATATCGGGGATAGATCCCACCTGGGACGCCAATAAGCGGAGGGTCTAAACCTTGCAAAACCTGGCCTCAGACATTGGCTCTCCCTGTCACCTCGCGAAATGTGTCAGGCTTGCGGCACGCCGCTCCGCGCACGGAGCCGAAGGCGGTTCAGTGCCCTCTTTC
>NW_028186457.1:268672-283909 GCF_003343005.1 Rhea americana
GGCCGGGGGCCTGCGCGGGAGCCCCGGCAGCCGCAGCTGCGGTGGGGCTTGCGTGGAGGGGTTCGCTCCGAGTCGCCGCGTTGCCCTCCCGCCAGGCCACCGGGGCCGGGGGGAGGAGGGTCCCCGCACAGCCCTTCTCCCCTCTTAGGGGACCGGGCGCATCGCTCACTGTGCTCGAGCGTCACGGGGAGCAGAGCGGGGCTCGCCAGCCGGCTGCGGCGTGCGGCATCGGAGCGCGTCCGCTGCTGCACCGCGGACCGGACGAGCTCGAGGTCTCCTGGGGCTCGGTTCGCCCTGGGGACTTGCTGTCCCTCCCTGGGCAAGAAGCGCGGGGTCTGAGCTGTGGCAGTGCGAAGCGGCATCCCRAGCTCTCCGCCGGTAGCTGCTCTTCTCGCTCTGCCTGGAAACACAGCGAATGTCTGCAAGGCACCCAGGAGGCAGGAAGTGCTTGGGGTGCTGAACGTGGCTGCCTTGAACGCAAAAGCAGGGTCTGATCCTGCCCTGCCAGGTGCTGCTCAGCAGCCAGCCAGGAGCGCAAGGTGCGCACAGAACAGAGCTGGGACACAGACCTGCTGGCTGCCTCCCAGCTCTGCCTCCTGAGCGCCGGCGCAGCGGCAGAGCACCGCGTGCCAGGGCCCCCCACCTCTGTGGCTTGCACCTCGGGGTGCGCAGCCCCACCATGGGCTTGCCCYGAGCTGTGTGCCAGGGGCATGCTGCTCGGGGAGTGGGGAGGCTTCGTGAGCGATGCTGTAGGAGGGGGGCTCCCCAATGCTCTCCAAGGGGTTGTGGGAGGTAATGGGCAGGAGGCTGCTTCATATGCCTGGCCTTTCAGCGCCAGCTGTGCCTGTTTCCTCTGTAGAAATGTGCTTTGGGGTGCCCAGAGCCATGGAGAGGGTCTGGAGGCCCCACTGCAGGCTGGAAGCTTCATGGAGGGGGGCTCTGCCTCATCCCGAGTTTCTCCTGGTGGCTGAAGCATCGCTTGCTCCTCATCCCCCTTGGGCCCTCACCAGCTGTGAAAGGATGGGGCTGGCATGGGGGGCATACCCCATGGCATCCTGCTTCCCTTCCCCCAGTTCTTGCTTTTCCACCGCTCCCTACTGGACTTGAGACGTGGGGATGCCTCGGGAACCCCGTGTGACCTGGGGCTGCAGCTCTCGCTCGGGCATTGCTGTGACGGCCTTGCTCTGTGCACAGCTGTGCACCTCTCCAGCCCTTCCCTAGCGCGTCCTTCCTCCGTCCCAGGTCTCCCGGCACCTGGTGCGGCCCCTGATGAGGATGAGCCTGGCGCTGCAGTCCCAGCTGCAGGAGCTGACCTCCCTGCTGCTCCAGAAAGACGCCGAGATCRAAGACTACAGGGAGAGCGGGGCTGCTCTGAGCAGAGGTAAGGAGGGAAGCCTGGGCGGATGCGGACGAGAGGAGCCAGCAGGGAAGGGGTTTCCTTCTTTGCGTGRGGCTGGCATGCCCTGCTCCGCCTGGCTCTCACCCAGCGAGGCTTGTGTTTCATGTGCAGCGAGATGGTCGCCAGAAGGCTGGGGAGCAGCCCCGGGGGAGAGGTGGGGAGGAGCGGCTGGTGACCGGGAGCCGGAGGACTTGGGGAGTCGCCAAGGGGTTCTCCGCTTTGCTGAGAGCACCTGGCCGCTCCCCAGAAGCCTGCGCCGATGCCAGCGAGGGCCGGGCCGGAGCCGCGGCAGGCTCCCTTCCCCTGCACGGCAGCTCGCGAAGCGCTTGGAGAGCAACCAGGGGCTCCCGGCTCTTTGCTGCTGGAAGTGCAGCCGTGTGCACGGGCCTCTCTCCAGCTGGGAGCCTGCCTTGGCCCCAGTGGGGGTGGCGGGGGCGGACGGGTGCAAGCCCCCTTGGGTAGGCAAGGGGGTCACGGATCAGGCCCTGCATGGAGGAACCACGCGGACGGGCTCGTCCTCAGCATCCACAGTTTGTCTGGGCGCTGCTTCTCGGGCTGTCCCGTGCTAGTGCGGTGCTCTGCCCTGTTGCCCAGGGCCCGGTAGGAGGCCAGGACTGGTGCTGCTCTGCTGGCTGCGCTCTCTGYCGGCTGCTCAGCCCGCGACGGGAGCGGGAGCGTGTGTGGGGCCAGGAGCAAGAGCTGGAAGGTGCAGGCTTCCAGCTCAGACCTGCTCGGCTTCAGTGGGGAGATGATACCTGCCTTTCCCTGGGTGCCCCTGGGACATGGTGGCAGCTGTAGCTCAGCAGTGACTTGTGTGGCATTGCCAGGGACACCGTGGGGTCCAGGCCCCTGCACCRCAGCGCTTCCTTGCTTCTGCCAGTGCGAGGTGAGACGGGAGCCCAGATGCACCCTGCAGCTGCCCCAAAAAGGGTGCGAGACAACCAGACTCCCCTCTCTCTTACGACATGCCAGCTCTGCACGGCTCGGAGCAGCCAGGAGAGTCCTGCTTTGGGAATTGGGGCTGATGCTGGGATGGCATGGGCAAGCGTCCTCTCCCGCCCCTTGCCTGAGCATTCTGGCATAAGCTGGAGCTGGAGCACGTCCTGGCCGTGCACTCCTCAACACCTTTGTAGTGATGGGGAAAAGTTAAGGCTTTGAAWGAGGGACCCATCAGAATGAGGTAGAAAACGGATTTGTCCCTATCCTGCAAAATGGGAAGATGTGAACAAATCGTCACCGCAGACCTGTAGACACGTCACTGCAGAAGCCAGGAGAAGGCACCAAAACACGTGTTCTGCTCCTGCACCCAGCCACTGGGGATGCATGGATGCTGTGTCTGCCAGCAATGCTACTGCACCCTGGGCACCCTCGGGCTGGGACACATCGATGCACCCATGTGGCGTGGCCTGTTCGCCCACTTCACCCTCATTCCTGTGTCTCCCRGCAGCTGCCGTTGTGTCCCCAGACCGAGGGGCCTGGCTGGGCACTCCAGTGTGTTGGAGCTCTTCCCTTGCTACCTGCAGGCACCTTGCCGCATGGGCAAGGGGAAAACAAATCCAGAGTGAGGATTTGGCCAGACCTGCCTGGGCTGATCCCTGCTCTCTCTTGCAGACCGCCTGCGGACGGAGCCCTTCCAGGAGGAGACTTTCCTGCAGAACTTCATGGCTGAGGTAAGGGGAGGTGCAAAGCCTCTCTCTTTTGGCTAAGGTGACCTGGGGAATTTGCGCCACAGACTTTCATGTATGTCACCCTGGATAGCGGCCTATGGGGCCAGCGGGTGCTGGCATGCAGGGCTGTGGACATACATGGCCTGGCTGGGATGGCCAGACTTGGCTGGAGAGGGGTAATGCCAACTCTGCTCTGCTGTGGCCCATGCTTGCATCCTAGTGCCGGGTCTGCAGGGCTCCACGGGAGCGTGCGGTCACTGAGGAGTCCTTGCCTGCCTCCTGCACGTGCCGTGTGCCTAAAACACCGTCAGGGAGGACTTGACTTCTGGTCAGTCAGCTCCTCCTTTTGGTTCTCCTGCTGCTTTTAAGAGTGACTTTGCAATGGCTTGTCATGTGGACAGGTTGCTTTCATCCTGTTATTTGTGCCATGTCCTCCTTTCTCCCCTCAGCGGTGTTTGGCTCTGCCTCGCAGATGTGCTTAACAGAAATTGGGTTTGGAAGGAGAGAGTCTTTCTCTTGCTCCTCCTTCGTTGCTGGAAACAGTCACTGAAGTACTGAAATGATTCAAGACAATGTGGAAACATCAGGAAAAAAAGATGCCCATTGATGCAAAGAGGCAAGGTTTCAAGATGCTTCTGAGGGTTTCTGTGCTGTGAGGACCTAGGAGTGGGGAGCAATGGGGTCTACTAGAGACCAGGAAGTCGGATGGGGATGTAGGGAGTCCATAGTGTCATATGGAAAGAAAGGCTGTGGTGCTTGGACAGGACATTGCTTTTTGAGACATATGCTGATGGTCTTGCACAGCCAGCAGTAAACCATCTGCAGAGTTTCTGAAAATTAGAGGTGATCCCTCTTTTACATGAAAGATATTGCATTCAGCACAGGCAACTTTCGTTTCCCCCTGGTTATGATGGATAGAGATGAATTCATTGCTGGACTGAAATTTGGAGGTTGCCTAGGGACCAATGATCATGACCAGATTACATTCACCCTGGGCAAAGGAAGGACATTCCTAAACAGTAATTTATATCCTTCATGCTTTGAAAGGGCTAATTTCCCAAAGCAGGGGGAAATTATGAGTGAAATCAGCGAGGAGGAAACATTTAGATAGAAAAATGTGAATGAAAATTGTGAGCTCTTTCAGAAGAATTTCAGAAGCCACAAAAAGCCACAATTCCACAATCAAGAAAGAGGGCAGCTCTGGCCGAAAGCCCGTTCTGGTTCAGCGGTGAAGTGAAGGCAGCAATTAGAAATAAAAGAGCAGTTTATAACAAATGGGAAAGCGGGAGTAGATAGCAATCAATATAAATTAGAAATTATGAAGTGTAGAAAATGGATAACAGAAGCTAAAGGCATCAGGGAAAAATCATGACTAGCAGAGCTAAGAACAGAAGGAAAGGATTTTATTTAGTATACTAAGAAAGAAAACCCAAACTCCCAGCAATGGGATAAGCCTATTAGTGGATGGAGGTGGTAAAATGATTGATACTCAAGCAGACGTGGCAGAAGTGCTCAATAAATGTTTCTGTGCTGTTGCTGGAAGGATGCGGGCAGACGTGCCAGTATCAGGGGTGATGAATTATGTCTTTGTCTAAGGGACTGCTGAGCAACATCTGCTAAAGATGAACGTCGGGTTTGAGCCCAAGAGTCCCCCAAGAGCTGGTGGGGAGTGCCAGGGGCATGGGTGAAGGTGCTTGGTGGTGCCAGGTGACCACTTGTGCAGTGGGGTGTGCAGGAGTAACTCATCAAGCCCTCTGCAAAGCTGTGCAAAACGGACTGATGGAGCACTTACCGGATAGATTTGGGAGTGCAGTTGGTGCTGTAGCTCGTGGGAGCAGGCACTGGCAAGCTGGGTTTGCTCCTCGGCAGCATGATATGTGCCAGCAAGCTCTGTGCCTGTGTGAAATGGGGCTGGGCCTAGCTGAGGAAAATTGCTGGGGTGGTCTCCTGAGCCAGCCTGGCCTGGAAGGGTTGTGTCCTGCAGGGTTTTGGACAAAGTGTGGGGAGTCTGGCCTACATTGCTGTGGGAGCACACGTGAAAATGTGTCTATGTGGAGGGTCTTTTCCTGTCCCTCAGTCTTGCAAATGAACACCCTGCCCCAAACTTTAATTCATGGGCTGTGGGACTCTGCACTTCTCTAACCATCCTGTTCTCCACCTGCAGCAAGCGGAGTTTGGTCTCCTGAAGGCAGAAATGCTTCAGTCTCAGATCTCTGGGTGAAGTGTTGGCAGTATTCAGGTGAAAGAGATGGGCTTTGGCTAGGAAGAGCATCAGAATGGCTGAGTGGAGGGGGGTCCCGGTCTGCTTAGGCAGTGGCCAGGAGCAGCATCTTGGGGCACCGGACAAGGAACGGAAAGATTTGAGCAATGCTTGTCCTCTGCCTCCTGGGAGCTGTGCCTGAGCATCTGCAGTTTGGGGACAGCCTGGCTGAGGGACACAGCTGTGTGGTCACTGTCTCTGTAAGAATCTGTTCTCTCTGAATTTGTGGGGTCCTTTTTGAAACCCACTGATGCTTTCGGTCCATGTAACGTCCTGCAGCTGTGAGCTCCCCAGCGGAGAGGTGCAGTGTGTGAGCAGCTGCTTCCTTCATTTCGAATCTGATCCCTCATCATTTCACTTGATGCCTCCTAGGTCTTGTATTAATGAGGGGCAGCAAATACCAGTCTGCTGTTCGTGTTCTGCATGCATTTTCATGGAGAAGTCATGGTGTGAATTTTACAGGATTTTTACCAAAATTTCTTAATTGTCCTATAACCCAGCCGACCAATCTGCATATATTTAATCCTTCCTTGCAGAGAAGCTGTTACAGACCTCTGCTCACTTCTGCTGCTGCTCTGCATCTTTCTAGTTCAGCCGTGTTTTTTCAGAGAGGCAACAGCCTCAGGGCTGCACAGTGAACTCAAGGTCTGGGCACAGGAGTGATTTCCCCCAAGGCACAGCAGTATTTACTGCCTTGTTCTCTCCTCATCCCCTAATCATTCCTGMTGTTCCCTTTGCCTTTCTGGCCATGGCTGAACTTGAGCCGAGGTTTCTAGAGACCTATTGGCAGCGACATTGAGATCACCCCCTTTCCTGGCAGGAGCTGATGCTAGGCTCATCTTGGGGACCACATAGCTACTTTGCTGATACTGGCTTTGTGTTGTGCCACGGTTTTGTTGCTTGGTGTCATAGCGCTCTTGCAGTTCTCGTGGAGAAGTGTTGGTAGTGCCTGGGCTCAGCCAGTACCTTCCCCCCCTTTCCCAGCTCACTTATTGCCTTGCTGAAGGCATGAGCCTGGCACACTTCCCCACTGGGAGCAGTTCTCCATGGGATGGAGGGGAAGAGGGTCCCCCAGTACATGCCGTGGGGAACTGGGAATGCTGTGGCCAGCTCCGGTGTCTGGGTTTTAAAAAAGACGCCGGACAATCAGAGCAAGGCTGCAGGAATGAATTGAGGGCTGGAGGGAGAGCCTGGCTTTTAGAGACTTGGAAGAGAAGAGCTCTGTCTAGCTTATCAGGAAGAAAATTGAGAGATGCCTTGATTACAGTGCGTGAGGGTCTTTACAAGGAGAAAATGCTGGTTACTGAAGGGTTCTCTTTAATCTAGCAGAATGCAGCAGAACATGAGCCAGTGATTGGGGGCTGGAGCCAGACAAATTCAAACAAGAAATAAGGCACGTGGTTTTGCTACCAAGGACGATTAGCTACTGGGACGTGCTCCCAAGGGCAGTGGTTGATTCTCCATCTCTTGATGTCTCCAAGAGTGGGCTGGGAGCCTGCTTGGAAGAAAACCAAGTTGCTGGGCTCAGTATCGGGGTGTATGTGGTTAAACGCTAGTGGCAAAGAGGTCAGATGGAGAGATCTGATGGTCCTTCCGTCCTTTCCCTCTATAAAAGAGAGCTTAAAATTGTGGATGTTTAATAACAACAGCAGTAAGTGCCTCCTGGCTGGAAGGGAGCTGTGATGGTGTGGCACGGGGCTGGCTGGATGAGAGAAAGTGCACAGCTGCTTGKAAAGCCTCCGCTTCCCAGGCTTTTGTAGCATCCCTCATTGAGAGGAGAGGACCTGCCAGTCCCCGAGCTCAGCGCCGTGCCTGGGCGCTCCTGCGTGCTGCTTGGACCGTCTCTGTTTAAACATGCCCTCTCGCTGAGCTTGTGTTCGCTCCGCCGTCCAGGGTGTTTTAACTAATCGTGGGGAGTTTTCCAGCAAAGCCCTGGGAATATTTATACGTTTAGGAAACGACGCTTTCACACATGCAGTTTTTGGCAAGAGTTCATTGCTGAGCAGCTGCCTGGGCTTGGGCAGAGCTGCAAGGGAGAATACCGGCCGCGCACGAGCGGAGGCAAAGCCAGCAGCTTTTATTGGCAAGCCAAGGTGCTCTCGCCGTGAGGGGAAAGCGAAGGCGACAGGAGTGCGGCGCGCGTGCCGGGAGAGGGCTCAGCACCTCGGGGCTACCCTGGCRGCCAGCCCAGCAGCAAAGGGCCGGTCGTTTAAGGGTATTTTGTTCCTGGGTGTCCTGCGTACTGCAGAGATGACTCCTTGGGGCAACCTCAGGATACTCATGAGAAGCTTCTGAGAGCCTGTCCTGGCCCAGCTGCGGATGATATTTTCATTATGGACTAACCAGTGCGCAGATACAGCTTCCCTGTGACACCAGCTTCGATGCTGTTTCCATACAGGCAGGACTTTCTGCAAACATATTTGTGGCAGTACTGGCTCTCCTGAAGGTCCAACAAGCCCCATGTCCCAACTCTGACGCTGTCCTGAGTGGGTGTATAAGGATGAGGCAGCAGAGCCCTCCCCCAGGCTCCAGCACTTTACTGCTCAGAGTCTCTGGATTTAGTGGGTGGATTTTCCTCCCATGAGTGTGTTGGCACATGTGCGAGACACAGGGGAGAGTTCCTCTCCCTGGCRTTGCCAGCTTGGGCACTACCCTTGGAGAAGGTTGTGGCTCACGGGAGGAGGGCAGAGGGGCTGGGGGATGCCGTGGGGCTGGCGAGGTGGGTCCCGCTCCCAGAGGGGCAGGGGCAGAGGGGCGGTGCAGCTCAGTGCCTCCGTCACACACCTCCTGGAGAACAGGGACAGGGATGCAGGAGAGACACGTGAGGGAATGGGGCAGGAGCAGGGGCGGTCACGCGCTTGCTGGGCAGGGGCAGTCTCCCACTCTGCAGCGAACAGGCCAGGCTGAGTGTCCCTTTGGTCCCACTTGGCCGGTTCACACCTCCCTCCCGGCCTCGTGGCAAAAGCAGCAGACTCCTGGAGTGGTCCAGCTCCCGCCAAGGACCTGGGTCCATCAGGACCCGCCTGGCTCCTCCCTGCTCTGCCTTTGCTGTCTCCAGAGCTTCGCTCCCGGCTCACCGCCAGCGCGCTGCGGAGGGAGGAAGGCTCTGACTCGGGCCCTCAGGCGCACGCACCGTGCGGTCCCGGGGCGGCAGGACACACGGCGGTCGCGGTTGGGCCCGGGCGCAAGCRAGCAGCGGGCAGAGCGGTGCTGCCTTGCTTTGCAAGCGAGCGCYGGAGCTGCGGTTGTTTTGGCTGCCCGGACTCAATAGAGCAGCAATCAAAACCACTCGGATAAACTCACAGATACGATCAGTTCAAATATAGCCGCCTGCGCCCCAGGATGTTTCACCCTGAATATTTTTATCTCCCGCGGCCGGTGCGCGCTGGGGCGGCTGCGCCGCGCCTCCGGCCGCCCCGTGCACTTGGCTGGCGGAGCGGGGCCGCGGCAAACAGGACGCGGAGGGTTCACAGGTCGACCCGGGCCCGGCGAGGAGGATGTGCCATCAAAACAAGCAACGCTGAATAGGAAGATAAACAAACAGCCGGCTTCCAGCGCGCCCCTGGCCAAGGGCGAGCGGGGAGCCCTGCGCCGGAGCGCCCGGGGCGGCCGCCGGCGGTGGCCGCTGACGTCAGGAGCTCGGGGGTCAGAGCCCGGCGCATTGTTCGCCGCCTCGGGGGCGACCGGGCTGGGAAAGGGGCCAAGCGGGCCCGGCGGGCCGATTCCGCGGGCGGCCGGCCAGTGGCGCTCCCGGGCGCCCGGCTGGACGGGGCCCGCTCGGCCGGTGCCGAGGGGAAGAGCCCTGCGTCGGCCRGCGGGTCCGGCCGGCACCTGCTCCTCGCGCTCTGCCCGACGCCCTCGCACGCTGCATCTCCCTTTTAAGAGGCGCCAAAAACAAGCCCGGGAGAGGAGTTTGCACRGGGGCGGAAGGCAGCGGTGGCCAAGCTGGAGCTTAAACCCGAGCCAGCGCCGTGCAGCGGGGCAATGGCAGTGGGAGGAAGCGGCCCTTCGGCTCCTTCCTCCAGGAATGTTTTTAATTAGCGCCAGGTAGCTGCAGCTCTGCAGCTGCAAGCGGTGCTCGCGTGCAGCAGCACGTGCCATTGCACGGCGCGCAGCCCCGGCACGCAGGTCCCCGTCCCCGCGCAGGCGGGGGGTGACGCCCCGTCGCACCGCTGCCACGCGCGGGGCCGCCCGGGGAGGAGGCTGCGGTGAGCGAGGTGGGCTGCAGCCTGGGCACGCGGCGCCCCGCTGCCCCGCAGCGCTGGGCTATAAAGCCTGCTTCGCTCCCCGGCGAGCGTTGGCCGCCGCGGCCCGGCCCTGCCCTTGCACGCGCGAGAACGTGAGCGTGCACGCCGGCCCCGGCTCCTCCGCACGCCCTTCGTGAGGCCAGTGCGTTGCACCCGCGCCRGGGCGGCGGCGAGGATGGTGCAGGGCAACGTGCTGGGGGCCGACCGCTGCGCGGGGGCCGGGCCCTCCCCGCGGGTTTGCCGCTGAGCCGCGCGGCGGAGCGGCTTTATTTATTTATTTGCTTAGGCTTAATCAGGGGAGGGGGGCCCGGCCAGGGCGCGCTGGCTGGCYGCCGCCGGGAACCACAGGCCGCTTACACAAGCAGTGAGTCAGTGGAGCTGCACGCTGCTAAAACCAGACTTGGCGCGGGCGCCCCAGGGCAGCAGGCGGCTCGAAATAGCGCCCAGACCATGGGCAAGGAACAAACCCCCAGCGGCAGCGGCAGCGGCAGCGGCAGCGGCAGCAGCGCCGGGGCCGGGCTGGCTGCCCGCCTGATGGCTGTGATTGCTCCGGCCCCTGCATCCCCCCGTGGCGCCTCCCCCGGGGCCGGGGGCCGAGCCCCGGCGGGCAGCGGGCTGGCTGTGCCGGACCGCCGCGGGATGCCGCGCCAGCCCGCAGCCGCCGGGGCAACGTGGGGGTTCGCTGCCCGGCTGCCCACGACTGCGGCTGCACCTGGCCGCAGCCCCGGCTCAGGTCTGCGCTGAGGTTGGGCAGCACGTGGCTGGGCGCAGAGAGCTGCGTGCTTGGAGCCGGCCCAGCATCAGCCCAGCATCGTCTCTGGGCTTGCGCAGGTTGGGCCAGGGCTGTCGTGGCATCCTCCCCGGGGCACGACGTGGTGCCTTGCACGTGCACGCYGGAGATGCAGAGCCCATCTGGCATATGCAGGGACCCTTCCTCTGTGACTGGTGTCTTCCTCATCCATGCCGTGCCGTGCCATGCAATGCCATGCCATGCCATGCCGTGCCATGCAATGCCATGCCATGCAATGCCATGCCATGCCGTGCCATGCAATGCCGTGCCATGCAATGCCATGCCATGCCATGCCGTGCTATGCCATGCCGTGCCGTGCCATGCAATGCCATGCCATGCAATGCCATGCCATGCCGTGCCATGCAATGCCGTGCCATGCCATACAGCGCCACGCCGTACAATGCCGCGATGTGCCGTGCAATGCAGCGCATCGCTGCGGGCTGGCGGAGGAGAGGGGGTCGCAGGCRGGCTGGCAGAAGGGGTCAGCGCCCCGCTCTTGCGAGAGAGGCCCCAGCCTGCCGCGCATGGGCACTGGCCGCGCGGTGCTGCTGAGGAGCCGCTCGGGGGATGATTGATCTCGTGTCAGCGAGCGGTGGTTTGAGCCGGTGCCAGGCCTGAGCTCAAACAGGAGCATTGAAGGGGGAGAGCCCCTTCCCCCTCCGGAAAGTGGTGCAACTGGAGCGCCTTGTCAGGGGCAATCGCCCGGCTGCTGCTCGCCGCCCCCCGGCCCCGCTCCCAKATGTTCGTCCTTTGGGTCCCGCGCCTGCCGCAGCTCCCTCGCCCCCGAAATGCATCAGCTCAGCGGAGCCTGTTTTTGCCTTGGAGGAGAGGGGGCAAAAAGGGCACGTGAGAGAGGGAGGGCGAAGCTCTGCCGCGGCGAGGCGGGTTGTGCGTGCCCGCAGGGCTGCGTGCTGCCGTGCCACGGGGCTTGGGGAAGGAGCGCTGCAGCGGCTCGGCAGCCGCTTCCCAGCCCAGGGGAAGCTCAGGATGTGGCAGCAGCTCCTCCCAGCAAAGGACCTTTTAGGGAGGAGAACAAGGTGGACTTTGACAGAGCTGTAAAGGAACTGCTCTGTGTCAGGGAGGGACGTGGTGGCTTCTCCATCCTCGGCTGATCGGGTCTGGACCGGGGTGCTCCATCCTCCCGGCCCGGATGGCCAGGCTGCCTCTAAACAAGCGTGGCAGGGGAGCCGGGCTGCTCCCTGGGCCTCTGAGAGCTCAGGTGGCCTCTGCCACTTTGTGCCAGCCCATGTAGAGGGCAGGGACCGCGGTGCAGAACAGCTGGGCACATCTGGGCGGGAGGCAGCATCCCGGGGGACGCTCCGCATCCCCGTGGGGCGCAGCCTGCCCCTCGGGCCCGCACAGCCCGGTGCCGCTGCCGGAGCATTCCTGAGGCCGCCTGCTCCCTCTCCGTTCGGACCTTTGTGCAGTATCTATCCGCACAAGGAAACAGGGCCATTCATGTGTTTCGCTCTCTATTTATACCTCTCCCTTTCCGCATTTAGTGTGTGCACAGGCAGAGGGGGCAGCGTATGCCGGGGCGACTGATGTTCTTGGCTCCAGCGCTGGCTGGAATTTCGTCTTGGAATGTATCCTGAACCACTCTGAAAGCACGAATAAATCTCTGTGTGTTGTGTGCATGTGTGTACACAAATATATAGACAACTTATAGACCCAGAGCCATATAGGGCAGTTGTGAGCTTTGCTATTTAAAGGTACAAGTAGTTATAGGGCTCCCGGTGAGCCAAACACCTCCGTATCAAAGGGATGCAGGATGTCCTGCTAGAGGCCCGGCACCTTGGGAAATATATGGCCCTTTCCCTGCCGCCTCCGGGGAGCAGAAATTGCCTGGCTGCCTGCATAYGCAGCTAGCCCCGAGCGTCGCGCTGATGCCCCCGGCCCGGTCACGACATGGGGCTGCGTTTTGGAGGTCTTGGCTCCCCTCTTGCCAGTCTTCCTGTGACTGTGCCAAAGACTGAGCTCCTGTTGTGCTTGAGGTGCAGGCAGATGCAAGGATTTCAGGCTGTGTGGAAAACTGGGTAGTCCAGGGCTTCTGCAGAGTTGGAGCTGCTTCTTGAGCAGTTTCTGGTGCTCATGGCTGTCTAAGGAAGATGATGACTGGGAAAAGGAGAAAATAGTTATGGGGTGCCAGATCCTGAGTGGGCTGTGGGGGCAGCTCCTTGGGAAGCTCTAAGGAAGATGATGAGAAGGAGAACGTAAGTGCTGGGTGCCAGGTCCTGGCTGCGAAGGCATCRCCTTGGGAAGCACTGGGGCTGCAGGATGAGCACAGCCGGGGGATGCAGCGGGCTGCCCACTTTGGGCTGACAAGGGGCAGGTTGGTGGCAGCCAGCTTAGGACCGCGCCAAGCCCRTGGCAGCACCCGTGCCGCTGCCAGGGAAGGGGCACGGCCCAGCCCGGCGCTGCCGGAGGTGGCGGGCGCATCGCCGGGTCTCCCGGCACGCTGGYGGCTGGTGGGCAGGCACCAGGTCCAGCCCAGCTCGTAGTGACACCAGCTTTTTGCATTTTGGTTGCTGAAAAACTGATATTTTGGGCTGAAAATGGCAATGTTTGGGCACTGGCCAAAGGAGATGTGTTTGTGGGTGRGGGAAATTGGAGAAAATTCCTGCTGTGAGTTCTGCACATGTGCGCGCGCGTGCGGGTGTGCGTATAGGGGAAATAGAGTTTTCCTTTTTAAAAAAGCACCACTTATTTTCATACAGAACTCCAGAAGGGCTCAATGTGGAAACTTGGCCTGTCAGCAGCTGTCGCAGGGGAGCGAGTCCCTGCCTGAGTTTGGGGGGAAACCACAGCTGGGTGTTAATGGGACTGTTAATGAATTAATGTTGGCTGCTGTGCGTGGGGGGGAGCGGGGCTCCGCGGGGCACGCGCCTGCCGAGCCGTTCTCGGCACACGTGCTCCAGCCTGGGGTACGACTCCAGCTCTCGGCACAGCTGCAGGTTTCTGGAAAGCCCCAGCTCCCGGAGCCACGTGCTTCGGTGCGACTCTRCCCGCCGTTCTCTCTTCTCCTTTAAATAAGCTTTCCCGGTGGCGGTAAAGAGCTTGGAAACGCGCTGCTGCTGCGAGGGAGAGGATCCCAAACTAGGGAGCGAGCGTGCGGGCCACRCTGATGTGTTGATCTTTTTATTGTGGGGGGCTGCTGCATGATCGAGGCGGTTCGGGTTGGTGCCGTCGCTTGTTGCTAGGTCTCCTCAGCTGCCTGAACTGACAGGCCACATGAAATCTTTAAAGCAATTTAAAGAAAACAGTGGGGAAATGAAATCCCCCCAGCTTTAYTTACATGCTGCAAAGCTTGCGCTGCTCGGGCAGCGCGGGAGGGAGCGTCTGCAGCGGCGCTGGCCCCTCTGCACRCCGCTGCCCGTCTGCAGCCCTTCCCAGGGTTATTCCTCTTGCTGAACGTCTTCCCCAAAGTGCAGAGGAGCGCCCGCGTGAGCGCAGTGAGCACCGCCTTGCCCTGCCTCTGCGAAGCGCTGCAGGCTCAGCAGCGCACTCACGCAGCTTTTATTTGGGGGTAAAGTAAAAGCGGAGGGGCAGAAGACCGGACTAACACGCTCCCCCAACAGCTGCGTGGCCAGGTGCGGTAGGGCCAAGGAACTGCAGCAAAAGCTTTCTTAGTAGAAACGGGGGGAAAATGCAGAGAGGATCTGGGAAAGAGCCCCTTACCTGGGGGAGGGTCTGCGAGCGGTGAGGCAAGTCCTTGACACAGAGAGCCGGGGCAGGTGCTGCAGCGCTGGCTGGAAGGGGAAGGCCCTGGGCGTGTGCTGGGGGAGCGTCCTGGAGTAGGAAGGCAAATCCTTCTCCATTGACTTTTCCTGCTGCTTTGGGGTTCAGATGCTGTGGATGAGATCTCAGCCACGGCAAAGCTCATGGCATCTCCTGGGGTTTCACCCTCCGGTACCAAAGAGCTGCCAACAGCCTGAACCAAGAGGAAGGGGATGGCCATGCCGTTGAAGGGACAGCCAGGCCAAGACRGGGATGGCCATGTATTGGAAGAGATGGCCATGATGAGGAAGGGAAGACCATGCTGAAAAAGGGATGACCATGCTCAGAAAAGGAAGAGCAAGCCAAAGAAGGAATGAACATACCAGGGAAGGGATGACCGTGCTTAGTAAGGAACTGTGGGGTGGACAGATTCCCAAGAGAGGGGGGTGTTGTGGGTGAGGGCAGATCTGGGAGAAGAGTGGTCCCTGCGGAGCCCAGTGGCCCTCGTGGGAGGAAGACTGGAAGAGCTTGGCCTTCCCAGGGAGCTCGGCTTGCTCCACAGGGATGGAGCCCTCATTCCCCGGGAGGCCGGCACCCCGCTAGCCCTGGCGTATGGGTGTCTTTAGGTGCGGTACAGACAGRCTCTCACCTCAGTAAAGAAAGCCCCGTGGGCCTGCCCTGATGGGCTCCACACGACTGTCCCCGTGCACTGCAGAAGCACCTTCAAAGGAGCCCAGAGGCCATCCCGGAGGGGCTCTGAGGCTCCTCTGTGCCCAGCCACCGGCTGCCAGGGACCGGCTCAGCCTCTGCTGGGCCCAGAGCCGTTCCAAACCCCATCCCAGACAGACGGATATCCCAAAACCCACTCGCCGCAGAATCTGTCCCGAGGGCCCCCGCTCTCGGTCCCTGCAGCTGAATGAGGTGGTGTGCGTGTGCCCAGACTGTCCCCTTCTGTGACTGTACAGTACACAYGGCTAAATATATATCTGTGCAGATACAGGAATTCAGAGGGGCTGAGTGATGCTCCCTTTCTATACCTCTTTTCATGGGGAGAGCTAATGAGATTCATGTCATTAAAGGGCTGATGTTTTGTGGGATGGGAGCCTTTTAAACGGGATGTGTCCTGGCTTAGTCATGGCAAATATTTACCAAAAAAA
>NW_028186457.1:285399-299109 GCF_003343005.1 Rhea americana
GGCGGGCGCGCGCCGCCGCCGGAGCTGAGCAGAAGCCCGGCTTTTATTGAGGTCTGGGCTCGTGTCGCGCTGCAGCCGGCTGCCCTGTAATCAGCCCGCCACCGGAGCCCGCCAGCCTTGTAATAAAGCAGCTCTATATTTATTTGTGCTGTTTATACCCTGCTCTGTAATAAGTTGGGAGCCCTCCCCACGCATCCCCCCCCCCGCCCCGCATCGCCACCTTTTCCTTTGGGAAGCTCCTCCGGGGCTCCGGAGGGACGTGCCAGCCGCCGGAGCGGCGGCCGCGCCGGGCTCCACGCGCTTTCCCGGCGGCGGCGGCGCGCGGAGCAGCTGCGGGCACATCTGGGCGCGGAGCCTCGGCTCCGCCGGTGCCCCCGGCTCCCCCGGCCCCGCCATCCCCGCGGCTGGCTCTGCCCCCCCCCCGGCTATTCCAGCCTTGGGTCTTTTTAAAACCCCTGCATTAAAGGGAGCTCAGTTGCCCTTTCCCCGGCGAGGCTCCGCGGCTGGAACAGTGACAGCCTGTTCGCCCGGGTGTCTGTAATTAAACTCAATCGCCGGGTGAATACAACAATGTGAGTGCACAGAATAATTCCTGGAGATCCTGACGCCGAGGAGGAGTGTGGCCTGTGAGCGGCCCATTCACGCCTGGAATTCTATAAATACTTTACTATGTGGCACTAAGAAAACTTCAAGCCCTTCTTTTTTTTTTCTTTTTTTTTTTTTTTTATTAGTGCTACATAATATAGTAATTGTGCGACTAGAAGGTTCCTCCTGTGCCTGGCCCGGGTTCACGGGCCTGGGTGTGACCCCGCGCTGCACCGGCTCAGCACGCGGCAGCCGTGCCCAGAGACCTCCGCGGGGCTCTGTCCGGCCGCGGCCACGGGACCGGCCCGGCTCCGGGGCTGCCGGCCTCGCGGGGGGACACGCAGGTGGCTCGGGGCACCTTCCCTGTGCAGCCGGGGCGCGTGCGGGGGTGCGGGTGACGGCCCCCTCCTGCAGCAGGCGCTGGGCTGCTGTGCCCAGCTCCGTGGGGGGCTGCTCCCGGAGAGGGCCACTGCCCCCCGTCCTGCCCTGGGTTTGGCTCTGTTTCGTGGTTCTTCATCCCCTGAAATCCTTCCCGTCGCCTTGCTGCCGGCAGCAGTGCTTGGTCTGTGCACGTGGTCCTTGAGGCCTGGGGGAGCATCCCCAAATCCCCCGGGGATCCCCTCTGTTGTGGCTGTGCCCCAAAGCTCCTGTCCTGGTTGCACTTCGGGCCAGGATCCTTGGGAAGCCCCAGGGTGACTGGTCCTGGCAGAGACCAGTCCCCAGCGCCCACCGTGCCTGGGTCACAGCCTGCAACCAGGGCAGGGGAGGGGGCGCGCGTCTCCGCTGCGGGCAGGGGCTGCCTGCCGTCCCCTGCTGTCCTCTGCCTCCCTGCGGGCTCTGCCCTCGCCTGGCGCCTGCCCGCGGCACGGCCAGACCGGTGCTTCAGCCAGCGCAGCGCGCAGGGGGATCTGCTCGCTGGCTTGTGCAAACTGCGCCAAAGGCACTTACGGAGGTGTTACTGGCCCGTACAGACCTTGCCAGCTTAGGCTGCCCCTTGCCGCAGGGGCTGAGACGCTTGGTGCGATTTTCCCCGGCGGCAGCTTGTGCCAGCCCCGTGCATCCACCCGCTCCCACGCCCGGCAGCCCCGGGCTGGCTCGCGGGGCGCCGCGGCTGCGTTCGCCCGGGCGCGGGGCAGGTGCCACGCTCACAGAGCGCTCGCCTCCCTGCCCGGCTGCTCCAGCTGCTTGCATTTTGGGACTGCGGAGTTGCAGAGATGGTGGGCTCATGGCCCRCACATCCAGGCTGCTGCAGAGCTGAGAGGCTTAGCTGGGGGACGGGCACACCACGCCGGCCGTGCCGGCTGGGGCACGCCTGGCACGGTCCCGGCAGCAGGCAGCCAGGGTTGAATGAGGATATTGCTGCATTTGCGGGGCCAAGAGCAATATTAGATCTTTGCGCCGCGTTGATGTTCCTGAAAGCCGCAATGTGCGTTAATATTCATGAGCCCCCCAGGCCTTATCCATATTCATGCCTTTTCTTCTGGACTGTGCAGTCCCGGTGTATTTTTCACCTGCTTGGCAGTTCGGTGCCCAAGGAAGGCAGCTCTGTGCTGAGCCAGAGCCCCGGCATGGAGATGCCAACCCACCGCCGGCCAGGGCTGAGCACTCCTTGTTGAGAGCAACAGCCCCGGTTGCTGGTGCAAGCTGAGCCGCGGGGCACTGCTGCCAGGGGGATGCAGGGTTACCCTGGGCACTGGCTCACCCTGGGCACTGCCCCATTTCGTGGCCATCTGGAGCTGGGCAGACCCACCGGGAGCACCTGGGAAGGGGGATGCTCCAGTGTCCCCGCTCTGCCACACAGCCTGGCACAGCCCTGTCCCTGCCCAGCACCCCTGCCTTGGCAGAGCACCCACCTAAGCCTGTCCCCCAAAGTTGCCCCCTGCCTCTGGAGTCCCTTGGCAGGGTCTGAACCTGGTGACGCAGAGCAGAGCTGTAGGCTGAGCCAGGAGGGTCACAGGTCCATCCATCTCCTGTAGAGCTCCCGTGCGGTCCCCTCCATCGCTATCCCTCTCTCCAGCTCTTGCTGAGAGTTTCTGATGATGATGTTCCCCCCTTGCATGGCCACATAACTACAGTGCTTCACTAATTTATTTTGTAGGCCCCCCCAAACTCCCTCTCAGCCCTCCAAGCACTAGGGCTTGGAGACCAAAGGAGACAGGCTGGAGGCGCTTGCACCCTCATCACTGCCACACTGCTGGAAAACGGGTGCCCTGGGTGTCAGAGAGCTCTGGGGAGATGACCGAGGCTCTCRGAGACGTTAGACCTGCAGCCCTGCRGGATGACRGCTCTCTAGCTTAGCACTGTCACCCTCTGCCGCGGTGCCGTGAGCTGCTCTTGCACCCCAGAAACATCAGACTTTCACTGCACCTGTCCCGTGTGGGCTGTGGCCTGTCCTGGTTGTCAGGCCGGTAAAGGGGCTGCGGAGAGGAGGGGGAGCGCAGCGGCCACACGCTGCCTGCCTCAGCCCGGCTCGGCCCGGTGCCCAGCGCTGGCCCAGCTGGGCGCCCGGGCCGTCTCCCTGCGTGTGGCTTTGGGGACGTGCCACGTCCCGGCATGTGCCAGGGACGCGGCAGATGGCGCCGCGCCGCCGGCTAGCAGCTCCCGGCGGCGCGGGGCTCTGTCCCTGCAGCCTGCCGCCGCGCCGCACCGCTGCAGCCCGCGGAGYGCGTCGCTGCCTCCCGGCTCCGCGGCCCCGCAGCCCCGGTACGGCGTCTCCGCGCCTCCCCACCCCCCGGCTGCGCCGCCGGGGCGGGGATGCTCCTGGGCAGACGGCAGCATCACGCCCTGCGGAGGCCCATCGCCCCAGCTAGCAGTGCAGTGGGGAGAGCCCTTCCCCACGCGGCGGCTGTCACGCAGCAGGCGTGCGGGGTGGAGGGGCCAGAGAGCTTTCCCCACTGCTGCAGCACCTGCCCCACGCTTGGGGCAGCTGAGACACCACCTTGCTCCCTGCTGGCTGCAAGTTTGGAGCAGGGACAAGCCGGAGGCTCGTGCTGATGCCTGCCCTGGCTTCCCCTGCTGCACAAGCACTTGAATGGTGACCAGGTGCCTCTACGTGCACTGCTCTTACGGGAGGTGGTCAGGGCAGCCAAATGGGATTAATCCCCAAATTTGGGGGTTCTGGGCTCATCCTCTGCTTTGGGAAAGCTTAAAGGAGTGGAAAGGTTTCAGTGGGAGCAGCAGAGGGCTGGGTGTGAGGAGTCCAGCTCCCTGGCCTTTGCTGGTGCCAGGGAAGAGGGACAGAGATGACCAGATGCCACCTGGCGTGGGACAGGGAGCGAAAAGCTTCAGTGGTGACAGCRCTGTACCACCACAGCTCTTCTCTCACGGTTTATTGCTTACTCCAGGTAAGCACTCTCCATTTGCCCATTTATTTGTAATTTGGCTACAAAATCTGATGATATTTGTAGTTTTCATAAAATCTCAGCTCTGGAAATCATGAGATTGTAGGGGAAGGCAAATCTGCTATGTAGAGTTGGAAGGTCTCCTCTCGTCCATGACAAATTTCTCCAGCGGGATGCTGATCACAGCAAGGCTCTGCTTGCTGCTCAGCATATCCTTTTGCCTTGYATCCTTGCATTCCTGTCCCTGTGGAGGAGGAGCTGAAAACCAGGAGGCCAGTAAAGAGACCCCAAAAGCTCCTTGTGTTGTGGGACCGTGTCATGAGCTCTGTGTGTTTGGGGTTGCACATGTGCTTTGCATTTTGCGCGTGCCCTTGGAGTAAAAATAGAAGTTGTTTGCTCTAACCGATGCTGTGCCGTCTTCTTGTGCTGGAACTTGCCCTTTGGGAAGGGGCATCTCCGAAGTGGCATACAGGTTGCTCCGCCTTTGGGGCTGCAGTGGGGCTGAGGGCTGCCCTTGCACACTGTTCTCCAAGCATTTGCTCTCCCTGGAAGAGACCTGCTAACCTTCGTGCTGGGAAGTTTCCCATGGGGACCCAGTGCGAGCACGTGGCAGGGGCTGTAGAGCAGGAGCTCTGGCATTGTGCGCCTCAAAAGCAGTTGGCTCTGGCCCACGGGGTCTCCCTTTTCCAACCAGGACCAGCAGTTATTTACCTGCTGCTCCTGCACCTCTCCCCTGTGCTCTGATCCCATGCCGTAGGCTCCCGATGGCTCTTCGACACTGGTAGAGCAGAGGGCTGCTGCTTGTCCAGCGTATTTATGTGGTTCCTTGACTGCAGAGCGTGTGACTGCCTGGTTTCCCATGCACAGGGTGTCATCTCTGGGGTCATTCCCCTTGCTAGAAGCCCCAGTTTTGCCAGCTGCACCAGGTTTGCTCTGGGAGGCAGCTGCAGTTACCACCACGTGCGTGGGGCCTGGAGGGCAGGCGGCGCCTCTGTGTTCAGAGCAGCCCAGAAAGCCACTGAGGAAGCAGCATGCCCTGCGCCTGCCTCCCGCGGGGCTCCCCAAAGCCACCCACGTGCAGCACGAGGGTCACGCGTTCCTTGGCTTGTCCAGAGCCTGCACTTGAGAGAAGGTGCAAAGCAGTCCCCTGGCATTTCTGGGCATTGCAGGGCTTCTCTTTGGGTCTGGCTGGTGGATGCGCCGGAGTCACGTAACGCTGCGGTGTGGGCTGGCTTCGGGCATCTTCTGCGTTTCTCTCCCATTGCTCGCTGCCAGCCCTGCAGCTCCCGGGGAAGGGCTGTGCACCTTGCAYGGTTTTGGCGGATGCTGATCAGCCCCAAGGCTGCTGAGGCAGTATCCCTGGGGAGCGGACGATAACCCGGCTACCCCTGTCCCCATTCCACCTCCGGCTCCCCGGTCAGGGCCTCTGTCCCCACCTTGGGCCCCACATCTCTTTCCTGAAGTGTTTCGGCCCTCAAATCTTTGCAACTGCTCCGCTCCCAGCCGTTCTCCCCACGTGCATCTCTTCTCTCCAGCCTCCTGCTGATCACTTTGGCGGCTCTGCTTGGAGCTGTCAGGTACTCCCGGGTCTCTGCAGAGCCAGCACCCCTGCCCCTGCCTGCAGCAGGGGTCTGGGGCAAGTGTGAAGCCCTGGAGAGGGACCTCCAGCCCCACGCAGGGCTCTGTCGACACGCTGCCCTGCAGGGAGGGCTGAGCATCGCGTTGTCCCTGTGTCCCGGTGGCTTTCCTTAACGCGATGCACGCTGGACCAGTGCATCTGCAGAGCCCCGCTCCGGCCGGAGACACGGAGCCCTTCCCTGGCTCCTGGCCGTGCCGGCCTGTCTGCACGGCTCCGGGAGCCGCTGCCGGCGGTGCCTTTCACTTGTGTGTGTTTACGGCTCGGAGAGGAGCCGTCCTGCCCCAATTCCCCGCGTACTCCTAATTTCATAGTTCTCTCCATATATCCATATATATCCATATAGCATTTGATACAGGTTTTATGGGCATTTCCATACGTTTTACAGACACAGCCATTACAGAGCCAGGTTTCACCCGAGAAACCTCAGGGGAGCTGAGCACTGAATCGCCTTAGTCTTGGCCCCAGAACAAGGCTCTCTTCTCTCCCTCGCCRGGGCTGCCGCTATCAGTGCCGCAGCGCTTGGGGGTGGTGGGGGCTGGTGGGGGCCTCCCCCCAGAGCTGCAGTGCTGCCCGCAGCCTCATCCGCCCCGCTCCTTGCACCCCGGGGGCTGCCGGCCTGAGCATCGGGCTGGCTCCGTGGGTGCAGAATCTCAGTGAGGGTGCGTAAGGGTGACGCCGTCCTGGCTGGAGCACTGCAGCGCGTGGGGCAGGGGCAGCGGCGCTGCCACGGGGGGGCTCTGGGGGCAACTCGGCCGCCGTGGGGTGYGCGGAGCATCTCTGCTCGGGAAAGGTGGCCTCGGGCTGGCGGAGGGCAGGAAAGCTGGGGCAGGCGYGGGGAGGCTCTCAGCTCTCCGCACATTTCGGCTTGCCGGGGGCGGCGAGGAGGGGGGTGTGGGTACCCCTGGAGTGGACGGGATGCAAACCTGGAGCGTCCCCGCTGCAGTGAAATCGCGGCCCGTGCGCAAATTCCTGTTTGCAGGGGAAATGCCCRTTCCCACCCAGCTCTCCCAGCAGCCTTGCCTCCGGCCGACAGCACCGGGACCGCGGCGTCGCGGGGCCGAGCTCTGCGTGCGAGCGGCGCCCTGGCCCGGCTATTAATAGCAGCTCCCCTCTCCCCTTCCGCCGGCCGGTGGGCGCCCAGGTTGCATCCCACTCTGTTTTCCTGAGCAGGTCCCGAAAGCAGGAACCATTTGTGGCTTCGCCGGCCGGCGCGTCTCTCCTTGGCCTCCAGCGTGTGTTATTTTCTGTGCTGTTTACTGTTCTTCTGCGGGCTGTCAGGTTTCCGCACCGGGGGCAGGCTGGCAAAGGGGGCGCGAGGGAGGGGGGGCGGCTCGGCCGYGCGGAGGGGCTGCGGGAAGGGGGGGCCGGAGCAGCACAGGCACAGCCTTTATCGCAGCCTAGGGGATGCGTGGCTCATAAATCCGACCCCGGCAGATAGGGGATAAATCATCCCAGCTCGGGCATCGGTGGTTACCCATGGTTAGAAATTAACTTTGTGTTGGATGGGTCCCAGGCTGTGGGATGGGAAGGGGAGGCTGCTCCGGGCAGCGTGCCTCCCGGCCAGCCCCGGAGCCAGGCTGCAGGCGGGCGCCCGGTGCCCTGCCCCGGGGCAGGCAGGGGCCGACAGGCGCAATTAAAGCCGGCGCTGAYGAAGCAAACGGCCTGGCGCAGGCGCTGCCTGGGGCGGACGCTGCGGCCAAAGCTGCCCTGCGCGGCGATGCGCTGGCGCTCGCGCCAAGCCGATGGGGCTTTGGCGTTTCGGTGTCCAGCTGTAGCCAGGCAGCAGGCCGTCCTCGGCTTGCAGAGCCCGCTGGGGTGCAGGGATGAGCGCTGGGGACACCTGCGGCGTGAGGGGGGACAGGAGGGCTCCGGGCACCGAGGGCGCCCKGGCGGGAGGCGAGGCGGGAGCGCCGTGCAGGTGCGCGGGGTGGGAGGACGCAGGCATTCGCGGTGGGACTGTCCTGCGTTTGCAGCTGCCACCCAGGGCTTGGCGGAGATGCTCCCCATGCGGACGCAGCCCCCATCCGGGCACCGTGGGGACTCGCGGGCTGGGGCGGTCTCTGGCTCTGGGGTGCCACTCGTCTGGGTGCACAGGCCAAGTGCCCGAGGCTGGGACCCTGCCACTTTGGGGTCCCCAGCGGGATGGAGAGGGGACGGGGCTGCGTGGGGACATCCCTCCCGCAGCGGGTCCCTGCCGGGAGCAGCCAGCTCAGCTCCGCTTGCTCCTGGCCCTGCTCTCTAATAGCTCCCCAGCTTTTCTTTCTAACGAGGCTCTAATTGGAGCCGGTTGTGCTTCCCTTCCCCTCTTCTCAGAGCTCTGCAGTCCCAGCGCTGCGGGGCGATTAAGCTGAGGTTTTGGGTTTTTTTAATATGGCAGAATTATTTTGGAAGGGCCAGGATCGTTACATGACGGGCTTCTTGAAAAACCCCAGGCTTCGCCTTTCAGACGGGGCCTTTTCAAGTGGTTTTGCACAGTACACGTCTCTGGGCAGCGACCGTCTCGAACAGTTACTGTTAATTATAGATGCCTCTTTCCCGCTCGCCCATTACTCAAAGGATTTTTGTGTGTTTTAACAGTGTTTTACATCGGCCTGAATAAGACTCTATTCAGTGTTTCCGAGAGCCGGAGCTTGGGCATCCCCTGCTGTATGCGCAGCGCTCTCCTCCCTCCTTGTACCTGCTTCCCAGGCCGGGGCCGGGGCGGCCGGCGCGGGCGGCAGCCTTGCACCCGCCGTCGGGGCCGCTCTCGGCGCGGCGGTCGCGTCTGCCGGGTGCGTGCCCCCCTCCGCCAGCCGCGCGCAGCGGCGGCCGTGCGCGGTCAGCTCCTGCTGCCTCTGCCGGCGCGGGCATCCGCTCCTGCGGAGAACCGGGGCGGGCGGCCGGCGAGGGGCGGCTTTGGGACCCCCGGGCCCTTCCCCAGCCCGCCCCGGGGCGGTCTGCCGCCCGCCGGCTGCCCGGCACCCGCGCCGCAGCTCGGGGCGGGGGGAGAAGGGGGCTGGGTCCATCCGCCCGCCCTGCGCCCGGCGGCCTTGCCCCGCTCGGGGGCAGGCTCCGTCGGGGTCCCTCCGCAGCCTGCATCTCCGCCGGCTCGGCGTATAGGGCGCCGTGGTCAGGCCCGTTTATAAAGCTGGTAAATATATCGGCAGAGTTTGTGTCCCCTCCAAAGGTCAATATTTGTGCAGAGTTTAATTTTAACTTAACGAGCAGTTGTTTGCAGAGGCTGCCCCAGTGTGTGTGTGTGTGTGCGGGTGTGCGGCTGTGCGTGCATTTTCCTTGTGCTTCCCCATCGATCGGAGCCGGCGGGGAGGCGCGCGCAGGCTGCGTGCGTGCCCTGCGCGCCGGCCCGGCGGGGCGCGGAGGCGGTCGGCCCAGCTCCCCGCTCCCGGAGGCGCTCCCGAGCATCGTGCGGTCCAGGGGACAAGGGCTCTCTGTGGCCAGGGCCTGTGGCCGAGGCTATAAATGCAGCCCACAGACCTCTGGCGGGGGTGGCGGCGGGCGGCGGGCGGCTCTGACCGTCGGCGGATGGGGACGGTGGCTTTCCCAGCCCGCTCTGTCCAGCGCCTTGCCCGCAGGGCAGCGTCTCCACCTTGGCCTCGCGGAGGGCGGCCGGGTGGCCGTGAAGCCGCGGGCCTTTCCCTCGCCACCCCCGTGTGAACCCGGGTGGCTTTTGYGGCTCTCACCTGTTTTTTTGGCAACGTGCGCCTGCAAACTGAGCGCGGCGGTCGGGCCCGTCGGAGCTCGCGGCTTGCCACGGTCGCTTTGCGCAGGGCCTGCAGAGCCTGGCGTTATCCCCGGCTGCTCCCGCGCTCTGCAGACAGCTGCAGCGACCCTCCCGAGGCAGGCAGGGCTCTCCCAGCATCGCTGCCCGCCGGCTCTCTGCGCTGCCGCCCCACCGTGCGAAGCAAACCGGTGCCCTGCGCGCGCCTGCAAGACCTGCCCGAGCCCGGCGGCGATTCGAGCAGCCTGGAGCCCYGGTGCCCGGGCGGTGGCAAGGGGAGGGGGAGACAACGGTGCCGCCCCGGCGGTGCCCTGCGCCCAGGCACCCGGGGCTGGTGTTTCCGCCAGGCCTGAAGCTCCCCCAGCCGACAGCTCCTCTCGGGCGGCACGGTGCATCGCCCCGGGGCTGGCCGTCCTGCGCCCAGCCGGGATCCCTGCTCCGCGCTGCCGCCCCGGGGCCGAGCGGCTCCGGGGCGGGAAGGAGGCGACGGAGCCGGCGGCGGGGCTCGGCGGCAGGGCCGGGCCGGAGCCCGCCRCCGGGGCTCCGTGTTTTGCAGCCCGCCTTGTGGGCGCTGAGGTTTGCTTTCTGCTCTTTTCCTCGCCAGGCCCCGGGCTGCTGACCTCAAAGGGAGAGCGGGCGGCGAGGGCCCGCGGCGGGGACGGGCAGGGGTAAACACGGGGCTGGGGCTGGCGGGCGGTGGGTGCCGGGTGAAGTCATGCCGTGACGTCAGCCCTGCGGCTTTGGGGAGAGCCGTGGTTAGGCTGCCCGAGGAGGAGCGGCTGTTTTCCTGCAGCTCGGCGTTCGCTTTTGGTGCCCGTCTAACTTATAAACTTTAATGGCCAGTTTAAAAGGTTCCTGCCATGGGCACCTTGTTGCCAGTTTTAGGTTTTTAATTTGGAAACTTTTCCCTCTGTGGTTGAGGAAGGAAAGACTTGGGTCCGCTCGGGGCCAGTAATCAGGGCTGGCGGGTGCCGGAGACGGTCCAGGAGGGCTCTGTTCCCGTCACTGGTGTCGGGCCCGCGGCAGCCCCGGCGGCCACCGAGGGGGGCGGTGGGACACGGACCGTGCATGGGGCGGGAGGGCAGATGGGGCTGGCAGAGCCCCCCCAAGCCTCCTCCCCCCCCACAGTGGCCACATATTCAGGGAATAAGTCTGGCTGCTCTGGGGCTGSTGGCAGGGGAGCGCCGGCAGCGAGCACCTGCTCTGCACCAGCCTGCTCGCACCGCCGCGGCTGCGGCTGCCCGGGGATGCTCGCGCGTGTGGCATCCTCCCCGGCCTGCCTGGGGGGAGGCCGAGAGCCCCCGCACCGCTGCTCCGGGGAGCGAGGCGTGGGCTTGTCACCACGTTTGTTCCCTGGACTCCTGGGCCCCCGTTCCGGCCGTCGGTGCACGACTCGGCATTGAGCTGCGTGCCCAGCTGGAGCCCCGGCTGCTGCTGGCAGGGCAGGGTGCTGCCGTGGGCGTCCGCACGCGCGCTGCTGCGGAGGCTGGCGGAGGGGTGGCAGCCCCCCGCGGTGCCTGGCTGCTGTGACTGCCCGTCACCGGGGGGCCGGTATCTGTCCCCACAGCCCTGGCAAGGTGTGGGTTGCCAAAAACACATTTCACCATCACACCCTCAACTTTCTTCTGCCTGCAGCGGCTCAGGAAGTCCCTGCAAATGCCCAGGAGGTGTCAGCTACCAGGACACGGGGCGGAAACCTGATCCCCTCTCGTGCAACACGAAAACCAGCCAAAGAGCCTGAGGCAAGTCTCCCCCTGCCTTCCCATCCGGCTGCTGCTTGGAGGCTGGAGAGAGCAGGGATGTCTCCTCCAGCCTGGCCGCAGACGCTTGGGTTGCTAATGCTGGAGCTCCAGGAAGGGATCACGGCTTGGTGGGGTCTCTCGTGTCTCCAGGCTGGCATGGTGGGCTCCATATGCGTGTACGCTCCTGCTCTACGTGCTGGATGTCCGAGGGCGCTGGGAGCAGCCCGGCCTGGAGCAGGGCAGCTGCCCTCTCCCAGAGAGGCTGGTGCAGCCGTGCCGTGTGGCTGGCTGGGCTCCTAGAGGGCAAGGAGAGCCCACCCTAGAGTATCTTGACTATCACGTGGGTCTGGGGCCTTTTGCGGACCTTGCTGGGGGCCTGGGAGCTGCGCGGGGGAGACGATGGCTGGTTTGGCAGAAGGCTGCGCCCCGGGGATGGAGCCCCCCCGGGCGGGCACCAGGAGCACTATAAATAGCGCTGGAGCCGGAGGAGCAGAGGAGTGGCCCTGGTTTACCAGCGCTTTCATACCATGGCTTTCAAGTGGTTCCCATGTGTCTCCCCCATGAGCCATTTGTACATCTGCTTTCCCGGGGGAGGGGTTCGAGGGCCGGCGGCGGCAGAGGTGGGGTGGGCTCAGCCTGAGCTGGGGCTCAGGCTGGATGCACGGAGACGGCCCGGGAGCCGCCTGGCCCTGGTGCCACGTGCGCTCGAGCGCTGCTCTGCGGCCGCTGGAGCCGGTGCCGCTCGCCAGCCCCGGAGGAGCCCTGCCTTTGCCAGCCCTCTAATTGATTCCTGCTCTCCTGCTCGGGGCCGAGACGGCGGATGTGCAGCGGGCTAGGAGGCACCGAGCCGTCGGCGCCGGCGCGGGGGAGCCAGCCCAGGGCAGGGTGAGGTGATCCCAACCCCGAGGTCCCCAGCGGGACAGGGGCCCCACGCAGCCCAGTCCTCCGCTCAGTGCTGACATCCGCTTTGACTGTTGTGTTTTGAGTTTCGAGGCATTTGGAGCATTTCTGCCGCTCAGGGGGATTCGAGGGCACCCTTCTTTCCTTGGTCGTCTCTGGGCGGCGGGAGGAGCTGGTGCTGTTGGTGAGCAACGAAACGGCTTCCCGAGTGGCACTGCTGTGTCTTCCAGCCACGGGCTCATGTTTTGAGATGGCGGCAGCTGATGGCAGTGCAGGAGGGTCTGCAATGCTCCCCTCTTCCCTGAGACCCCAGTGAGTGATGGCTGGGGAGGGAGGTGGTCTCCTCTGCTCGAGGCCCAGCAGCTCTGGACCCCTCTGGGGCCTAGCAGCGGGGAGCAGAGCAAGGAGCACGTTTGGGCTGGCTTGCTGAGCTCTCCTTCCTTCGGAAAAATACTGTGTCTTCAAGACTGGCAGAGAGCAGCACAGGGGATGGCAACTGCAGGGAAGCTGACATGGGGAAAAGGGGGCAGCAGGAGTTGGGCAGGATCAACCTGAAGACCCAACAGGAGCCACCAGGACCAAAACATCACAGAAGGGTCTTTAAGCTATGTAGGAGGATTTTCTAGCCTGATGCTCTGTAGAAGACAGCAAATACTGGAGCATCTTATTAAGGATAAACGAGTTGCTGGAATGGAAAGTGGTGGTGCTGGTCCAGGAGAAAGTGACTGTGAGCAGATGATGTTTGTCGTGGATAAAGGGGGCCTGGGTGCTTCTTAGGACCTTGTTTTGCAGCAGTGATGATGATGAGTGATGCTCCATGGAAGAGAAAATCTGGTTATACAAATATGGATGAGAACGGAGAGCCTTTTAAGGAAAGCGTGTGCTTGGCCAGAGGCCACGGTTGTGCTGGCAGGAGGAGGCAGATGTGGGTGAAGCCCCTCGGAGCAAGGCAGCCCCGAACGGAGAGCGGGCAGGGGGCTGGCGAGCGGGCATGTGAATGGAGAGGGCCGAGCCTCAAAGGCTAAAGCCACCAGAGCAAAGCAGGGGTTCAGGACCGGGGAGGAAACGTCAGCACGTCAAGAGGGAAAAATCCTGGCTGCTCTCCAGGCCTGGTGCTGGGGTGGGTGTTATTTCCCTCGTAGCCACGCGTAAAAGGCCCGTCACCGCGGAGGCGCCGGCGTGACCGTCGCCCCGAGCGCCGCGCGGCCCGGGCGCCGCGACGCAGCGAGGGATGGGCGTTGCAGCCCGCGGCGGGACGGCTGCTCGCCGGGCGCCGGGCCGCGGCGTGGGGCGAGAGGGGGCCGGGCCGCTGCCCGCCGCTCTCCCACCGCCCTGCGCTCCCCTTCCCCACAGCGCTGCGGGGGTGCCGAGAGCAGACGGGAGGGCGAAGATGCCCCGACAGGGTGTTTTATTAGCAGCAGGTGCCTGAAACGCGAGCCGCGGGCCAGCGCTCCGGGCGCTCACCTGGAGATGAACCCGGGGCACGGCTGCGCGGGGTCGGTGCCAGGCCGGCGCTGCCTCTCGAGGCGGCGTTCCCCGGGCCGTAACCAGAGCGCGCAGCGCCCGGCTCGCCGGCGGCCTGACGGACAGGTCCTGCCGCGGGCGACAGGCGCGTAATGCGTGATTTCACAGCGCCGGCGGCGCGCTCGCTTTGCTCGCGGCGGCGATCCCTCCTGGCCCCGCCGCCTCCGGCCCCCGGCCGGCCCCCGGCCTGCCTGGCCTGTCGCCTCCGGGGACGGAGGTACCGCTCTGCCCTCCGTCCTGCGCGCGCCCGCTCCCGGCCTG
>NW_028186457.1:299527-304374 GCF_003343005.1 Rhea americana
CCCCGCAGGCTCGTCCTCTCCCAGAGCGTCGCTTCCTGCTCGTCTCCCTGGACCCTGGCTGTGCTGGCCGAGCTCCTTTAGCTTTGACTAGGTTTATAGCGCGCAGGAATGCAGAACCGCCGCTGGCCCGGGTCCAGCCTAAACATCCCCACCCGGCTGCGCGACGGGAGCTGATAAGAGCGAGCGCGCCGAGCGGGCAGGTACCCCGTGCCCAGCCCACGGCCTTGCAGACGCATGACCTTGAAGGCTGCCGTTTATCCCCTGCGCCGCCRCGCGCGCGCGCGTCTCCGTGGGCGCTTGCGCTTTCTCCCATCCCCGAGAAATGTTCTCAGCGTCTCTGGTTTTCACTCTGGGCCAAACCCACACGCACGTTGCCCGAGACCGACTCCGAACRGGCTCCTTTGATGAGCAGGGCTTAAATATATATTTGGCATTCCAGCGGCAGCGTGCCGAGCGTGGCCGAGGGTGTGAAAGTGTTTGCCTGACAAACTCCGGGGGCTCTCGCCTCTCTGCTGGCCCTGGGGACTCGCAGGAGAGAAATGTCAAGGAATTTTTCACCTCTCTGTTTTGTTTTGTGTTTTTATTTTGTTTTCCTTCTGGAAGTGCATTTTTAGCTCCGGTGAAAGGTGCCTGATTGGCAGCCGCGGAGCCTGAGCCGCTGCTTTGTCGCCCGGACGGGGCCCGCGGGAGCAAGCACCCCCCTGCCCCGGGGGCAGCGGGAAGGGCCCTGCAAGCCCCTGCRCTGCCCCTGGGGCTCCCTGCGCTCCGTGAGCCCAGCGCTGCAGAGCCGGGGCAGCCGAGGCCGGACGCGGGTCCCGGCAGGAGCGAGATGCCCCGCGGCCCTACCCAGCCCTTCCGGCGCCCGGGAGGCGGCGCGGGCCGCGGCCGAGGTCCGCGCGGAGCCACCCCTTTCGCCAAGACGGGGCTGCAGGTGGCTGGCCGGAYGCTTGCAGCCCCTTAAAATGTGCGAGTGAGGCTCTGGGGAGCCTGGAGGGGTGAAGCCGAAAAGTCCTTGATCTTCGCCTCCCCTCCGGGGCTCTGCCCGGGTCGCTGCAGTGGCGGGGCAGGGCCTGGGGCTCCGACACCCGCTCCCGCGCGCTCGGCTGGCCGGGAGGAGACAGGCGGCCCGCTGCGTGGGGTGCAGAGCTGGGGCCTGGGGGGTGGGCCGAAGCGCAGGGGTGCCTCCGCACGTGGGGAGGAGGCCCGAGGCAGGGACTCCCCGTCTGCCCCGGCACTGCAGCCTGCGCCCCGCACCCGCGGGAAGCGGCGACGGGAGGCCCGTGGCAGCGGATTTGGTTTCAGAGCCTGCTGTCTGCCGTGCCCGCCGTAGCGGGGCGAGACCCCAGCCGGCTCTTGGGGAGGGGGCCCCGTCTGTGTGTTCCCAGCTGTCCCCAGCGTAATCCCTCGCGAAAGAGAATCCCCTGCCCTGCTGCATCCGTGATGTCGGCCGGCAGCACCGCCTGGCCCTAAATCACCCGCCGCTCCGAGCCTGATGGAGCAGCATGGGATCGGGGGTGCTGCCCTCCGCTGCCGCGCAGAGGGAGGGTCAGGGGCCGGGGGGCAGGAACTGGGATGCTGGAGACCTCGAGGCGGTAAGTGGTGTCCTGGAGACTGTGGAATAGGAACTGGGGCCCTCGRGGTTTTGGGGCAGGGATTGGGATGCAGCAGGTCTCTAGGGGAGGGATTGGGATGCTGGGGACTGTGGGACTGAGAGAGGGGCTGTGGGGCAGGGACAGGGACCCTGGGGGACTGTGGGGCAGGGAGCAGGCTCTGGCCTTGGGGCAAAGGCAGCCTTGGCTCTGGCTCCCCGAGGTTTCCTTCCCGGCCCACTGAAGAATCACTGGCTTGTCTGCCGGAGCGCGGGCCCGTGGATTTCCTGGGCAGCGAGTCCCTTTCATGTGGCCGCTTGCAAACTCATGACATCACCGGGAGCTGCTCCTCCCGGAGACAAACCCGGTGCTTTTTAGGGGTTTGCCGTTCCCCCCACCCCAGCCTGTATGTTTTGGGGGGGGGGGGGGGGGGAGCTGGGGAACCGCATCCAAGAACGGCCACTCTGGCACAGAGACAGCGCGGGACTCATGGGCAGGGGGAGGGCAGCGCGTCCCCCGGGCTGAATAAACATGGGCTGGCCGGGGCTGGAGGGGGCTTTTCCAGGCTGGACCACACCCCGGGGGGCTATTTTTGCCATGAATGAAGGGGCTGTGTGCTTGCAGCGCAGCCTGGCCTCCTGCCGCCGCCGCTGCCGYGCGCGGAGAGCTCGCCTGACACTCAGTCCTGCTCCCTGGCCAGCGCCCAACATCTGGGCTGCGCAGCTGGGCAGTGCCCGGGGGGGACACCTGGGCACCTGGCGCAGCTGGGCGATGCCTCAGGGGCACAGCTGGGCACCTGGCACAGCTGGGCAGTGCCTGTGGGGACCGCTGGGCACCTGACACAGCTGAGCGATGCCTCGTGGGCACATCTGGGGGCCTGGCACATTTGGGCAATGCCCGTGGGGACATCTAGGCACCCGACACAGCTGGAAAATGCCTGTGGGAAAATCTGGCACSRGACACAGCTGGGCAATGCCTTGRGGACACASCTGGGCACCTGGCACAGCTGGATGGTGCCTCAGGGGCACACCTGGGCACCTGACACAGATTGGTAATATCMTGTGGGCACATCTGGGCACCTGGCACATCTGGGCACTCCTTAAGGGGACATCTGGGGACCTGGATCACCTGCCACCAGACTCACCTGGTCCCCATCCCGAAGGGACACCTGACACCCTTCTTTCCCAGGCACTGCCCCTTGGCTGGGGTACAGTGCCAGGCATGCTGCAGGCTGCCAGGGCCGTGAGGCAGAGGCCATGCCAGGGCAGGGGGAAGTGGCAGTGACTCAGTGGTTGTGCCAGCGGCGGTGCCAGYGCCGTTGGGGCACGTCGGGGCCCAGCCTAGGAGATGTCTGAGTTAATCGGGGGATTAGCCCTGCCATCCCCYRCTCTGCCCCGCACAGCAGTGCTTCCTGCTCCAGTTTCGGGTCAGGATGGGGCAGCGGGGGGAGCGTCCCCAGGGGCTGCCCCYGTGGCCATGCCATGCCGTGGGGCCCGGACGGGTGCACCCACGCTTGGGAGGAACCGCAAAGCCGCCAGGGTGGAGCGGCCCCTGCCTCCAGCCTGCCCCAGCGCCCGCTGGCACGCAAACCCACGTCTCCGACGCGGGCGCAGGGATGGTCCCCTACTCTTCTCCCGGCACATCCCGGGGCTGCCGCTGCAGCGGGGCTTCGCTTTCCGAGGGGGCCGCGGGCTGCTCTGCCCCGCCGCTGCCGTCTGCGTGGTGGGTGCCGCGCGCGGGCTTCGCGCSTCGGGGGAGCGCYGAGCGCCTGTTCCCATGAACCGGCSGCCTGTCTTGGCTGGGTGGAGCCGGGGTGCGGGATCCCACCCGTCACTGTCCCTTATCTCCGCGCGGCACCCATGTGATTCATCAGGTGTGGCTCCGTTTCCGTCACCCCACTTTGCAGGAAGTTTCCTGGCAGCCCCAGGCCAGCCCCCCGTAAGCYGGGCGCAATAACAAGCCGGGATGAGCTGGCCGGCTTTCCTGAGAAACCCTACAATAACAAACCAGGGAGATGCGTCCAGCTTTCCTGGACGGACAATAATAACCCAGCATGAGCTGGCGTGCTTTGCAGAGCAACCCTACAATAACAAACCCGGGTGAGGTGTCCAGCTTTGCTGAGCCACCCTACAATAACTATCCAGCGTGAGCCACCCAACTTCCTTGCAGAGAAGAGGGGCCCCTGAGCCGTCCCTCCTGGGAGCTGCTGGGCTCAGGGGAGACCTGGTGAGTGGGTCTTGACACCTTTTGCTCCTGGGCTTGCTCAGGWCATGTCCTGCCTGCTCCCGGCCGTTGCAGGAGGCACCCTGTGTTGGTGGAGGGCCCAGCTGGCAGAGGTGATGCCCATAGGAGCCACCAGCCTGTGTCTCTGCCTTCCTGGAAACCAGCAGCGAGTCCTCACAGGCCTTGGCTTGCCTGGACCTGTTGCTCTTCAGGGCACTCTTCCTTGCCCAACTCCTCTTAGAAGCCAAAGTGGCACCCAGCTCCAGCTGCCCCTCTCCCAGTGTTGCCCCCAGGGGCTGCTGGATGGGAGGGCTTGTGCTCCTGGCGAGGACGGAGTGGAGGTACAGCCAGCAGCTGCTCCCCAGCCCCCAAGCAGCCTTCCCCAGCCTCTCACAGGGCTCTCCTGGGCTTGATGAGCAGGGGACCGTGGCTGCTGGGGGACCAGAACCCCTCTCCCTGCCGCAGCCTCTCTGCCGAGCCGCAGCCGGTCCCCACGGGCCGATGCTCGCGATGCGGGAGCGCCTGCTCTCCCCTGCCCTCCGCCCGGGCTGCTGTGGGCCCTCCTCTCCGCTGGATCCRGCCCTGGAAGGGGCTGCGGGAGGGCCGGGCAGGGGCAGGACCCCCCGGCGCGGGCGAGCTGCAGCCGCCCCGCCGCAGAGGCGACACAATGCGGAGCCCCCGCGGCTCGCGCGCCCCTTCGCTCTGTGTCTGCGAGCAGGGCTGTAACCCAAGCCGCCGAAACGGCACAAGGGGAAAAGAAAAGCGTATTGAGCGGCAGGCAGGCTGCTGCGGTCTCCGGCCAGCATAGACTGCTGGTTGTTAAGCGGGTGCCTCGCTCGCAAAGGCTGCCTTGATGAAGTGCGAGACAGCGCGCACGGAGGGACGCGGGCAGGCGTCCTCGCTCCATCTTCCGCTCACAGTGCCGCTCTTTATGCGCCTGACATTTGCTCGCTGGAAAGGCCCCGAAAGTCGGGGGAAAGGAAAACATCGCCCGCAGCAGGGCCCGAGGGCCGGCTGGGGGGAGCGACGGGCTGC
>NW_028186457.1:304764-315396 GCF_003343005.1 Rhea americana
GGGCCGCCGCTCCGGCACGCCGCTTGCGCGGAGCCCGCCGGCGGGGCGAGCCGGGGAAGCCATGTGCCCCCCGCCCACAGCCCTTGGCTCCCGGCCCCRGCAGGAATTATTAAGTGTGCCCCTGCGGAGCATGTGCTGAGGCTGGCCGCGGGAATGTGGGCAGATCTGACATACAAGCCACAGCAGCCAGGCTGTAATTTCCAAACAGGCCCCGTTCGCTGTGTTTTCCAGTTAAAAATATATTAAAAAATAGGAATGTGGGATTTGTAGCGAAGAACGCTGGTAACCGCTTCGAACGTCTGGTGTGATAATGAAAGGGTCAGTCCCCAGCTTTGAGCACGACCGATTTAGACTCTGGTGGCTGGCACCGGCGCGGGGGCCCCGCGTGGTCCGGCCAGCCTGCGAACCCGCTCCCGGCCGGTGCCGGGGGAAGGCGATGCTTCTGCATCGGTGGCACGGTGCCCCGCTGCGGGACGTGACCCTCCCGGTCGTGCTGTCGAGAGGACGGCGAAACCACCGTCTCCTCCGGGCGAAGGGACGTGGATGGAGGGAGGGCAGCRTGCCCCGAACACGGCGAGCGACCCCGGATGCGCTCGGTATCGCCCAGCCCAGCTAATCGCCCAGCTCGGGGCGTGCTGCGGGGCCCACGCCGCAGCCTTGAGGCGCTCCTGATACCGGGCATCGCGCTCGGCCTTGCGGCCAGGTAGTCATAACACGCGGGGCAGCCCCCGCTCGCCGGCGCGGGCGATCCCGGCCRGGAGCTGGGGGCTCGCTGGGCTCTGCCGTGCCGGCGCCTTCCCCGGGCTGCACTCTGCGCCCRCGCTGCTCCCTGGCCCTCGTGTTTACCCTGGAGACTAGTAATGGAGAAAAACAAGTAGCTGAGGGACAGGGCTGGAGGCGCGGCGGGGCAGCGAGTTGGCCATAACAGGGCTCAGCTGGGGGATGCACCGGGCCCACGCAGCAAGCAGGGAGGGGAAGCCACTGGCACCTGGGGAGGGGGGGGACGCCTCCTTGTCCCTCCCATCCTCCGGGGCCATCAGGTGGCCGGTGGCTGGCACAGCACGCTCTGCTGCCTGCTGAGTCCCGGCTCTGCGGGGAAACGTTGCTGAGTCCGGTTACAAACCGGCTTGGCTGCGGGGCTGCGTGGYACGGCCCTGCCGTTCCCGCTCCGGGGCCGCCGGCTCCCTCTGCCTCCCGGCTCGGTGCCGGAGGCGGCTGCTGATTCCCAGTTTGCACCCTGGCCTTTCGGGGGACCCCTTGCCRGCGGGAGCGGTGGGCAGCAGCACCGCGGGCCGGGTGCCTCGGCGGGGGCTCTCCCGCCCGCCCGGGGCATTGACCCGCRCAGCGCTATCTGGTACACTTTGCTCGCTGCTCCACCGTGCCCGGCTTTCCTGGGAGCTGCTGTTTGCTTTTCTCTGAATTATGACTCCAGCTTGTGCCTTTGATCTGGGCTGTGTCGGGCCACCCGTTGCCAGCCCCTCTGCTGCCTTTGAAGTGCAGTCGCCTTTCTGTCTTYGGACACTGCTCTTGCCAGCTCGGGAATAATCCTGGCCCTGTGGGACGGAGATGTCCAGGGCAAGACATGAGCATCCTAGTGGTGGGTAAAGTGCTCAGCATCCCTCCTCCTTCCTGGGCCGTGGTGATGGGGACCTGGTGATGGGCCAGTGTAGCTGGCAGCCTGGAGGCAGGGCAAAGAGGCACTGAACTGCGTGTTTGCCCAGTGGCAAGCAATCCCCGGGATGCCAGCAGGGCGCTCGGCCCGGAGCGTCGCTCCCTCCTGTGGCAGCGGGCAGGGGCACGGGAGGTCTTGCGCAGCAGCTGGCCCCGGAGCACCACAGAGCAGAGGTGGCGGAGATGCGGGGCTGCCCCTGCTGCGCGACCACGGAGGAGAAGCGAAGCGGGTGCGCTCCCCGCACGGCACAGCCCCCGCCGCCGCGGCTCGCGGCTGCCCCCCGCCCTCGCCTGCCCTGGGAACGGCGGGGAGCAGGGGCAGCCAGCCCCTGCTGCCATCCCGGTGCCTGCCCCAGGGCAGGCTCTGGGCCAGCCCCGCTTGGCTGTGGGGCCAGCGGTGATGGTGCTGGCTGAGCGCCCCGAGACAGGGGAGTTCAGGGCAGAGCCAGGCGTGGGCTGCAGGGCTGGCAGAGGGGCCAGCAGGGAGTCTCCCTGCAGGGCCAAGGTCTCTTCGCTCTGCTGCCCTGTCCTTCCCGCCGTGCCCGGGTGCCTTGGGCCAGGATACCAGCCTGGCTTCTAGCCCCTGGTCCCCATGCCCCAAAGCAGCTGTCCCCAAAGTGGCACGTGTGCCCTGCCRCTGAGGGGCCCTCCGTGCCCATGCCAGCAGAGCAGGGATGCGCTCCAGCCYGCCCCAGGCRGGAGGGCTGAGACCTGCGGGGGTCCCTGTTCGGGCAGCAGTCAAACYGCGCTGGCATCAGCTCTGCCTTCCCTCCCCGTCCCCGCACGGAGCACCGGGGGGGGGGGGGGGTCTCGGCGTGCCCTTTCTGCCACTGGGAAGCCAGGCTCAGGCTTTGGACTCTGGCCTTGAGTGGGTCTGGGTGTCCCCGTCCCCTCCCCGCTCCCCTGGCCCGCAGAGGAACTGGCCTTATCTGTTACACTTTGTTCTCCTGCGGTCTGGGTGTGGAGCAGAGCAGAGATTAGTGTGCAGACCTTTGGCACACACACACACACGCACGCACACACGCAACCAACCACACAGGCGCATGCACACATAACCACGCTCACCTACACACTGCTACAGCCGCCCCTGCACACGCACACATATGCTCACCTACCCATAAGCACGGCCACTTGTGCACACGCACGCGTACAGTGGCACGCTTGCCCCTGCACAGCCGCACTCTCCGGTGCACACATGCATTTTCACACCCCTGCACAAGCACCCTCTTCCGTCACTCTCCAACCCCCGTTGCTGCCTGCGCTGTGCTGCCGCTGGGGACCGGTTGTGTCCCATCATCYGGGTGATGGGAGAGGCTGAGCCGAGCTGGGGCGAGTATTAGCTCTCTGGCTGTGTTGCATCAGGCTCCCCCAGGGCATGGTGCTGGCCCAGCCTGGCAGCCTCCTCATCGCAGGAACTGCAGCCCCTGTGCACACCGGCATGGCCCGCCGCGGCCGGAGCGGCATCCCGCCGGCACGCCGCCCTGGCGGGGGGCCCGGGCAGGAGGAGGGGGCTTTCCCCCACGTCCGACCTGGCCGAGGAAAGATGCCAGCCGAATGGGCGCGGGGAGCCTGGAGCTGCTCTGACGGCCCGGGAGCTGGGCTGCGGAGCGGGGCGTCCCTCCCGGCTCCGGCATCGCCCTGCGAGCCTGCCTCCTGGCCGGGAAGCTGCAGGGTCCCCGGGGCCCTGCGCTGGAGCGGCCGAAGGGCCGACGCGGGGCCACCGAGCATGGAGGGGGCTTGCGCTGCCCACGCAGGCATCGCTGGGGGTGGCTGTGGCAGGCGGAGGGTCCCCATCCCCAGCTCGTGTGCGGGGTCCTGCCGCTGCCGGAGGCTTGCTGTGCTTATCAGCGAGCCGTGGCCTCCGCGCGGCTGCCGCGGGGGGAAGCCGCAGCCCTTCCCGTGCGATCTTATCTGCAGCGTTTCATGAATGACTCGCAACCCGCCGCAGCCCCGGCCCCGGCCTCTGCAGCCCTCTGCTGAATGGGAAGGCGGCCCGCGGGCCGGCGCAGGTGTGAGGGTGCGTGCGCACGTGCGCGTGCCTCTGTGTGTGCACAGCTGCGGAGGAGCAGCATCCTGCCAAGCGCGCGCTGAGCAGCGAGCCAGCAGGGCAGGCTGTGCAGGAGCCCTGCGCGTGCCTTGGCCCGGCCGCCCCGGCGCGGAGCAGAGGGTGCCCGACCTGCGGTACCGCCGGGGACGGCAGAAGGGTGCTGGGCCCCTTCTCTGCTGCCCGGCACCCGGGGCTCCCTTGCCCGGGGTGGCCCGGCAGGAATTCGCTTTGCAGCCGTGGATTTGGAGGGTGCTGTAGTCATGCACGTCGCAGCCGTTGGTCCCCGCAGGCGTGCGGTGCTGCTCCCAAGAGAGAGCAGGGTTATCTCGGAGAGGGTGGGATGTGGCTCCTCGCAGGTTATTCCCCACGCTGGTGCTGGTGGGAGTGATGGTGCCTCTGGTCTCTCCTGCAGGCCCTTCCCCAGATCTGCGGGGCGGGAGATGGGCAGGCGTTCGCCACCACCCTGCGGCAGCTCTACGTGGCAGTGACACAGGAAGAGGCCAGGCAGGTCCGGAAACGGCACCTTTCGGGTGAGGAGCTCCTGGCCGCGCAATGGGGAACGTGTGAAACCCCCCCTCTCCTGGTGGTGGGGCCCCCATGCCTGGGGAATGTGAGAGAGGACCCTCTGGCAGGGTGCAGCTCATCCCATGCAGCAGCCTCCGTCTATCCTTCTCTTCCCAAGGGCTGAGCTCTCCCATCCAGGACTAGTTCCTCACATGGGCTTGAGCTGTGCTACGTGCCCCTCTTCCTGGCCTTGCTTCCCTTAATCCTGAATTGCTTCTCCTGTCTCTGGAACCAGGAGAAGCTGAGGTCCTGGCACCTGCTGGAGAAAACCCAGGGCACCCAGACCCACCACCTCAGACCCAGGAGAATGAGACAGCCCCTTCCAGCGAGGGAGCCACGGTGAGCTCAGCACCAGAAGCACCCTCTGGTAGGATGGGGCTTTCCAGGCTGGCAGGAAGACAGAGCAGCCTGCTCCCACTCTCCTTGGTGCCCTGAGTGTGGCCTCCCTGCACCCCCCTTCTCTCCTTGCATCCCAGCCTGATGCCCCTCTGGGGCATATTGGGGGTCCCAGCTTGGTACCTAGGTGCCCAAYCTGTGCACACTGGTTGGGCAGCATGTGAGCACGTTGCACGTGTGTTGTTTGCAGCCCATCTGGGGTGGGCATCACTGCTTGCACAYGCGCATCCGCCCGGCGTGAGCCCCCACGGGGTCTGATGCTGCCTCCGCTTTTCTTCCAGCCGGCCTCCTCCCCAGCTCAGAAGCTCCGGCTGCCCGTTGCCAAGTCCAAGCAGAAGAAGGCGAAGGGGCTGTTCAGCTGAAAGATCGCTGCACACCTCGAGTGTCCCTGCTCCCCCAGCATCTGAGAGAGGCCATGCAGAGCACCCATATGTCCTCTGCCCTCTGCCTCCTCTCCTGCCTCTCCCAGTGGGCCCGGCCCGGGGCAATCTCCGCTCTCAAGCTGCTGCAGCAATGGGCTGTGCCAGGAAGATGGGGTGTCTCTACCCTTTGCCAGTGTCTCAGGAATCTCTTTTTTGCCTCATACCTGGTGCAGAGCTTGCCGCATGCCCAGCCTGTCCCACAGTGGAGCCAGCACTGGACCTGRGCTGGGCTAGTGGGATACTGAGGGGTTGATGCGATAGGTTTTGGCTACACAACCACCCACCCTAATTTAGGGTTGATTTGCAATAAAAGACTGTGTCTGGGTGAGATTCACTCTTCTCCTGCTCTGTGCCACCTGGACCCACAGTATCGGGAGGGGGATGCAGCCCCTGGTGCACCCATTTTCTAGCCTCTAAGGGGCAGGGGCTAACCAAGCCACTAAGGCACTGAAAGCTCCCATGCCCTGGAGCAAGTTACAGATGTTCCCTGGACACATTTGCACCACATTTGTCCCTCCACACCTCATCCATCCATCGCTCTCTTTGTCCTGCCTTGTGTCCATGCACCTTCTCTGGGGCTGGGACCCCACTCCTGTGCCTAAGCCAGACCCTAAAAGAGCAGCCAGGGCCTGGCAGTGCTGCCCCAGGCAGGCTGCACTGCACTCTGCAGGCGCCGGGACCCATGGCCCTGAGTGCCCTGCTCCCTGGGGCTGGGCTGGCTGCGGTCACGGTGCCTGCTCTCACGGGCAGCAAGGGGGAAACAAAAACATCCGGAGCAGCCCCTGTGTCTGTGGAAGGGGAATGAAAGGGCCTTTGCTGAGCCGCAGCAGGCTAGTCCTAGAGCAAGAGCAGCCTGGTGCTTTTYATATTTCCTCTCGGAGGGAGCAGTGTGCAGGGCAGGGTGGGTGGTGGGAAGGGGAAGCCGTGGGGAACTGGTGCCGACAACCACCCTTGCTGTAGCTGGCTTGTACCCTGCCTTCTCCCATCCACTAGCATCTTACGTGGTGTAAATACATCCCGGGAGCAGCCACCTCTAGGTCAGGGGTGTGTGGCATGGTGGAGGCCAGTGGGAACCATATAGGGAGGCAGGAGGCTCTGTGGACAGAGCTCTGGGGCTCTCTGGGCTTTCCCAGCCATGGTGGGTCCTCCTGGGTGGAAGTGCTGGAACTATGTCGCATTCCTGACAAGGRTCAGCACTACCGGGCAGCGTTGAGCCTGCCAGCCAGGCACATGCACCCTATCTGCACCCTCCCCTGCCCTCAAGAAAGGTCCTGCTATGGGGCAGGGCTGGAGCAGGTCTCTGCAGGGCTTGGCAGCTGTCTGCTCCATGCATCTTCTTTCCTCCTGCTCCAGAGCCCCTAGGCTGTATGCCCATGATGGAGGGCTTGTCTCTGCCACCAGGTTGTCCCCAGATGTAATCCTACCTCCACCCACATGGTCTCTGTTTCCTGGGGTGCTTGTCCCGGCTAGGGGTAGCTGGTGGAAACTGCTTCTTCCAGGCTAGATCCCCCCTACTCCCTGCAGGGCCCAGGGCTGGTGCTGGTCTGTGCAAGCCATGACCTACAGGAAGGTCTGTGACCCCAGAGAGGGAATCTGGCTCCTCTATCCCCTTCAGAGGCTGAGGGAACATCACATAGGAGAGGACAGGGGATTCCCACCCTTCCTGTGCCCGTGGCTGATGGACTTGATGGGGGAGTGCATGGTGCAAAATGCCATCTGCACCCCAGAGTCCTCCTGGCTGCAAGCTGCACCCAGGCCACGTTTCCGCCTCTCCCAGGATGCTTGTCTCAGGTGGGCCAGTCCAGCCCTAGGGATGCTATGTCATCATTGCCCAAGAGCCCTGTTCCTCTGCAGAGTAAGTACCCCTGGAGTGCCCTAGGGAGCCCGTGAGCACCCCGGAGAGCTGGAGCGGGGGTAAGGACCCACTGCAAAGGTAGAGCCCATCTCATTCGCCCTGCTCCCATGCATGCTGCTGTGCCTCTGGGGGGAAGAATGGAGTCCCACAGTGGGGCCTGCCCTTCTGCCACGTCCCCACGGGGAGGCAAGCATGGCAGTGGTGTGGCAAAGAGCTGTATAGGGCAGGCAGCAGCATCGGAGGGGTCGCTGAGAGGGCTGGTAAGAGAAGCTGAGGACGCAGGATCAGGGAGGGGAGTTGGACAAAAGCAGGAGGCTGGAGGCATCAGTGGGGGAAATAGCTCTGCCGATACCTCCCCCGGCCCACAGCCGCCCTCCAGCCCAGAGCAGGGACCCCAGACCCACACAGCTCTGGTCGCCAGGCCTCCCTCACCCAAGTACACCAGCTCTGGGGAGTGTCACCACTCATTGTCCCATCCTGTCCCTCGGGGGTCTCCTGCCCTGTCCCCACCCCCTCCTCCCTGGAGCCGCCTGGATTTGAGCTCCCAACACACATTAAAGGCCACAAGTTCGGCCTCGGCCTCCATAAATTTGATTCCATAAATATTAGTTTTCTCAGGGTTTAATGAAGCCGTTATGCCGGGCACGGCCCAGCACCCCGACCTGTGCCCTTAATAAGGGCTCTGTGGCCTCGATTAAAGGGACCTTTCAATCGCTGTCAAGTATTTTTAGAAAAGGAAAAGAAAAAAAAAAGAGAGAGAGAGAGAGGAGAAGAAGTCGACCAAGCCAGCGAATTGGGAGAGGAAAATCCCAAACCCGTCTGGTGCAAAAAATAGAGAAATAGCACCACCTAGACTGCATCTCCCGGCTCCGCCGGCCGCCCGCTCGCCCTGCGCGGTGCCCCGTTCCTCTGTGGGCTTGCAGAGCCTTYGCTGGCCCTGCACCCCTGCTCCGCTCCCCCTGCTCCTGGCAGCCTCCAGAGTTCACGGAGGTATCTGTGGGATGTTGCTCTCCCTGCCAGGGCAGGGGTACAGGGATAAGGTGGCCTTTCCTGATGGGAAAAACCAAGGCACTGAGGAAGGAGGGACTTGTGCAAGGTTGGGACACAGCTAGGAATAGCATGTGTTCACCAGGTGTCCCGGCAGTGCCTAAGAGTGGCTGAGAGCTGTGGGAGATGCCTTGGGATGCAGGGACAGACCCCACATCTCTCCCAGCTCCACCRGAAGGTAATTCCTCCCCGTGCCCTACTGCAAACCCCCCTTCTCACCAGCCCCCAGAAGGAGAAATACCACCCGAGCAGAAAYCCCTGCTCGCCCCAGGTTGGATAGATGCAGTGCCAGTCTCCAGCCCCAGGGCATGGCCATCTCCTCGCACATGCAGCCCTGGGCTGCCCTCTTGGATCTGGGGCTCCTGGCCCACTCGGCCCCGTGTGCTGGCAGGCTTTGCCTGGCAGGGACTCAAGGAGAGAGATGCTAGGAGAGCCAGTGCTGTGAGCGGTGCTGGGTGCCTCAGCCCCCCTGGGATGGGCTGCAGAGCACTGGAGCCAGCACTCCCAGCTGCAGAGTCACCCCTGCAACCAGCACGGGGCAGTGCTAGCGGGGCAGGATACAGGGTTTTCGGCAAGGGGACAGTTCCCAGCGRGGGCTGCTCTTCATCAGCACTGGGCTGTTAATGAGTGGGATTGATTCTCCCGTGCCCTGCTTCCATGCAGGAGCTGGGACAGCCCAGCAGGTCCCCACTGCATGGGGATGTGGCAGGCTCTGCACCCAGCTGTCACCTTGCGACAGGACGCTGTCACTGCTCTATGCAGCCAGAGGCAGTGCAGGATGCCTGGCTCCTGCAGGCACAGGAGCTGCAGTCACAGCTAAACTCGGACTCCTGTGTGCAGCCCCAGGCCTCCGTGGGGTGCAGACACTGTACTAGCGAGGCTGCTGTCAGCCCCCATGCTGCCGGGTGGGTGACAGACCCTCATGACATGCATGCTGCATGTCAGCAGGCTGTAGAGGTTGTTCRGAGGTCTGGATCCCAGTCAAACCGGTAGCCATAGGACACTTCTCCTTGGGGATGTGCTGCACTCTTAAGACCAAGCACCACCCAAATGATCCTGTCCCCCACTGTCCTCCCTCATGGCAGTGATGAACAAGCTGAGCAGTTGGTCTTGTCCCCTCTGTGGGGTCGAAGCAGAAGTGCTGTGAGTACAAACCAGCCTAGAGCACCCTGAGGACCCAGCCCAGGCTCCTGTTTCCCTGTGCATGTGGCAGGCTGCACACAGAGCTATTCCCCTTCTGCAACCCTGGGGAAGCCAGATGCAGGGATGGGGAAGGTTCCTGATGCTTGATGCTGTGGCAGGTCTCTGCTCTGCCAATGCCTGTGGGATGCTCTTTCAGAAACGTCAGCCTGTGAGATGTGGAAGTGGGATAGCCTTGGGGTGCTGTGCAGGAGCAGCACAGCAGCCACTCCACCCTGCACAGTGGCAGGACTTCCTGGAGGCTCTGGGCAATGCTTTGGGGTGTGTAGCTACTGAGTATGAAAACCTGACAGAAACAGCCCTGGCCAGCTGAACTGTGCCTGCAGCTCCTGGCAAAATAAGTGGTCCGTGGGGGCCACTGGGTAGCAGCATCCCAAGCCCATGAGTGCTGCTGGCTCCTCAGCCTTCATCCCTCTTGCCCTGATTTCCTGGTCCCCCTGAGGACAGCATAGCTCTGCAGCCAGAGCTGGACAGCTGACTGGACTGCTCCAGGGACCCAGCCTGGCACTCCCTGTGTATCCCCGGGAGCAGCCCATGCCCTGATGCCTCAAGGCACTTCCTCACCTGGGAAGGTCCTAGGGAGCCAGAGAGGGGTGCAGGCAGAGTGGGTACCAGACCCCTCCCCAGGGCACAGCTGGGGGAGAAGTGGGGTGGGGGGTGGGGGGGCGCAGGCCCTCGCTCCTGAAATCAGGGTGTTGTATTTACTTTCCCCTTTTGGCAGCTAGAAGGGGAAGCCCATCCCAGCCCCTCATTGTTGTCTCAGCGAGTTAATCAGATGCCATAATCCTGTTGTGGAAATATCGGGCCTCCCTGGAAACAATGGGGAGCGAGAATATTGTGGTTAAATTTCAACCAGCTGCCTCCCTGCTCTGTTTGATCCCCGCCCGCAGGCCCGGGCCCCTGGCGAGCAGGCGGCGCGGCGGGGGCCGGAGCCCCGGGGGTGCCACCCTGCGCCCAGGCCGCCGCGGGGGAGCCGCCGCGGGGCGCCCCGGGGGGCGGCGGCGGGGCTGCCCTCGGGGGCAGGTGGCGGAGGGCAGCCCGGCGGGGTGGGCTGCGGGCCGCGGGGCTCGGCCGGGGGGAGGAGGCTGCGGGCGGCCCGGGGCAGGTTCCGCGGGGAGGAGGCGAGGGAGGGAGGGCGCTGGGAGGCTGGGACACGGGCAGGGTGCGGTCCTGGCGGTTCCCGGTCCCGGATCTCTTCAATTTCCCCTCTCACTCCTGCCCGGGGAGCGGAGGCAGCGGCGGCTCCGGCTCCGGCTCCAGCCCCGCCGAGCTGACCGCCAGGGCGCAAACCGCGGGGGCTCCGGCAGCGCCGAGCCCCGCGCCCCGCAACCGGCCGCTCGCCTGCCAAAACAAACGGCCCTTCGCTATTTATTGCCGCCGCCGGGGCACGGCAGCTCAGAGCGGCCCGGCACCGGCGCGGCGCACCGGGC
>NW_028186457.1:316192-326246 GCF_003343005.1 Rhea americana
GCCGGGCGCTGCGAAGCTCTCCTCGCTCGGTCACGCTGGGCGCTTCGTCCCCAAGCGGGCAGCGCCCTGTCCTGCTGTCCCCGTCCTGCCCTAGTCCCCGGGTACCGGAGGGCAGCTGTGCCCGCTGGGGGCAAGGGACACAGCAGGGCCTGGCGGGCTGGCGGGGAGGGATAGCAGGCAGCGCGGTGAGCTGGGTCCGGGAGTGCCCGGCTGCTCCTGTCCGACCCTGCCCGTGCTGTCCCTTAGTGCCCCCTCTTCTGTGTGCTTCCCTGTGGGGTGGTGAACCATGCCTGGGGGCTGCAGAGGGCAGGGGGCTGCCCTTGGCTTGTTCTGTTTTGGGGAAGGAAACAACCTGCTGTTGCAAATGTCCTGTTGCAGCCAGCCTACAAGTGCCCTGGGCCAGCGGAGAAGGGGGGTGGAGGGGGGGACAGAGGACAGCAGCGGGGCGGGGGGGGTGGTGATGCTGGACGAAGGTTACTCTGTGTTTTAATATTGCCAGGAGAATGCCTGAGGGTTTCAGGAATGCAGATAAGGAGCCACACGGCCTTGCTAAGAAACCTGGCCACCAGCCTCAACACTGGGTTACAGCCCGAGGAACTCCTGGAGGAGGCGGGTGTGTGTGGGGGGAGCCGGGGCTGCCCCAGGGGCCACAGTACCCCCTGCTTAGGGGCTGGTGGGCGCGTGAACATGGGATGGCCATGGTAGCAGGCAGCGAGCGGGGCTCTGGCCATGGACTCTGACCGAGGTGTTGGTAACAACGTGAGGAAGCCTGGAAGTGGCTTAGATGTTGGCTTGACAGCTCTGTAACCCCATGTGCCCCAGGGACAGGACCCTGAGGRCAGGGGGCCACAGCCCAGGATCGTGCTCGGACTGAGGGCTGCAGCAGAAGGGTCCCCTGTGAGGCAGCACTGATCTCAGAGCGTTGCACAAGTTGTAGTTGCTGGTCACCAGGGCCCCGGGGCTGGGCTGGAGTCCACGTCCCCCGGGGAACACCTTGTGTCCAGGGATACTGAGGAAGTGGCGAGCTCGGCGGGTCCGCGCATCGGGGAAGCGGTGGCATTGCATTGCTTAGATTAGAGGCAGGAGAGTGCTTCCCACCTGCGTTTGCTGTACTTGACGATGCTCCTGCTGCCTGCCCTCACCCAGGTGATGCTGCCAGTGGCACTCCAGGAGGAGGGCTCTGCATCYGCCTGCCAGCCCTGCACCTCCTGCTGTCCTACAGTGTTGTTGGCAGGGGCAGCAGGAAGCTCCCCGCTCTTCTTGGTGTAGGCGGTACGTGCAGTGCCCAAATGAAGGCTCTTATCCCAGCAAGGTCCCTAGCGTTTGCACGACCATGCACAGAGGGGTGCCCTGGGCAGCTCTGCAGAGCAGTAGTCCCCTTTGCCAAAGAGGTGGCATGACTTCTGGTTACTCACACTCTTCCAGGGTCCTCTGGGCTTCTCCAGTGGCCCCTGACCATGGGAGATGTCCCAGGGCATGGGGGCTCTGGCTCTACCATGCTCCTATGCAGCTGGAAGCAGGGAAAAGTCATTGACCCAACTCCCTCTCCTTTCCCCCAGTGTGCTAGCTTTTACTGCCATTGACTCATTTCAAAYCTGTTTTCTTTCCCCAAGTCCAAGGGTCTGGGTGTCCCATGCAGCCGGAAGATGCCTCCTGCCTTGGGGGGGCGGGGGAGGGAAGGGGGTAGTGCTGCTCTCTGCCCGCCTTCCTTTATCGTTTCATCTTCCTCAAGAATTCCAGTGTGTTTGCTCTCGCTGGTCCCACTCGGAGGTGCTGAGATAAGGCTGGAGGCAGAGCTCGCCTCACCTCTCCCCAGCAGCCTGGCCCAGGAATGTCCCCGGTCCCCTGCCCCCATGGAGTCCCAACCCCAAGCCTCTCCCTAGCCTTGGCTGTTCCCCCTTGCAGCTAGCGTAGGCCTAACTCRCATCAACACCATCCTTGTGGTGGTGAGGAACTGCTCACAGGGACCTCATACCCTCTTCTGGGGACCGGGTTCCGGTTTAGGAGAGACCTCACCTGGACAGGAGATGCTAGTGGGCTCCTCCTGCTTCTGGCTGGGTGCTGAGTGTGRGGACAGACATGGCAGAGCACATTCCCACCCATAACCTCCGCAGCCGCTGTGTGGAGGCTCTGGTCACACCTGTATGTCCTATTCACCTCCCCTGTGATGGCCCTAGGCTCCCTACAGGGTCTGGGTCCTGGCTGTGCCCTGTCTTGGAGCTGTGCCCTCCCTCCAGACTTGCTGTGTTACCAAAAAGGTTTTTTTTTTCTCCACAGGACAAGGTCTTGTCCCCAGTCCTGGGCATGAGCATGCCATATCCATTAGTGGGAGCACGTCTCCGTTCRGCCCTGCATCCCCAGGGTCTCTGCCTTGACATGCTGCTCTGGCTCACAGCTGTCGTGGGCACAGACGGGGTCTCCAGCTCCTATCCCCAGCTGGCTGTGTGCGGGCTCAGAGGGGGACATGCCCTGCTGTGGGACGGTGCAGAGTGCCTGAGCTCAGCATGGTGTGATAGGTCCAGTCCTGCCTTTTCATATGGCTTTGGTGTCCAGCTACCTGCGACGCTACAGGGACAGGCTGTGCCCCCCTCCACACCCTGTCACAACACACACACCTTCCCCCAAACTGTGCTGTGTGTGTGTGTCTCATGGATTTCAGCCTCACTTTCCTCCTGGCCAGGCACAGGAGCAGCACTGGGGCAACAGGAGGTGATGCCCCACGGGGCCTGGCTTGTGAGCTGCAGCTCAGCACCATATAGCTGAGCTGAGCTCAGACATCACGTTCCCAGTAGATTCCCTGGGCCTGGAGTACCTCCATGGGACAGAGGGCCATGGTGTCACTCTGACATCTTCCCTGTCACCTACCRAGACTTTGCTCACCCCCAGGCAGGAGGGAAGGTCATCCCACGAAGGAGGGCCAGGCCCCCTCCTGCTCCCTGAGGATGCTCTGATCCCTCCGGGCAGTGCTTAGTAGGAAGGAGACGGGCTCTCCCTGCAGCATCCTAGGGGCCCAGAGACAGCCCCACGCACAGGGACCTCTCGGTGCCTGCACCCCAGCCTGGCCCTGCCTGCCTCCTGCCCATGCCCTGACACCTGCTGGCCACCAAAGGCACAGGCAGAGCCACCCGGCTCCCTAGCCCTGGTGGCAAGGTGCTCCGGGAGGCTCCCGTCTGCCCCTCGGCCTGGCCGGGCTGGGGGCTGCCCCAGGTCAGGCGTGTCCCTTGGGCTGGGGCAGTGCAGGAGCAGAGGCGGATCCGGCTAGGAGAGGCTGGTGGCTGSAGGTGGCCCTGGCAGGGAGACAGGAGGATGAGGACTGGGGGTCTCTTGGGCTGGGGCCATGCCAGGCAGGGTGCCCCCAGAGGGTGTTAGGGTTTGGCGGTGCGGACAGAGGGGTGTCCAGAGCAGGGTGGTCTCTTGGGAGCAGAGCAGGAAAGCCTGGAGTCCCCTCCTGGAGGAGGCCGTGCAATCACGCTGTGTGACGCACCCAAGGGGCATCGGTGGGCACCCAAGGTGCCCGCCTCCGCAGGCAGACCGCTTCCCAGCCTCCTGCCCCCAATCACCCCTTGCTGCGCGTCTCAGCAGGGATGGGGCCTTGGGAGCCTCCTTGTGCCTTGTGCCGAGTGGCACCACGCTGGTGTTTTCATGAGGACAAAAGTCGCTCCCCTCCCTCCTCCTCCCCTCACTGAGGAACTGTTTATCCAACACCTTCCCGGCTTATCTCCCCGCACCCAAGGCGCTGTGGCTGGCGAGGGACAAGGGCAGGGGCGCTCACCGCCTCACGCAGGGCAAAGGCCTGCCTGGCGCTACGCTCTCCGGGGCCCAGACCATGCCAAACGCGCTGCGGCTTTCCCGGAGAACGGTGGGGCCGGGGGTCCCAGCACCTGCCTCCCCRGGGCAGAGCAGACCTTGGGGGACAGGGCAAGAGCCCACATGTTTGGAGGGGTCAGGTTTTGTAGCCATCTGGTGCTCTCCATGACCGTGTCCCAGTCCCTGGTGGCTCACTTCTGGTGCTGGCCGGTGTGACGTCCTGCAGCAGGGAGTTCCACAGTGTCACTACGCATCTCATGAAAACATCCTCCACACTGCCTTTTTTTTTTTTCAGTCTGCAGGCCACTTGCTTTATTTAATATTTTCCAGGACTTGCACCATGCAGGAGCACGAGTGCTCTATGCCTCTCCATAATTTTATAGCACTCTCTTGTACCTCTCCCTCCACCATCTCTTTTCCAGGCTACACAGTCCTAATCCCTTTGCACGCTTTTGTCTAGAAGCTGTTCAGCCTTTCATCATCCTGAGTTGCCTTTTCTGCGCTTTTTCTGCCTCTCCTCCATCCCTTTAACAGCAGGGGGAAAGAACAGACCTGCAGGTGGTAGTCCCAAGCCAAGCACGCAAGGGGGTTACCTGGGTTTGGACCAGCCTTGCTCCTATCCTGAGATGCRGCGGTGGATGGAGCTGCTGCTCCGGGTGCTGGCTGCACTGGGCGAGGTCTGGAGGAGTGCAGTGTTCATGCACAGATGTTCAGGCCCAGCATCAGGCCCGGGGAATACTGGAGCGCGGGGGACTGTAGCATGGTGAGGCAGGGCAGTCGGCTTCTCCATGGGATCTCTTTGGCCACTAGGCCTAGGGCTTTTGGGACCTGTCGGCATTTCTGAGCCCTGGCTTTTTAGTGAGGCACCCAAAGGAATCAGCACTGGGGGTTGCGAGAGTTCACCCCACAGCACCCTTTCTCCGGTTCAACGGGGCTCTAGAGTGGGTTTGGCATTTGCCACGTGAGCAGAGAACGGCTGGGATTCAGAGGCTGCCCTGGTGCTACACCCCTTGGCGCTCAGGACCAGCCTGAGGGGAGATGCTAGCAAGCGTGTGCTGAGAGCTGGGCAGGCTGTTTCGCTTGTGCTGGTGAGCAGCACCCCCCCACCCAGCTCAGTGCCTTCCCAGGGATGCACAGGGCTGGGGGCTCTGGGAGCCCCCAGGGTGCTTGTCTCCAGAGGGCAGGCGAGAACTTGGGCAGGGGAACCTGGGCYGGAGATGAGGCGCAGGGAACCCCCGCGCTGGGGACCTGGGACAGCAGCAGGGTCTCGGCTCCTGCAACCCCCTTATGTGAGCCAGAGCCTCTCAGACAGCACAAGTGCAGGGCAGTTGTCCTGGGAGCCAAGAAGCTTTTCATCCTGGGCTGCCCCGGAGGAGGCTGTGCATCCTAACAGGCACCTCAGCAAGCTGGGAGGTGGGGGAGAGATGGGGAGGGACACGGTTAACTTACTGGGGTGCAAGCACTTGGGAGATGCTGAGTCAAACACTGGAGTGCTAGGCRTCACTGTGGGCATGAGCAGGACATGTGTGCTCAGATCCGGGGCAACACTGAGGCCCTTTCTCTGCTGAGCCAGCCCTGAAAAGAGTCCAGGCACCAGAAGATGGGGGCTGAGCTGGAGGAAGCACTTGTGGACGGCCGAGTGAGAGACGTGTGTGACCGAGCAAGGGGCTGGCAGGGGCTGGCCGGAGGTGGTGCAACGCACCCAGCCAGGCAGGCGCCCCACCATCCCTGGGCTGTCTCGCTGGCTGCTCCTCGTGCTGTTCTCTGTTCCTGGGCTTTGTAGAAGCGTGGTGGGATACAACCCACAAACCAGGCTGCTAAGTTGCCCCCGCTCCCCAGAGAGCTTTTACTGACTCTGCCCCTCTGCCCCGCAGCGCTGCAAGGACCGCTTGAACTCCCTCGCCATCTCCGTCATGAACCAGTGGCCGGGGGTGAAGCTGCGGGTGACGGAGGGCTGGGACGAGGACGGGCACCACTCRGAGGAGTCGCTGCATTATGAGGGCCGAGCCGTGGACATCACGACCTCGGACCGGGACCGGAACAAGTACGGCATGCTGGCTCGCCTGGCCGTGGAGGCTGGTTTCGACTGGGTCTACTACGAGTCCAAGGCGCACATCCACTGCTCCGTCAAGTCAGGTAAGGCCAGGAGGGGCGGCAAGCGGGGCAGGGGGCCGACCGCCCTGGCACGGCATGCCCGGGGAGCCCGGCGGGCCGGGTGGAGCACTCCTGGCGGGGTGCTGGCCCTCGCAGCCCGATTTCCTATCTGGGGCAGGCGGTTGCAGTGGGGAGTGAATCATACGACTGGGACTGGCAGTGGCATGGGGCAAATTCTCAGTCCTCTCCCATAGAGCCATACCTAGAGCCACTCCTACCCCACCGCTGTCCCCTTTTCCCCTGGCCTGTCCCCTCAGTCTGCCCACGGCACCCGTCTCTGCTGCCCCTCTCCTTGCAGCCCCTGAGTCCCCCGCCGCCCGCCTGCGCCCGCGGCCCCGTCCAGCCGTGCCCTCCTCCGCTGCAGACTGCTCTCGAGCTCCCACCGCCACAGCAGCGCCCGTCCAGCCCGGACGGTCCGGGCTGTCCTGCGGCTGTCGGGGCGCTCTGCACCGGGGACAGGCAGGGCCAGGGCAGAGCACCCTCACATCAGCTCTCTGCTCGGCAGCGCCTTCAGCGGAGGGGAGCTGAGCTGGGGCAGCAGGGCTGGAGCGGGGGGCGCAGGAGCTGTGGGCCGGGCTGCCGGAGGCTGCACTGGAGCGAAGGGCGCTGGTGCGGCGGCGCTGTGAGCGGCGAGCGCTGCTCTCGGCCCTGGCCCGTGGCTGCGCCGTGCCGTGCGGGTGCTGCACTGCTGGTGCCRGTGCCAGGGACCTCCCCGGCCAGGGCAGAGGCTGTGCCTGGCTGTGAACTCGGACAGTCCCCGGCTGCCGTAACCAAGGGCCCCGCRCAGCCCCCCGGCCTGGCTGCACCCCTCTGGGCTGCAAGCGCAGCAGCGAGGACCCAGGCGTCCGGGCAGCCACGCTGGCTGTGTGCGGCAGAGGGCAGCAGTGGCACACACACTGCACGCGTGCACGGCACGGACACACATGTGCACAGACAGAGACACGCCAGCAGAGGGCCGTGCACACGCAGAGACACCCCAGGAGAGGGCCACGCGTGTGCACGGACACGTGTGCGTGCACAGACACTCCAGAAGATGGGTGTATTTTTACCCAGACGTGTGTGCACACTCAGAGACACACCAGGGCATGCTGGTACATGCAAGCACACCCCAAGAGATGTGCCAGGAGAGGGCTGTGGCTGCACGCAGACCTGCGTGCAGGACCATGCCCACACGTAGAGGACATGGGTGTGCACGCACACACACACAGAGGGTTGCACACAGGTGCGCACACACGTGCACACAGATGCACACTGCCCCATGCAGCGGTGGGTTGTGCACCCGCACATGTGCCGCCGGGGCTGCAGGGAGGCGTTTCGGGGTGGGGAGACCGGAGGAAGGGCGCCGGGGTGGGCGCACCGGCACTGCCCCGCGTCTCCTGCCCCCGCGCTCTGCGGGTAGTGCCCGGCCTCCGCTCCCACGGCGCTCTGCCTGTCCTACTGCCCTAGCCCGCAGCCAGCGGCCCGACGCCCCCAGACGCCAGCCTGGGCCCCCGCGCTGACCCCGTGCCCTGTGCCGATGCCAGGACGGGCACAACTCCGGCCCGCGATGGACATGGGGCGACCGCGCCRCGGAGAGGGAGCGACGCGCCCGCGAAGAAGAGGGAGAAAGCCATGGGCGAAGGAGCAGGGCTCCCGCGCCCCGGGGCGCCCTGTGGGGCTGGCCAGAGCAGTGGGGCCAGGCCCTGAAGCGAGGAGCAAGACCCCAGTGCGTGGGGCTGGCCAGAGGAGTGGGGCTGTGCCCCTGGAGAAGGACCAAGGCTCTTGAATCCTGGGCCGCTTCCCTGGACCGACTGAAGAGAGCTGCCACGTCCCAGCCAGCACACCGGTCCCGAGGCCCCGGCGGGGCTTCGTGAGGCTGGCCAGGGCTCGGCTGTCCGCAGCGGCCCCCCCAGGGCTCTGGCACCCCATACTTAGCCCTGCGGCCGTGGGGAGCCAGGGGGTGCGTGGTGGAGGCTGGAAGGGGCCGTGGGACACGTCTCCTGGCCCCCTCAGAGCGGTGTACAGAGGGCAGCCGGGCTGCCCCTGCCTCTTAGTAAATGGCTTTTATTTTTGTACGGATGGCCGCGCGGCCTGTTGTATGTGTTGCGTCTCCTCGGGTCTCCCCTGCACCGTGCACCCCTTTCTGCCCGGCACCTGAGCCCCTGCTTCTGCCGGGTGCCCCTCTCACCCTCCYGCCAGCCCATCCCCATGGCTCTGCCGCCCGCCCAGGGATGTGGGTGCAGGATTTGGGACCTGTTGGCCAGGGCAGGGATGGGGCTGGCGCTGCACCTCGTCTGAGCAATAAAGCGATTCTGTCCTGAAGCTGGATGCTTCTCTTCATGGGGCTGGGATTTGGCGCTCCCCGAACTTGGGAAGGGGTGGGGGGCAGTGCGATCCTCTGACCCTTCTTCCGCAGCCCTGCCTTTGCGGGGAGTCCTAGCAGGGGGGAGGCRGGAGAGGAGCCCCGGGGAGGGCTGGGGCCACGCGGAGCTGGGAGCTGGGACGCGCAGAGCTGCTCCTGGCAGCAGACGGGACGTCGTCAGATAGGTCCTGGGCCGGGGGAGGCCGCGAGTCGGGGGAGCCAGGGCTCCCGCGGGAGCTGAGCGCCGTTCCTTGGGCACGCAGGTTTCCCCGTAGCGCTGAGCGAGCCGCTGGGTGCCAGCACCTGGCTGGATGCGGGGACACCGGGTGACTTGCCCGCATGCTTTCCTCTGGGGCCAGCGTAGGACTGCTGTGCCACCGTCCCGGGGGACAGGCCCCGGAGTGCTTTATCTTGTGGCCCCTGCCCGGGGGCTGCTGGCTTCTGCCTGACGGTGGCCGTGGGCCGCAGCACGTCCCCGCGGCTCGCAGAGGCGTCCGGCTGGCGGCAGCGCCGGCGCGGGGGGCACGCGCGTGCTGGGGGCGCGCTGCACCCCGCAGCCCTTCCTTGCGGCGTCCTCCCCTACGACGCCCCGGTCCCCGCGCTGCAGAGGAGCGACCCGGCTCTCTGCTCCCCTCGGCCGCCGTGCCCCTGGGGCTCTGCCTCCCCTCCCGCGAGCGCCGGCTGCCTCCCGGCGCCGACTTGCCTCTTTGCCCAGGGAAGAGCCTCCGGCTGTGGCCCGGCAGCCCCTGGGGCTCGGCCCTGCGGCGGGGAGTGGGCGCTGCCACGGACGGTGCAGCGGGACGGAGGGATCCCCGAGGGCCACCCCCAGCACCGCGGCGGCGGGGGGGTGCGGGGTGCCCGGGGGGAGGCGGCGTTGAACCCGCGACTGGTGGCGTGCGTAGCAGGGCCGTGCACGCTGGTGATGCCAGAGCAGGGTTATTCCCTGTTTCTCCAGCCCGGGGCGGGCAAAGCCTGGCAGCGCGGGGCGGAGGGGTCTCCGTGCGCCTTGGTGGGGGATGCTGGGGCTCTTGCAGCCGGGTAACCCTCCTGTCCTCTCTCTCCCCACGCAGAGCACTCGGCCGCCGCGAAGACGGGGGGCTGCTTCCCAGGGCGGGCGCTGGCGACGCTGGAAAACGGCGCCCGGATGCCGCTGTGGGCCCTGCGGCCGGGCCAGCGGGTGCTGGCGATGGACGGGGCGGGCCGGCCCACCTACAGCGACTTCCTGGCCTTCYTGGACAAGCAGCCGCGCGCCCTCGCCACCTTCCACGTCATCGAGACGCGGGAGCCGCCGCGGCGCCTGGCCCTGACGCCCACCCACCTGCTCTTCGTGGCCGAGAACGGCACGGCGCCCGCCGCTCGCTTCCGCCCCACCTTCGCCAGCCGCGTGCGCCCGGGACACTTCGTGCTGGTGGCCGCGGGGGCGGCCGGCTTGCAGCCCGCCGAGGTGGTGGGCGTGCGGGGCCGGACGGACGTGGGGGCCTACGCGCCGCTGACGCGCCACGGGACGCTGGTGGTGGACGACGTGGTGGCCTCGTGCTTCGCCCTGGTGCAGGAGCAACAGCTGGCCCAGCTGGCCTTCTGGCCGCTCCGGCTCTACCACAGCCTGGTGGGGTGGCCCGCGGCGCAGGCGGACGGCGTGCACTGGTACTCGGGGCTGCTCTACCGCCTGGGCAGGCTGCTGCTGCCCCCCGAGAGCTTCCACCCGCTGGGGACGGCGCGGGCGGAGAGCTGAGGGCGGGCGCCGGCGGGAGC
>NW_028186457.1:327511-340231 GCF_003343005.1 Rhea americana
TTTTTTTTTTAAGAAAAGCAGAAATTATTTAAAGATTATTTTAAAGCACAGTTTTTACAGTGATTGTTGTCCACGGGGCGAAGTGAGAGAGCGCGAGCGCRGCCGAGGACAGGTGTATTTTTTGTCTCTTCACTGGATGTATCTTTCCTGGTCGGGGACACGGCCCAATAAATCTATCTTCTCCCAGGTGGGYGCTCTGAGCTCTGCTGTGCGGGGAGCCAGGACCTGGGGGGGAGGGAGGCAATGCCTTCCTGCCCCCAGCCCGGGGCGGGCTGCCCACGGCAGGGGTCTCCAGGGCTGAAAGCCCTCCTCGATGCTGCTCCACTGCCTGGGACCTGCTGCACRGTCTGGGCAGGCAGAGCACCCTCCGGCAGCGACCGGCGCTGCTGGCACCGGGATGTAAAGGCTTCCCRCCTCCTTGGAAAAGCCCCAGTGTGTTTTGGCCGAGCTTTTCCTGCCATTGCCCCAATGCACGAGGCGCTGAGGTTTGTCCTGCCTGGCTGAAATGCTGCTCCTGGTGTCAGCACCTGCTGTCCAGGCAGAGGGAGCTGGGCCAGCACCTACCGTGGCCACCATAAAGCAGAGTGTAGGGATCGGGGGGGCATGTAGTGCCCACTGGAAACTGGGAAGGCAAGGTAGGATTCCCTAGGGCCACGATTTGGCCACCCCAATGCCACCTACCACAAAGGGACAGCTTTTCCTCCCCACTCTTCCAAGCCCCGTGGAGGTAGCCAGCCCCCCAGCAGTCCGTGGAGGGGCCTACGTGAGACCCATGCCACCAAGCTGTGCACCAAGGCCACCTGGAAATGAGGGCAATAAGGGCTGGACATGGGAGTGACAGCCACCAAGAGACTGCTGGGGACAGCAGCCAGGTCCCTGCAGGCTGGCACTGCCCCAGTGTCTCTGCCATCCCAGTCTGGGCTCGCCACCCTCACTCCCTGCTGGCTGGGACGCCCTTCCCCACCTCATCACCACAACACCCACTAACTCAGTGCTCCCAGCTAGGACGGACCCCCCCTACCCTGCATACCGGGTTTCCAGTGCCACATTAGCCTAGTGCTAGCCACCGTGGGGCCTGCCCCYCCCCCATCCCAAGCCAGCCCTGTCCCCCCTTCCATTCCATCTCCCGGTCTGTGTGTCCTGTGCTTCTGGGGGAGGCCACCAGCCATCCCCCCACCATACATGTTCTGCTCTATGCACCCCTCTTTGCACCCCCTGCCCCATTCCCAGTCTCCCACCTGTCCGGAGGACTGGGAGCAGGGTGCCCCCCCAGCCTTTTCCTAGATCTCACAGCACAGCGAGTGCAGAGCAATCCAGCAGCAGGTTGTCAGCGAGGGCCTTCATCACCATGGCTAATTTAAGGGCTCTGCGAGGCGGCTTGGCTAATTTAATTAGGTTCTTATTACAAGGAAGGACAAATTGGTCCCCGGGGGGGCCACGGGGTCAGGCCTTGGAGAGGCGCTTTATGGAGTGAAATTTCAATCAGGCTGCCGCTGCAGCCGGGAGAGCCCGAGGCACGGGCTCCCGTCAAGAGGGGATGCTCTGGCCACAGCCCGGCGCTTTGGGGCGCTTTGGGGCATGCCCCCTCGCAGCTCAGCGGCACCGCTGCTGCTGGCGCAGGGGAGAGCGGTGCGCTGCTGGCCCTCCAGAAATCCCAGCCCCTGAGGGCCCTGGGGGGCCTCCAGGAACTGGGGAGAAGTTGTGCCCTTTGGGGGTGCCCCATGGTGCCATGAGGTGCCCCACCTTCAGGCCCAGGTTTTCGGGGTGTCACTGAGTGTGGGACAATGAGTCTTTGCCCCGCTAGGAGGATGCTGCAGGGCATGGGGTGGGGGGGGGGGCTATTTTGGGGCAGAAGCAGGGCAAGAGGGGTCCTGGCTATGGGCTGGCCCCAGAGCAGTGGGAGGGAATGAGGGATTCATAAAAGAGCTTTTGAGGTCTCTGCCCTCCTGAAGCCTCCTCAGATGCTTCGTAGTCCCATAGACACCACAGCCGGGATTGGGAGGACAAAGCAATGCCCGGGCGATAGACAGGGATCRTGGGGGGCTCTCCCTTCCCAGGACAGGGGTCCCCTCTCCAGCCGCCTGAAGCAGTCATGTCGTGCAGGCAGCAGGACAGGGTGTGTGTGGGGGGGGAGAAGTCCCACAAGAGCCAGTCCCACCCCAAGCGGCTGGGCGGTGATGGATAGGGCTGCCGGTGGGTGGCCCCGGCAGAAGGGCTGGGCTGGTGGGAGCACCACAATGGATGTCTCTCCATCAATTTGTCCTCATTACCATGCGAATGGTGGGTGGGAGGGAGAGGAAACCCCCCACATGCTCCCATCTGGGGTTGCCTTCTTCCCCACAGCCCTCCWGCCCTGTCTGGGTGTGCTGCAGCTCAAACTCAGGGGAGGAGCAGTACCACCCCCTATTCAGAGCCTTGAAAGGGCTACAGAGCCCGGCCTTGTTAACCGAGGGGGGGGACCCCGTCCCGTCCCCGCCTCTCCCGTCTGTCCCTCCGCAGAGGCCTTCTGCCGTGGCAGCACCAGCCCACCCTTCTCCGGACGCCCGCTTGGTGCGCGCTGGGTGCACCCCATGTCCTTGGCTGAGCTGGCCACAGAAGACGGGGTCCCCCCAAATGCTGCAGACATCCAGACAGCAGGTTGCTCGGATGCCCCCCCCCCAGGGAGCTAAAAGAGCCACCGGCACCCCCAGAAAGCCCAGCCTGGTCTCCCCGGGCAGCTTCCTGGTGCTGCCAGGCTGCAGGCGCCTGCAGAGGGAGCCCGTACCAGCCACTTGCTCTCAATTTCATTAACTTAATTTAGCTTAATGACTTTTAGGAGAGCTGCTCCTCCAGGGTCCAGGGGCAGGACCCTGCTGTCTGCAGCACTTGGTGGGGGTCCCACTGTCGACAGGGTGCTGGCCCGGGGGTGACGGGAGCCCCGGGAGGGTGAGCGGTGCAGGCTGCAGAGCCTGTCCTGTGCCGCAGCACATCAGCCACGGTCTCCTCCACCCTGAGCCCCCCACTCCTGCCCCTCTCCCAGCCCTGCCGCAGCACACAAGCGCCCGCTGTGGGTCCCTGCTCACCGGCTGCAGGGCTCGCGGGGGCAGCGGCGATGCTGGCGTCCCCCGTCATCCTCGCATGAGGAGAGGGCTGGGCACCGTGTAGGGGAGCTGGTGGCAGGCATAGGCTGCTACCTGGCACATCTCAGATCCCGGGAGCCCCGGGGAGCCGYGGGCCCCGGCGCTGCAGGAGCACCCGGCAGGGCACAGCCCCGGGGGAAGCCCGACGGAGGCTGCGTCCCCCCGCCGTGATGCCGCGGTGACCTTCTGCGAGGGGCGCTGGGGTGCCCCGGGCGGCGGGACGGGGACGTGAGTACGCGCGTGCACACGGGGGACAGCTAAGAATGTAATCAGGGCCCTTTTCCTTAATAAATCATTCATCTTAATCCAACGCCCTCCCTCCTGCTCTAATAACTCACGGCGGCTGGGCCCCACCGCCACAACAATGCGCCTAATGGAACGATTTATTTTCATAATGGTGCTGGTGGGGAGAAGGGGCGGCCGGGGTGGGGGCAGCACGCACCGGGGCAGGAGTTTCTAATTAGCGAATGAAATTTGATGTAAGGCTGGAGGAAGATGGATTCGCTGCCTGACAAGGGGCCTTTCAGCTCATCAAAGCACCCGAACAGGGAGGTAAATTAAATTATTTCTAATTCTTCACTAACCTCTAGGGAGTCACCCTTCCACTAGCAAAAGATGGGTCCGGTCCTGGAATAAAGAGGAACTTGAAGGACTGTGGCTAGGTGGAAGGGACTGGTCTCTTGTGAAGGAATGAGGATGGCAACATGGGATGAGACGGGACAGCGGAGTGGGAGAGGCTGTGCTAGAGGGACGGAGAGGGAAAAGGTGGTGGTGGTGGCAGGAAGGGCTGCAAATGGTCAATAAACAGACCAATCTGGGGATTAATGGCTAATTTTGTACCAAGCCTCCAATCCATACTTGTCATCCTAATCAGACCTGGAGCTGGGCTGAAATGCAGCCAGCTCTGGGCTGGAGTGAAGTGTGCTGACAGCAAGAAAAAGACATCTGAACCCTCCAGGGCACTCGAGCAGGGACAGCATTTGGCTTTAGAAGGGGCAACTGATCCTGAAGCAGCAAAGAAGGCAGTGCAGGGGGGATGTTTCAGCAGCCCTGTGCGATTTAGGCTCAATGCCCGTGTTGTTAATGCTCCCAGTTTGAAAGCTGTTCTTGGGACGAGCAGTGTTTTTCTGAATACCCAACTCCTGGAGCCCTGTCCTGGAGGGTCCCAATTCTCAGCGCAGGACGCTGGTAGTTTACACCAGTGTGGCTCTGCCATCAGTAGGGCCAAACGGCAGCAGTAGGGCTTGAGACAGGGCTGTATCTCACCCCAAGGGGAAAACCTCCCCGCCGCGGCGTGGGAGGGGGCAGACTGCTGGAAGCTAGCATTTGCACCAGCCCTGCAGCCCTGCGTGAGAGCATCAGCTGCAAACGCTGTTCCCTTACCCCCCAAAACACACTTTGGGTGCTCTGCCCCCATAAGCACCTCCTTGTCCCATGTACCTATGAGAGATCACCCCGTGGCCCGTGCTTCCTACCAGATCTCCTGCCCATGCACTAACCACCCTCAGCGAGCTCTGATCACTGGCYTGGGAGGCAGATGAGGAGAGAAATAAGGGGAAAAGGGGGGCTACATCTTATTGCGAGGGGCTGGGGCAGACCTGGAGGGGGCCGGGGCTGTGCCGCCGTGCCCGGGGCTTGCAGCAGGCYGGGGAAGGCAGTCCCCTCCCCGTGGCAGATCTAGGCGGAGCTGGGACAGGCGCAGAGCAGGCTGTGCTGACCCAACACTCCAGGAATTTAATTTGTTTAATATATTCCCTGGGAAAGAAGAAAATAAATAAGTGGCACCTTGCGTGCCCCCATGTCTCACTCTCGCAACGAAGGTGTCAGCTTAACGAGCCGAAGCCCTCAGCCTGATTAACCAGCCGCTGCTCCCCCTAATAGGGAGCCGCCGAGCAGCGTGATTGATGTACTGGGCGCATTAGCCAGAGCAGCCTGGCGCTGGACTGCTGTAGAGGGTGCCGTGCCTGCCTCAGCCCCTTGCTCCTGCCCTCCGTGCCCAGGCACAGGCCAAAGGCAAGTCAAGGGCTCCCTCCTTCCCTGGAAGGGGGACCATCCTGCCCCCTCCTCTGTGGTGCGGGGCTGCTGCAGGGGTGCAGGCTGGGCGATGCAGCTGGCGCTGCTTTGGCCTCTACAGATGCTAGCACCCCCTATCACCTGTATCCACAGCCCCCTGAGCCCTGGTGCTGGGTGGAGGAAAACTTAATGCCTTTCCTGATCGCTGTGCCAGTACTGTCCTGTCCACAGTCGTCATCCTCCCGGAGGTGGGATGTGCGGACCCTCATAGCCAGCCTGGCAGGGGTGCACCCAGTCAGGCRTGCAGCCCACCAAGGCGAAGGGGCAGAGAGCGCTGCTGGTTAGCTTTGGGGGTGTCTTTTCATCTGGGTGCCAGGATGGGCACTGGGGGGCCTGGCACTCAGCTGATTAACATCCCCTCTCTGGGGACCCTCTGGCTCCTTCCTTTCCATCGTGCCAAGGACATGCTGGTGGCTTCCAATGAGTCTGGTTGGACCGGCACCCCGGCCAGGCTGCAGGACTGTGTGGGGCAGCCCCTTAAAAAAAGAGGTGGAGGGCGAGGGCTGCACAGAGGGATTCGTGTGAGCCCAGGGGCTCAGACTCGCCCTCCCCAGGGGGCTGGGGTAGGGCCTCTTGGGGACACTGTGGCACAGGGATGTGCTGGAAGCCATGGTGATAACCAAGGGCATCCTGGCAACTCCCTCAAGGCTTCAATCCATTGCGTTGCTCCCACTGAGGCCCGACCCCCTCTTCTCCCATTCACCCCTCACTCAGCCCCTCTGCAGTCCTGAGAGAGGGCCTGTCTGTCTGTYCGTCCCCTTCCCCTTGTTGAGGTGGCCCCCAAGTCTCACTGCAGAGATGTCACCAGCTCCCCCATCATCCCTGACCCACACCATCTCTGCCCCCTGCCCCTGCCTTGGAAAAGGGTTAATCAGCAGCCAGGGAGACAAGGTAATAAATGGCTGTTATCTCGTTAATGAGCTGACATTAATTAGAGCCCAAGGTCCTGGGAGGAGCAGCTGATTTATCCGGTCACCCTGGGAGCAGGTTAGGAGCTGACTCCATGGAAAGTCCATTAACAGGGAAGAGGTGAGGCTATTCTGGGGGGGCGGGTGTCACCCTGCATCTCTCTGTGCTGCCCCAGAGCCCAGCCCTGGCTTGGCCCTTGGGACAAGACCCGACAAAGCACAAAAAAAAAAAAAAAAAAAAAAAAAAAGAGAGAGAGAGAGAGGATCCTGGAGTTGGTGTGAAAAATCAGGGGAAAGGGTCCCCCAGTGATGGGGGTACTGGGTCCTGTGCGGTAGGAGTGCCTGGCAGTGCCAGGGCTCAGTGCTGTGGCACTGGGCAGAGTGTGCTGGGGCCCTGTGCTGGGACAGGGGCACAGGGAGCAGGAGGGTAAAAGGAGGCTGTTCCCTGATTCTCTTTGAGTTCAGCCATTCCCCAGGTTTCTTAAATGATGCTGGGTTACTGGAGTGCCCTGCAAGTGCACCCCTGAAGAGCCAATGCCTGCAGCTAGGACATACAGTAAGGCTGAGGCCACGTCCTACTAGAGCTTGTTTGGGGTACCAGGTTGSAGGTGATGTATGGATGGGTGCTGTGGGCTCATAGTGTTCCTGGACCCAAGAGGAAAGAAGTCAAGGGCTAATGCAGATGGAACTGGAGCAGCCAGATGCTGGGTGTTCGCAAGAAATGCATCTGAGCCGTCTGCATTTCCCTGTTTCTTGAAGCCCTGCCTTTATACCTGTGCCAGCCAGCTCTCCCCCAAGCATGAGTGCCTCCGTGGTGTGTCACTGCACCCTGGAAACSCAAACCAGCCCTGCAAGCCAACAGCTGCTGATAGAGGGGAGTCATACAGGTCCCCTGCCTGTGCCTGGCCTTGCAGGACACTGGTGACGAAGCCCTTTGCAGTGCCTGTCTGCTGGGCAGGATCAGGTGYGATGCTGCAGTGCTGCCCTCACTGTTTCTGGTCTGGGTGGGCACCCTCCCTGCCCTGCAGGCCTTCCTGTGCTGGTTTGCCATCCCCTCCCCACCCCAGGATCCAAGCTGTTAACGTGTTTTTCTGTTCAGCCTCCCATGTCCCATTAGARATGGGGCTGCTTATTTGAGGAGTTGCTTGGCTAAATAAACAACTGCTCAGAAATCCTTGCAGGAGGCCTGCCTGAGAGGGTCTGTGCGGTGTTTGCTTTGCCTGTTAACCCCTTTGCTTGGGGCAGGTACCTGGTGCTTAGAGGGAGGTGTGAGGGCCAGCTAGGTAAGGTGCTGCCCCTATCTGTGCTTCTGCAGAGGGGATGGCAGCCAYGCAGCCTGGGACCTCAGAGCTGGGCTGTGCCAGAAATGACACAAGTGGGCCCAGCTCCCACTGCTGTAGGGCTGATTAAGAGCCATTATCAGGTTGGTTAACGGGCCAGGGCTGCTTGCAGGTGACTTCTGGACTGTTCATTTAGCCACAAATCACCACAAGGCTGGCAGTTTATTTACCTTCCCCACCAGCCTCCTGTGGCTTCCCAGACTCCAAAGATAGTGGATGGCCCTGCTGCAAGGGGTAAGAGAAGGGCAGTATCCTGCTGAGGGGCTGCAGATAGGGTCCCACAAATCCTGGGGCACCTTGTGCGTGGCGGGTTCAGGGTGCTCTTACACCCAGYGCTTTGCAGCAGAGGTGCAACCTGCCCTGGGCCAGGGGCTGCAACGCACAGATGGCAAGGGGGCACTTCTGCGACCCCCTGCATGAGGGTATGGCTGGGAAAATACCTGCAAGCAGGGTTACGGCTCATCTCTCCAGTGCAGGCTGTGCTTCCTGACTATATTTCTCCATCTGGAGCCTGCAGGCTTTTTGAGTGGTTTGGTAGCTGCATTTSAGTGCTGCAAGATGACCTGTGGCAGAAGGGACAGAGTAGTCATATCTGCCACCGTTGCTCCCTGGTAGAGAGTTTAAACGCAAGGATTGCTCCCTAGACCTTTGACAAGGAAATAACTCCCAAAGGTGGGAGGCTCTGGCGGCTACGCACTTACCTTAGCAAGCGYGTACTGCTGTCCTGGGATGGTGGTGCTACGGGGAGCTATTGCAAGCCTTAAAGGTTTGAGTTTTGCCAGGAACAAGAGGCCAGAAATCTGAGTGCCTGCCACCTCTCTGGGACTGATCCCTGTAAAACCCTCTGTCCTAAAGGCAACTCCCTTTGACTGTAGACACAGCCAAGGGAGGCGTTGGCTGGAAATCAAGACACAGCCCCAGCATACGCTGTCTTCATCTGATGTCTGGGATAAGGACTTGATCCTGGGAAAGCAAAAGTCTGGTCCCAGCTGGCAACTTTTAATCAGAGCACGGATTTTCCTCGGCACCCTTGGCTTTGATCTTGGGGCAGTTGGATTTGCTGAGGGATGTTACATTGCTGCCCAAGGTGACACTGAGGAAATGGTAGGGCTGTAAAACTGAACTGTGCCCCCAGATGCTATCTGTGACCCCCATGGCTGCATATAGTGTTGTGGGGTTTCTACAGATTTGTGTACACTGAGACTGGGTGTCCTTGGAGGCCCTGCTTTTTTTTTTTCTTTTTTTTTTCTTTTCTTTTCTTTTTTTTTCCTGTTGCTCAGCCCATGTGGCTGGAAGTTGCACAGAGAAAATCCATGTGGGGCTATGAACACTGCAAAAGGAGAGCTCAACTTATGTAGCTGGGTACTTCAGCAATAAAAGCCTTTCTGTGGCTTAGCTACAGCCTGTGTTAAGTGCTACTATGACTGCTGGTTTTAGGTGGCTGAAAGAAGGAAGGGCTGTGAATGTCCAAATAAGGTGTTTTTTAACATCAAGCATATCTAGAAAATCCCCGACAAAGTATCTGCAAACCGTCCTGTCCCAGGAAGCTGTGGGCTGTGTGAATAGTTCTGGCACTCATCTTCCCTCAAGCTCAATCTTCTGAATTGGAGAATTTTTCTGGGGCAGGAGSCTTTTGCTCGCTCACCTGCAAAGTGCCCTATACCACCAGGCCATGGGAATGAGTTGTCTCTCTAGCTGATATCCTGGCATCTGCTGCCCATGGATAATGCTCGGGGTTGCCTTCAGATCCTGCATGAAGACCCTCTTGTTAGAGAGAGGCCCCTGGGGAGAGGTGAGAGGCCAGGCCACAATTGCACTCACTTGTTACAGTCCTCTGATCTAGTTAGCAACCAGGTGAGCTGTCACCAGTGGGGCTGATGGATGAGGAAGCAAGTTTCCTCCTTCCTGAGGCGGGAAATGAAGCTAATCAGACCTCGGACACCTTAATCCAGCTCTGATCTGATTAATGACCTTGAAGACTGTGAACTCATCAGCACCCTGGCATCTATCACTGCCTGCATCCCGCCCCTTCTGCCTGGCGCAGCTTGCCTGTGCACAGGACCAGGGCTCTGGCTCTCCTCCCTGCATGGCATGGGCTGCCTGCTGGCCCCTCTGTCCCTGGGCAGCTCTCCCTGAAGGTCCTAGGATCTAGTTTGACTCCTCTGGGCCCCCTCTATCCCTGGGCAGCTCTTCCTGCAGGCCTTAAGATCTAGGTTTGACTCCTCTGGAAGAGGGAAATCCCTTTTGCTGGGGTCCCATGGGCCTCATCTGGGATGTGTTAGCATGAGCAATGCTCATCTCTGCCAGCCTGTGGGAGGTTTTCTGCTCCTAGGCTGGAGCTGTGCCATGCTCTTCCCAGATGTCTTTATTGGGATGTTTCCAGTTGGGTTTTATGGCTACTGTCTGCTAAGAACTTTCTCACTTACGCAGTGCAATGGCAGTAGCTTGGTTTCTTGCACTCGCTTTGCACTGGGATCAGTGGCTGAGGTGAATGGGACTGGACAGACTGGGTCATCCTGGACTGTTGATCCCTGAAGAAATTGCTTGCTTTTGGGGAGCCACCTGGGCTAATGCAAGGGACTTCCCTGAAGAGATCAAGGATGTGACCCAGTGCAATGAGTCTCTCGCAGCCCAGATTCTGAGTGCAGGGCACCCACAAAGTAACTAAACTCTCTATTCCTGAAAAAATATTGAGCTCAYAACAAGCTGGAGAAGTTCCTGCTCCATCCTTGCACCCAGTCTGGGAAGCCTTGATATGAGCACATGGGGCTGGTCCCTTTGGCCACCACATGCTCTGTGGTTGGTGGGACTTTGACATATCAGCAGATGTGCACTGTGACAGATGTGCACAGCAGCCAGGGGCAGGTTCTACAGTGTGCCTGCAACACATGCAGGGGCTAGAGCTGCCTTTGCTCTCAATCTGAAAACATGAGGTTATATGGATTTAACTTCAAAAATAGAAAGCACAAACAGGGGCAAAAAGTAGGAAAAAAGGAGGGGTGTATGTGTGTGTGTCTGGGGGAGGAGAGATAAAAAGCACTGGAAAATGAACACCAGAGGAATATTTTTCAGGGTATATTTTCATCTCACTATGGGTTATTGCTTGAGCTCTTCTTTCCCTCAGACTCATCCCTCTCAGGGTTTGCTCTCGCTGCCTGAGCTGCTGTTAGGATAGACACTAATGCCACTCGCTCAGACCCTGAACTTGGCAGCGGTTACCCTGGCCCTCCTGGGCTGGCCATCTGCCTGCCCTCCACTCCACGTTAGGCACCATGGCGTTGACTTCTCTGTTGGGCCACAGGTCTCAAGGCTCCAATCCTTGGAGCCAGTCCTGGGGATCGTGGTGATGAAYGGGTGGCTCTTCTCTTGCTGTTGTCACCACTGCAGGCTGCTCACCTGCAGGGACAGGGCTGCCCTGTCTCTCTTTTCCATCTGTTCCCTGGATACCCATTGGAAGTCCTTCCCTGTGCTGTTCCCCAGGCCGTCCTATTTCTTCCAACCATTCCTGTCCTGCCCGTCYCTTGGCAGGGCTGGCTACTTGAGGGGAGGAAGAGGAGGAGGGCTTAGAGTCCTTCTACTTGGCAGGGGCAAGSGCTTGCGTCCTGGGAGCACTGAGGGGGCAGATTGAGGATGCTTGGGGACTTCTTTACTCCTGTCTCCTGATGGTGGAGAGAGGATCTAGAGGCAGGCACAAGGTAATGGGAGTGAAAAGGTTACCTGGCCCCACTTTCAGTATTGCCTGACCAGGCTGGGTGTGCTAATGTGGGACGACAGCTCCTTCCCCTCTTCCAAAAACCTTCTGGGAAAATCCAGCTCCCAGCTGGCCATAGGGGCTGATTCCTGCCTCATGTCTCCAGCCACAGGTGACTGCAAACAGACTGTTGTGTGTCTGTTTCTRTACAAGGATTTGGAGCTACCCAATGAAGCTGGTGGGAACCGGGCTCAGGCAAAYGGAAAGAGGAAGTTCATGCAGTGAGTGTGAGACCTTTGGAGCCATGGGACGGTGTAGGTAGTTCGGTAGGCTCCAGACCAGACTAGATAGGCACTGGGAAGGGAAACCCCTCCAGTTACTGAATGGAGGAGGCACAGGCTGCTGGGGAAAAGTCCCATACTCTCCTGCCTGTCTCCTTGGGTGACTGCTTGCAGCCTCTGTGGGAGGCAGGATACTGAGGGATAGAGTTGTCCCTTGCTCTAAAATCTCAGGGAATTGAGCAGTGCTGTAGATGGGAAACGTGTGTGTGGCAGGGGGAAGAAACACGGAGATGGGAGATCCCTCTAGCTATTACAATATTTAAACAGGGTGGCAGTGACTGCCTTGCTTGCCTTTCAAAGAGCAGGACCCACCCTCAGACATGGACAAGTAGAGGTTTGTCTCGTCGCATTAGGATAACACAAAAACATGGGACCTAGAGACTGACAGACACAGGCCCCCTGTGCTGGAGTCCCGAGAYGTGCTCCCACATGCATGTCCTGCTTCTCTCTAAGGGCCAGTGCCGGGGGCTGGGGCTCGCTCTGCTCCTGTTCGCTCACATCTCCCAGACCAGTGAAGGCTTTCCCATCTGCCCTGTCCTCCTGGTGCTTTCCGAGCTGTGTCTTGTCCAGAAAAGTTCAGACCAGATGTGAAACCCCCCGGCCACTCTGTTGGCATCTTGAACAGACATGGATGATGCAGGGAGATGGTCCCCACATGCACCTGGTTCTGGTTTGCTGTCCTCCCCCCGTCAGTGCAGATGASTGTAACAGGGAGAAGTGCAACTGGCCCTGGCTGGGGCTCCCCAGTGTGTGGGGTTGCAGAGGAGCTTCGTGTACACATATGCACTGAAGTCGTGCAGTCTCTCTCAGCCTGTGCAGACCYCTTTCCCCTCCAGCCAGTGTGGCCATGGCACCGCTTCCCCCCAACGAAAGCAAGACTGCCTGGGGATCACGACCGCGGGCTCGGGGCCGCGGGCAGCGAGTCCTGTGGGCTGGGAGGACCCCTCGGGTGCCGGCCAGGGCTGGGCCGGGTTCAAAGCCTGGGGAAGGGGCAGAAGCGGCTGGGCCGGCCCCCGTGCGTCCCTCGCCGCTGCGGCTGGGGGGACGAGGGAGCCGGAGGAGGGAGGCCGGCGGGGAGGGAGGCAGCCCGGGGCGGCGGGGCGGGTGGCGGCGCGGAGCCAATGGGGAGCTGGGGCAGGTGGAGGGGGGATTAAAACGCCCCCCCGGTGGCGCGGGCGAGCGAGTGCCCGCGAGGAGGAGCGGCGAGGAGGGCTGCCCCCGAGGGCAGCCCCGCGGAGCGCGGCGGGG
>NW_028186457.1:340390-353211 GCF_003343005.1 Rhea americana
GGGCCCCGGCGGCTCCGCACGGGGCCGGGCCATGCACAAGCCCATGGAGAAGTCCCAAAACTTCCGCATCGAGGCTCTCCTGGCTGAAGAGCCGGCGCGGGGCGCCTCCCCGCCGAGGCTGAGCCCCGGGAGCCCCGCGGGGAGCCCTGGCCCCGCCGGGCGCAACGACACCCCCTCTCCGCGGGCGCCCCTGGGAGCCGCACCGCTGGCCCCGGCCGGCTTCGTCCCCAAGCCCGGCWTGCTGCACCTGCCCGGCCCTGGACTCAGCTCCCTGCCAGCCCTCTACCCGCCCGCCGTGTACCCGCTCCCGGCCCTGGGGGGGCAGCACCCCACTTTCGCCTACACCGGCTTCCCCCACCTGCCGCCCGGCTCGGAGCACCTGAAGGCGGCTGTGRCCGGCTCTTTCCCGCTGGAGCACTGGATCCGAGCCGGGATGCTGGTGCCGAGGCTCTCCGACTTCCACGGTGAGTGACCCGGGAGCGGGACCGACCGTCCCGTCGGGCGGGACGCCGCGCTCGCCTCCTTGCCACCCCCAGCGCCCGGGGGCTCTACCCCTCGTGGCCACCGGCTGCCTCCTGCGCTCTCGGGGCGAGGGTCCCCGCGGGGCAGGAGCTGGGGGCTGAGGCGCTCCGAGGCCGCCCCTTCGCGGCACCGCGGCCGGCGGGGGCGGGGAGGCCTCGGGGCTGGCCCCGGTGCGGGCGTCACWGTACCCCGGCCCGCTCTCTGCTCGGGCTGCTGTCGGGGTCCCCCCTWCTCCGAGGCTCGGCCGCCCCGCGGCGTCTCTTGGGGGGCAGATCCGCGTCCCGGGAGCCTCCGTGGGCTGCAGGAACCCCGGGAACTGGAGCCGCAAGACGAAAGTCCCAGGGAACCCTCCCCCATCCTCTCCCGGCTGGGGCCGGAGGGTGCTGCAGGACGGCCCCGAGGAGCGCTTCCCTTCCCGGTCCCGAGAGAGCAGCGGCGCACGGGCCCCGCCGCCGCCGGGCTCGCTGGCTCCCCCGGTGCGGGAAGAAAACGAAAATGAAGAGGCGGCGAGCGGGGCCGGCACCGGGGAACGAATAAAACCCGCCCGGTGCGATTGGGAACGAACCGGCCCGTCTGCCCCCGACGGGGRCGGGCAGGGAGGGAGGGACGCGCGGCCGGATCCGGGCCGGGAAGGGCTGGGGGTCCCGGCYGCTCGGCTCCTGGGGTACGAGGAGCCCTTTGGGCCCGGCTCCAGGAGGCTGGTGCCGCCGACCCGCCGCAGGCTGGAGCCCRGACCCTGCCTGGGGGACCCGCACAGCACGCACCGCTCAGGGAACAGGACCGGAGAGATGGGCAGGGACCGGCTCCTGCCCCGCAAAGCCGAGGTGTGCAGGGCGCGGGCAGCGCAAGGAGCAGCTCCAGGCACATCGGTGGTGCAAGCTGTTGTCTCATTACCCCCGTGGACCCTGGCAGAGCGGGGCGCCYGTCGCTGGCTCCCCTGGCAGACCTTGCCCTGGGCTTGGCTGGCACTGGAGTGAACAGAGGTCTGGTCACTGCAAAGATGGGTGCTAAAATGAGAGTTGTAATACACTGCCCGCAGAGTCCAGATTTGTTAACTGAGTTTAGTGTCTTAATAACCTGTGAGCCCACTTACAAAAAATATGGCTGGATAAGGTGGTTAATTAATAAACTGGCCAGAAGAATAATAGTGCAAAAATGGAGAGTTAACATGAAACATCCAATTCATTGCTCTTTCCTCAAATTACACCTGGGCAGGTTGAAGAAAAAAGGGGCTGTTCCCTTCTCTAAACTGTTTCRCCTTTCCTCTGGCTTTGCCCTGGGCTGCAGGATAGATCTTGCTGTGAAATGTTGGTGGTGCCTAGAGGTGCAGAATATGCCTCCAGTGCTGAAGGGCTCTGCTTGTACCCTGCAAGTGTGTCACTGAGAACAGGAAAAAATATGCCTCTTTGCTGGATGGCAAAATGCCCTTTTGCCCCTYTGCAGAGGGGAATCAAGACCTTGTTCTCCTTGCCAGGTCTAGGTCTGTTGGGGTATCTCAGCATCCAGGTGGCTCTGTGCTGGGGTGTATTTCACCAGAGGGGATCATACCACTGCACTTGCTCCATGCTCTGAGCTTAAATTCTGGAGTAGGGTAGGGATATTTGTACTTTAACAGCCATATCCCTCCCAAGTGCAGGATCAGCTCCAGTGTTMGTCTCCAAAACTCTGCTGCAAGGAGACAGACCCAATCATGGGTGTGAGACTGATCTGTGGAGGGAGTATTTTGCCTGTTCCAGGATATATGAGAACAGTRTGTCCATGAGCCTTGTGGAAAGCACTGAGTAGCAATGAGTTGTGCTCCTGGGACAGCTCAGGGAGGAAAGCAGTCTCTGAACCAAGTATCAACAGACTGCATCCATGCAGAGCACAGCCTTGGGGGAGCCRAGAGCAAGGCAGAGCTGAAGGAGACATGGAGATGTCACAAGGAGACAGCAGAAACTGCCAGAAGTATAGACTTATAAATCACAGTGACCCATTCCATTGCCCCAACCCAAATTCTCCCCCAAAGGTATTTGCTCACAGTTCTGGAGATTTCTTTGCTGAGGAGAATTGTGTCTTCCCAGGCTGTCCATTTTAGTACTTCAGTGGTTTCTTGCTAGAGGCTTTTCTTGCTCCAGGTTTTGTTCAGATTTCTCACCCTGAACACAGCAAATCTTTCTCTGTTTTTCTTGCATGGCGTGCACACATTGAGAGCCTGCAGCTCCTTTCCAGCCTTCCTCTCACCCCACTGAGCAGCTCAGCTACTCCTCCAAGCTGGTTCCACTCTGAATGCTTTCAAGATTTTCTTCTAAGCTCCTTAAAAGTGACCCCTTYTCTCTTAAAGCAGAGACCAACACAAATCCAGAGCTCCAGCCAAGGCCTTGCTGGAGCAGAGGAATGATGAGTAGTGGGTTTGCAGCTGCTCCCCTGCCTGAATCCKCTGCATGGATATTGCTTCTGACCTGGGGGACTCTCACTTGGCTTCAGGTCTGCTCTCTTCTCTGTGTCCTTCCTTCTAGGGCTCCTGCCTCTCTTATCCTTCTGTCCCATTGCTGACATTGCTGACAGGTAGATCCTGGTGCTTGTTCAGTCCCAGCTTGTTTTTCTTCAGACCCTTGTTTCTGTCTGTCAGAAACAGGTTCTCAGCTGTGTCCCAGCACTGTCTGCTGTGGGCTTGCAGCAGACCTCAAATGCAGGTCTCTTTCCAGCTTGCCCAGCCCCTGTAGTCTCAGAGGCTGAGCCTAGTTGCAAGTTCCGGCTGTGTCTAGGCTCACGTTTCCCCACTGTGCTGGCCAGCACACAGGGATGGGGCAGCAGTGTGGATGTACCTGTCCCTATTGGAGGGATCATCTGGATCACCTAGGGCACACTACTTGTGTGACTCTTCCTGTTCTCTGTAAAGAGGGTGGTGGGCTGGGCARGAGCGACTTGCTGTTGGCATAGGGGTGCATAGGCTGCCTGTAGTTCCTGGCTACCCTGTCCTGTTGCCCAGCTCGGGTGGATGGACCTGCCTGGCTGAGGTGTTCAGGATGACTGAGCACAAGTTTCCATATTGCCGTGTGCTGGTCCTGTTAGCTCTCTGGATAGCAGTAGGTAGATATCTGAGAGACACACACCTGGAAGCCCATGATTTCCTCTAGGACATGTTCTGAGGCATYCCAGAGGGAGGTCACCCTCGTGGTTTATCCATGGGAGATACTAGGACAAAATCTTGAACTGCTTTTTCAGCTGCATGTGTAGAGATGTGTCTGTTCTCGTGCAGACAGTCAGGATGATGAAGGAGGACACCCCCCTGAACTGAAACAGTGAGCTCTGAGGGGGTGCATTGCATACACTTGCCCCGTTCTTGCCTGTGTACTCTTGTGGTGGGAGGCAGTGGYCACCCCTGTGAACCTGGCCTGGGAYTGGGGGTTACTCAAGTGCTCCCACTGCAACATAAGCAGATACTGTCCTTTTCTGCTTAACTGAGCTGCAGCGAGTGCCTGCRTGCCTCTGCTGCAATGCAGAGTGAAAGGGCCGGGCGCAAGGCCAGTGTGCTGGAGCAAGCATGCCCTCACTGCAGTCSGTGGCAGAGCAAAGCCCACCCAGGTCTTCTCCCCTCCCAAGCTGTATTTRCATCCTAGCGCTGCAGGCCTGCTGTGAGCATGTGCGCTGTGGGGGGAGCACCCCACACTGTGGTTTCGTATATGTTGGTACTTATGTGAGTTATGCTTTATCTGCCCTGGCTAGCGGTGTGGAAATACAGCATGGTGGTGGGAACCAAGCACAGAAACCTGCCATGGCCGAAATTTGTAGGAGTGGAGAACGGTGAGATACAGATGCAGGATGGGGGATGCAGGAAGGTGTGAATGATTCCCAGCTGGGGAACTGGCACACAGCTGTCTCCCTGGGGCACCGCTTGTGCATTGCCTGCTCACCACCCTGATGGATTTTTCAGAGGGGCACCTGCTCTTGTCTTGAAGGAGTCAGGCAGCACTTCAGCAGGCATCCCTCCCTCCTAAACTGGGTGTCTCACCTGCTGAGGCCAGGAGGGCTGCAATGTATGCAGTGTTGGGGATGTGGCTTTGGAGATGGCCTTTGGATATTACTTGAAAGGAAAGAGTTACTCAGGCCAATAAGACCCCAGGGGTGTGAGCCCAAGCTGGACCCTGCCACTCCACGGTGGTGAGTTTACTGACAGGCTGAGCTGAGCAATGCGGCTCTGCTGGGGATAAGTCACATCAAACATGTTTCCGTTCTTCCACAGGCTGCAAGCTTGGCTCTCCAAGATGTGCGATGCAGGCAGAATAGCTCCAGTCATTTCTAAAGTAGCTGAGCTGAGTATGGCATTGTGTCCTGCTTAAAAAATGAACTTGGCTTTCTGTCAGTGAAGCTGGGCTACAGGGACCAAGGGGAGGGAGTATGAGAAGAGATTACCTGTCAGGCGTGCTCCCCTGGGCCGCTGGGACCACTCCTGGCTGACACCTTCCCAGGCTCACCATGTGTGCAGTGGTCTGGCATCACCAGGAAGATGGAAACTGGCTGACAAAATGCGATAGTGAGCCAATGGTGGAGCAACCGAGAGGCTAGCAGAGGTTGGAAGTGCCCTTACATGCACTAGCCCACMTGGCAAATGGTCAAGGTTACCAGCAGGCCAAGAGAGGCCTTGCAATGGCTGGAGTGCTGGTGAGACCCTCTCCCCTCCTCCCAGCCCTGACATCTGGGGAGACATCTCTGATGCAGGCAGGGTGCTAATTTCCTCTCCTTTATCTGCCAGCCCACAAAGTTAAGTGAACTATGGCTAAGCAAATCAAATTAAAACCAAGTGGGTTAATATCAACCTATGGATTAGCCTCGTTATCAAGTAGACAGCACTGTATCAAATAAACCAATAATTATTTATGAGGTTTATCTAATTATCCGGGAAGCAGCTGTCTTGTAGAGCTCCTGGCCTCAGACTCGGAGGGGATTCCCAACTCCAGGCCAATCAATTTTTTACTGATATTACAGCCAAATTCCGGGCAGTCATCAGGAGGTCCAAGCTGTACCAAGCTGAAGGGGTATCAGATGATAGCTCTGATCTCAAATGGAAAAGATGGCTGGGCAGATAGGAAGTCATTTCTCAAGCAAAGCTGTGATGTTGAGGTAGTCATTGATCTCCTAGTGGGAACTGGAAAAGGGAAGATCCTTCCTCAAAGGTTGTTCTTTGTTTTGGGATATTGGTTGTGGTAGAGGTGGGTTCATAGCTTGGCTGGCACAGGACAGTAGAGGTGAGCCCTTGAGGGATGCTCCCTCTGTGTCATTTGGGAGGATGTTTTCTGTRTGCTGCGTGATGAACAGGCACAGAGACAGGGGTGGACAGGACTCCACCAAGYATGCTGATGGGGCAGGGTAGAGCTGCCAGCAGCCACAAGGCATCGTTTCTTCCCTGCACTGGAAACTGCATCATATCCTCAGATTCCCCTTCTTCCTCCTCTCTGCYCTTTTGCCAGTCAGAAATCGAAGACCCTCCTCCCCTCATACCCTCCCTGCACAAAGGAGCCAGGACCCGTTCAGCAAAGCTGCCAGCAGGTCTGAGGCCAGAGAGGTTTGCAGTCTGGGCACATCAAGTGAGAAGCAGTGGTGATGGGTAATAGCAGCTGCTGAGGTGCACTGGGTGTATTTTTAGAGGAGGAGGTTGCAGGTCTGGTGGCCAGCAGGTCTGTGTGTAGGCACATCATGGCTGGGCWTTGGACTAGAGGTGGCTTGAACTGCATGATACCACCACCCAAGAGATTTCAGGGTTTTTGTAGGTGGTGTTTTTTSTTTGTTTATTTGTTTTTTTTCCTAACCCTGGAGCTGGAGGAAGTATGCRTTTCTAGGGAAGTGATGATCTAGTCTGTTGAAGACACCACTGTGCTGAGCCCCAAGCCCGAACTGGGGACACAGCTAATGAACCCAGCACTGGCAGAAGGACCTTGCTCCAGTATTCAGTTGCTTGCTCTGGCAGCAATCTGGGCTGCTTCCTGTTTTGGTTTATCTGKTTTTTGGGCAGCACTTCCTATTCTTCTTTTCCCTGATAGACCAAGGAGTCTTCAGCGTCTTACCTGGAGGGCAGTGAGWCCCTGGAGGGACTGTCAATAAAGCAGACTGCCCTCCGGTCTCCTCTGAATATGAACAAGCTGAGCTTCCCCAGCTCTTAGGATCGAGACTCATTCCTGTGCCCCTGCTCTGCTGCACAATTCCCACATCTATTTTTAGTTTGGCTACATTTAGCATTGCAGGAGGAGATACAGAGGAGCATTTTGGGGTCACTTGGAGGATTTCTAGGCTCCCCAGGCCCTGTAACTCTCTGCTGGGGCAGGGAATTCAGGCTGGGAATGGGRTGTGTCCTCTGCCCCAGCAGTACAACCTCCAGCTCTCAAAAYCAGTGATTACTGGGTGCTGGGGTGTGGATCCACACTATTCCCTTCTCTTTCCCCTAAGCATCTGCTACAGACTATGCCCAGAAAGAGGAGCTGCTCAAGGAGACCTTTCCCCAGCGTGGTATGGACACCCTGTGCGAAGCAGCCCTGGGTTCAGGGAGGGACTGAGGCAGCGGGTGCCCCCRTGCACCCGCCCCTCTCTGGTGTTGGAGATGGGCTCCCTCAGCTCCGACAGCCTGTGGGACACTGCCTGGGATGTGCTGTGCTATGCTTCCTGCTTAAGGCAAACGAATGAATTTATCCACTGGTGCTTTCTGATGCATCTCTGGGCTTCCTCCCAGTTAAGGGGGCACTAGCTTGGGCTGCTTCCTTCCTTGATACGAGTTCCCCTAGAGAGCCGGTCTCCATGGCACCTTCTTTTCTTTGCAGAAAGGACCCTTCCCAAGTCCTTTTGGCCGCTATATGAATACCGACAATTTGCACAGGCAGGATGCRTCAGGCAAGGGTGTGCAAGGCCAGGAGAAAGGGTCTATAGCCTGCTCTAGGCKCTGGGTCTGCAGCATCGTCCGTGGCCAGTCAGAACCTGGACAGCAGCTGAGCTCTGCAGAGTCGATACCGTCTTTCACCCGACATTCGTACTCAGCCCAGCAATGTTTTGAGCCTCTCATTTGATTTTAGCCTTGACTATCCTGCAGCATTGTTTCATGTGCATGTGTGATAGATCCCCAAACTGACATACTCTGCGTGTATGTGTGTTAGACTCTCTGGCACGGTGTTTCTGTGTTTGCTCTCTATTTAACAAGCCAGCGGCTGCCATATGTGAGGCAGGTCCCAGATGCCTGACGGTCTCTCCCCTTGCACAGTGGCTTGGTGTGCTATAAGTGCAGGAGAGGCTGTGTCCAACCCCACTCTCATGAGGTGTTTGCACAGTCTCGGCCCAGCTTGAGTTCTGCCTATTCGACCCATCCCACCCAGCACCGGGGATCAAACTTGGAGCATGTTCGCTTAATGTCCCCTTCATAAATTCCTGCATGATGCGTCACGGCTGCGTTTGTGAAGGGCTCAGCGGACTCCTCCAGGAGATGGGCAGGTCGGGATCAAAGCTGGAATCTGAGGAAGATAACGTGGATAGTGTCCCAGAAGGAGGGTGAGCCGGAGCGACCCTCACCCGCCCCACTGAGCCAGGCCCTGCATAGACCAGGCAAGCTGGCAGCTATCTGCGAGTTCAGTGGGGAATGGTTTCCCCGTGAACAGCCCTACCCTGGTCCGGCACGGCCAAGCGGGGCCAGCGGTGAGGCTCGCTCTCACCTCACGCGGCTCTGCCCTGATGCTCTGGCACGTCAGTCCCCCCCTTCTCCGTCCAGCCGGGCAGGGAATTTCCTGCTTTGGATTTGGGCTGGTGCCCAGGGCTGAGGTGGCTGCCGACGAGCTGGGCTGGGCGCTGGCGAGGGTTTCCAGGCAGCTCGTGTCCTCCTCCGCGGCCGTGGCCCGGCGGGCTGGCTTGGCAGGGACGTGCCAAGGATCTCCCCCGTCGGTGCCCCCGCGGCACTCCTGCACTTTACACCCAGCTGCAAACCTCTGGGGTTGATTGCTGCTGCGGTGCTGGGAGAAGCAGGAAAAGCTGAATCCCGAGGGGACAATAAAGCGAGCGGAGAGGAGATAAGCGGGGATCAAACAGGGCGCGGGAGCCACCCCGCGCTGGGCTCTCAAAGGCCCCTTTGTTCGCGCTGCCTCCTGATCCAGCGCCGCGCTGCCTTCAAGGGCCGCGGGCGCGATAGCAGCCCCGAGCCGGGCTCCGCCGCTGCTCCTGCCGGCGCGGGCCTTGGCAGTTGGGCAGCCACCTGCGCGTCCCGGCAATAAAAGGAGGTTTAATTTCAGTCACAGGACTGATCCCGGTTGCAGACCGCGGCCTGATAACGTATCTCGCTGGTTCGTATCGGTCGGGCAATAAAGCCATTATTGGGGCGGGAGGTGATGGAGGTGACACTCTTCCTCCTCACCCTGCGTTTGCCGGGGGTGGGGGTCCCCGTAGGCTGTGCCCCCGGCCCCGCTCTGCCTGACCCCGGCCCGCTGTCTGCCCTGCAGCCGCCCCGCAGTCCGGATTGATGGGGAAATGCCGCCGGCCCCGTACGGCCTTCACCAGCCAGCAGCTCCTGGAGCTGGAGAACCAGTTCAAGCTCAACAAGTACCTGTCCAGGCCCAAGCGCTTTGAGGTGGCCACGTCGCTGATGCTGACGGAGACGCAGGTACCTGGGTTCTGGGGTGATGCAGGACGGCACCAGCTGGCCGCTGGGGAAGCGGGGGCTGAGCTGGGTGGTGGGGAGCCAAGGCCATGGGCAGCACGGGTGCTCCTGGCTCTGCTCCATCAGCCCTCACCCTGCGCCCTCACTGGCAGCCCTTCCCAGGGCATTGACCTGCCCCTCTCTTGTAAGGAGCCCCCCAGAAAACCTGCCCCTCTGCTTGATTGCGTTTCTGAGCCCTCCTGTCCCTCTCTGCACCGTGGGAGGGAGCTGTTTGTAGAGCTAGTGTCCCTCTTTTCATGACCCCACGCAAGTCCTTTGGGATCCTGGGCAATTGCTGGTCCTCTTCACCCCCCCCCCACCCCACCAGCAAGACTGGGCAAAGGAGCAGCCCCTTGGGGTACATCTCTCCTTGTTGTGCCCTCAGCCTCCTTGCATGCACCTTTGGCGCTGCGGGATCGCCTGCGGTTGGGGCCGTGCTGGGCGTCTGTGCGCCGGCGTGCCATGGGCGCTCTTCTCCTGGGGCTCTCCTTCGGCAGGTGAAGATCTGGTTCCAGAACCGCCGCATGAAGTGGAAGCGGAGCCGCAAAGCCAAGGAGCAGGTGGCCCAGGCGGAGGCCGAGAAGCAGCGAGGGCTCAGCAAAGCCTGCGAGAAGCTGCTGCCCGGCGAGCCGCGGGGACAGGCGGGCGAAGGCCCCGAGTTCATGGGGCGCAGCGCCGGCTCTGGCTTCCTGCACCGCAGCACCGCCGAGCTGGGCTACGGCCCGGACTCCTCCTGCTCGGGCGGCGAGGAGGATGAGGAAGAGGAGGAGGAGGAGATGGGCGCCACGGAGAGGAAGATCGGCTCTGTGTTGTGAAAGGCGGCCGGAGCCTGACCGGGAAGTGGGGCCGGGCTGAGGCGTCGGGAGCCTCTTTGCTGGCAGAAATGGACTGTGCCTGGGGAGAGCAGGGGGGGCCGCAGGACACCTGCCCCCCCCTTAACTTATGTGTGTTTGGATCCTATTTAACTCGTAATTATTCCTCTGTGTGTATCTGGGGGAGTCCCCACATCCCTCCCCTATAAAGCTGTTATCTGGATGCCTGTGCTCTTCCTTAGGGGCTGGGAGCTCTGGCCCCCTCCTGCCACCGCGATGCCCCTGGGGAGCAGGGTGGGTTCAGCAGACTGGCACAGCTGGCAGCACACCGACACGGCTGGAGGGAACAGATCCAGGCTTTGATCACCCTTTCCTGCAGACGTGACTGTCCTCGGGGCAGGGTACCCCCAGCCCTGCGTGGCACCAGCCACCCTTCTCCTTGGAGGCACGAGGGGACGGGAAGGAGGATGCCCGTGGGATGCATGCCAGCGCTGTCCTGCCTCTTCCTGCAGCTGCCGCATCGCTGCTGGGTCCTGCATTTTGCAGGGCAGGAGGGCGCTGGCGCGGGCAGCGAGCGGCTGCGGACCTGCCCCTGGGGCCTCCCCCCGTGCTGGTGACGGGCAGGGGGCTCAGCGCTGGGGAGGGGGGAGCAGGCTGCTCCCAGCCTCCTGGGGGCCAGGCACCCTTAGCACCCATGCCTTCGCCCGCCGCTCCCAGTTATGCAGCCCCTTCGCCCGGAGCGGGCAGTGCTGCCTGCCTGTGCCAGCATGGAGCAGCGGCTCGTTAGCTAATTGGCTAATGAGCGATGCCGTTCGCTGTGCCGCGGTCAGCCTGGCTGCAGCACTGTGGCATCACCCTGAAGCAGGGGCTGGCGCTGGGCTAGGGCTGAAGCCCACGCAGTCGGTGCCGCCGCGAGCCCCCCTTCACCCCCGGGGCTGTCCGGCCCCTCTCAGCACCTCTCTGGGCTCAGCCACAACCTGCTCGGGGCCCTGCTCGCTCTGGCTGGGCTCAGGGAGGCCCCGGTGTCAGATCCCTCTGCCCCCTCCCCYGAAGCCCTGGCTTACCCCCCAGGCCTGCCCCCCTTCAGGGACAGGCTGCCTCTGTCGTCAGGGTCCCGTAGACCTGCTTTGCCTCCTGCACTCTTCCTGGGCCTGTCCGGAGGATCCCGAGGCAGCCATCCAGGCAGGGGGCCCAGCTGGGCAATGCCCWGCCTCCCCAGCCCCCCTCGGCGTGGGGCCACCCTGCAGCAGCACCCCACGGGCTCTGCTCCCCTCCGGCGCTGCCCCTGGAGGTGTCTGTGGGGCAGGAGCTGGGCTGCAGCCTGGAGGAGCTCCGTGGTCACCCTGGGCTGGGGCAGGGATGCTTTGGCATGGGTCTGGCACCCCTTGCAGGGCTGGCTGAGCCCTGGGGCTGCCTTTGGGCTGTGCCCAAGCCCTGCCAGCGGGGGACAGGTGGGACAGGGGCTGGGTGCAGGGAGACAGGCGCTATTGAGGCAGCAGGATGGACATSGGACGGACGCTGGGAGCGAGACAAGTGTGGGAACGGGAGGGACAGATGGTGGGCGGACAGGCGGGCGACTGTCCTGCGCGGGGTGACAGTGACCCACAGTGGCTGCCGGCAGCTCAGCAGCTTCCCCCTGGCGTCCTCGGGGTGCAGGTCCCCCGGGCCCAAGCCACCGTGCCCAGGTTGGAGGTGCCAGGAGGCTGCAGTGGTTGGCGTAACTTGGGGCAGGAGAAGAACAAATGAGGGCAAGGGGGGTGGAAAAAGAAAAAGAGAGAAGGAAAGGAGGAAGGGGTGGGTGAAGTAGGGAAGGACGATACCCAACCCCCGGCACTGCCCTGCAGGGACAGTAGGGCAGGAGAGGCCCGCTGCCCCAGGGGAGCTGTGGACCCSTTGCAGGTGCTCAGGACTCCTGAGATGGTGGCAGATGCCATCCTGTGGCTGCAGGAGCCTTGGCACCAAAGACATCTCCCATCCAATGTCCAGGCTGACCCTGCAGTAACGGGGAACCTCGGGAGGACGGCAGGCTGGGCTTGCCGGCTGGACGGGGCGGGGGGACAGGGATGGCAGGGGCAGGGACGAGCAGGAGAGAGGGAGAGCAAAACCCGGGCGTGCCAGGAAGGAGACGGAGAGCTGAGGGGGCGTCACAGTTTTAAAGCATTCACCTTGATGGGCCGTGACAGGTTTAATTTCCAGAGTACAAGCATTAAACTGATGGATGGGGGGCGTCCATCTCGCGCCTGGCGCGTGCAGGCCCTGCGTGGCTGCAGGGGGGTTTATTTTGTCGCCGTTATTTATGAGGTTGTTTCTGAGGATCCGGGCGCTCCTCCAGCGCCGGGGGGGCAGAGGGGGCGGCGTGAGCGATGCCCAGGAGCCGGGGGCTGATTTACAGCGGCTTGGCCAGATGACTCATGCTGCGAGCATAGATGAACGCTGTCAAAGCTGCACCTTCTCCGTGCCTCTGCCCTGGCAACCCCCCCCCCCCGCTCCACCAGCCCCCCCAGGGCATGCTGCCGGCCCTTCCCACCGGGGCATAAGGGTCCCCCGTTCCTTGAGGGACACGCGGGGCCCTGGGAAGAGGCAGGAGTGACCCGTGGGGGCGGTGGGGACAGCTGGGACACCCGGCCGGCTCGTGCAGCCCCAGGTGCCCGTCCGCGTGCCCCATCCCTTCACCAGCCTCGGCCCCCGGGCGTCCCTCGGCAACGGTCACGGCTCGTCACTTGGGTCCCCGACGCTCCCAGGGAGCCTGCGGCGCCCCGGCCCCACCAAGGGGCCGCCCCATGTCTACCCGGGCCCTCTCCGGCCTGCTGCGCCCCGGGCCCTTGCCCCTACAGCTGTGGGGC
>NW_028186457.1:353581-410019 GCF_003343005.1 Rhea americana
CTAGGCGGCCGCCGTCGTTGCTCCGCGAGATGCTGCCGCCGCCGCGTCCGGTCCCCATAGCAACACGCGCCGCCGCCGCGGCCGGGGCAGGAGGTGGGTCGGGCCGCGCCGCGGGGAGCCGCGCCGGGCTTGGCTACGGGGAGCACGGCTGTGCCACGGGCATCCCTGTGGGGCTGCAGGGGGCCGGGCAGAGCTTTGCTGTAGGCGACCGCCTGAGGCTGTGGTGCCATATAGGCACGGCTGTGCTGCAAGGGCCCGGGAAGTGCCCTGCTATAGGGGGCCGAGCTGCAGGTGGGGTGGGGGCCGTGGGCTGTGGGCCGTGCAAGGGACTGCTCACGGCAGGGCTGTGCCAGGCGGGGGATGTGGCAAGGGCTGGCCTCAGCTGGGGAGCCTGCAGTACGGATGTGCCCTGCAGGTTGCTGTGCTGCCCCGAGCCCCACGGAGCGACTGGAACAGGTCTCCAGGAGCCCCAGGGTCCCAGCAACGCAGGAACAGCACACCTGAGGACTTGTTCCTCTTTTTTTTTTCTCCCCAGATGCTTGCTCAGGTGCGTGGGGAGCACCAAAGCTCTGGCTCCTTCCAGAAGCTGTGCTGTGGCCGCACGAGGAAGGTGAGTGGCAGAGCAAATGGTGCCATTTTCACGGGTAAGTGTACCAGCAGAGCAAGGGGAAAAAATCCCATTGTTGCTCCCCTAGTTCATGACGTTTTTAGCATATACAGTGTTTGGATTGTGCCYGGGAGGTGTCCCCTCAGTGTTCGTGGACCAGGACATCTGGAGTTTATGTCAGGGTTCTACCTGACTCCTGGAGCTTTGCTACAGGGTGGCTCATCCTATTCTTYGCCAGAGCTAGAGACTTCTGGCATAAGCAAAAGTGAATGATTTCTCGTCCCTCCTTCAGAAACTGCTGGTGTCCCCTCAGCAACTTCCAAAACAACCTACGAGAAAGGCCAAGGAGAAGAAGAGTGTATTTTGGGGCATTGAGGTAACAGAAACGCTCAGCTGGCATGGTTGGGAACTTGGAAAAGAGATGATCAAACATCTAATCCTGAAAAATGTTCATGTGAAAACCCAGAAACTGAGCTACAGGTGCGTGGAAGGCATCCTCTTCCTTTGTACTCCTTACTCTCTCACTACAGCTTTATTTCTCCTGCTGTATCAATCACCTTAGCACGCTTTCTTGGATTTGTCTACCTCTTCTCCCCTTGGGCTACATGCTGGAGACAGTACGCACACACTTGCACAGGAGGACAAAAACTTGCTAATTCAGTCACACAGCTCTTGTTCCTGRCAGTTGTTTCTTAAACAAAATGCCTTTTAAAAATTCTGTTTTGCTGATACTTCTGTCTGTGAGSCATTTCCAGTCTAGTGAGATTTTAATTGTGGATGTATGCCAACCAGTCACTAATGTGTCCTGAAACCATTGCTCCCGGGAGTCCCATTGGATGCTGAGCCACTCCAGCACTCCCTGTGACCCTCTGTGCTCTGAAGCTGAAATGTTTCTGCACTTAATAAGTGTTTGGCTCACGCTGCATGACCTGGGAATGTAAAATGTTGTTCAAAAAAGACATATGTATTTGGAGTTGGGAATAGGTTTTCAACACACCTGAGTTCTCTTCCTCTGGGATTTGCTGGGTAAATTCAGGGTCAAGTTTGTAAGCTGCTTCTAATTGTGGGGGTCTGGAGTTTTTGATTCTCCTTGGCATTTTCTCTTCTGATATCTAACATAAGAACAGCTGTAAGCTATCAGACAAAATCTCTTGTTCTGCTTTCATTTTCTAGATGTCCTTCCACACGAGTCTTCATCACTGTTTTTCCRCAGCCAATTGTTCTGAGCCCTGGTATGTCCTTAACTCTGCCCATCATTTTCCGTCCCACTGAAAAGGTAAGGTAGCAACATCAAAACTACTGTCAGTGTTCAAGTCCTCCAGGAGGGTGATTGGCCTCTGTCACTCCTGTGATTTGTGTTCTCTTTTCACTTCAGTGAATCTATCCTAATCTGATAGCTTTCTATGATGGAATGACTGGCTGGGTAGATGAGGGAAGAGCAGTGGACATTGTGTACCTTGACTTCAGCAGGGCTTTTGACACTGTCTCCCATAACATCCTCCTAGATAAGCTCTGGAAGTGTGGGTTAGACGAGTGGACAGTGAGGTGGATTGAGAGCTGGATGAAAGGCAGAGCTCAGAGGGTCGTCATCAGTGGCGTGGAGTCTAGTTGGAGGCCTGTGGCTAGTGGCATCCCCCAGGGCTCAGTACTGGGTCCCATCCTGTTCADCTTCTTCATCARTGACCTGGATGAGGGGACAGAGTGCCTCCTCAGCAAGTTTGCTGATGATACCAAGCTGGGAGGAGTGGCTKACACACCTGAGGGCTGTGCTGCCATWCAGAGAGACCTGGACAGGCTGGAGAGTTGGGCGGAGAGGAACCTCCTGAGGTTCAACAAGGGCAAGTGCAGAGTCCTGCACCTRGRGARAAATAACCCTRKRCACCARTACAAGCTGGGGGCTGACCTGCTGGAGAGCAGCTCTGCAGAGAAGGACCTGGGAGTGCTGGTGGATGAYAAGCTGACCATGAGCYAGCAATGTGCCCTTGTRGCCARGAAGGCCAATGGTSTCCTGGGSTGCATTRGGAAGASTGTTGCCAGCAGGTCRAGGGAGGTGATCCTGCCCCTCTACTCAGCCCTGGTGAGGCCTCATCTCAAGTACTGTGTCCAGTTCTGGGCTCCCCAGTACAAGAGAGACATGGAGCTACTGGAGAGAGTCCAGCATAGGGCTACGAAGATGATCAGAGGGCTGGAGCATCTGCCCTAYGAGGAACGGCTGTGAGAGCTGGGCCTCTTCAGCCTGGGGAAGAGAAGCCTGAGGGGAAATCTTATCAATGTGTACAAGTACCTGAAGGGGACAGGGACAAACTCTCTTCAGTTGTCCCATGTGACAGGASAAGAGGCAATGGGCAGAAATTGAAGCACAGGAAGTTCCGCCTGAATGTGAGGGGGAATTTCTTCMCTGTGAGAGTGACGGAGCCCTGGACCAGGTTGCCCAGAGAGGTTGTGGAGTCTCCTTCTCTGGAGATCTTCAGGGCCCGCCTGGATGCAACCCTGTCTAACATGCTCTAGGTGCCCCTGCTGAGTGGGGAGGTTGGACTAGATGATCTCCAGAGGTCCCTTCCAATCTTACTGATTCTGTGATTCTATGATTCTATGAAAGTTCTAGCATGGAAACACTGGAGAGCAACAGCCTCTGCTTGTCCTTTGAACAGAGGCGCAGTGTGGCCTTCCTGCTTTCCCTGGACCTTCAACAGCTGAGGGAGACAAAATCACTGAATTCTCCACAGAGTTTGTCACTAATTATGAGAGGGATCCTCACAAAAAAGCATTCTGTTTTTCATACACTGCTTCTGACTGTGATGTAGAACTTGAATTGGCCACTCCGGCTTTGATCTTGTGAAGCCTGTACAGCGTGGTTTTAGTACAGAACTGTTGAGAGACTTGCTTTTTGCTTTGCCACAGGACAGCCCAAAGCCACTTGCTTTGGGGTGCATTCAATGGCTACTGATTTTTTGTAAGGGATGTGTCAAGGGCCTCCCTTTACTTGAGTGGAATGGGTTCCTTTAACCTTCATTTTTGACAGCAACAATTCTTCTTACCTAGCCTCTTCTCTTGAAATTTTGTCTTGCTTCCATTGTCTGTCTTGGCCTTGAATCTTGATCTCTGGCTCTTGTGTACAGCTCCCTGTCTTCTTTGAAGTGTATCTTTGTCCTAGAGGAAGGGTGTAATCACTAGGTAGATTCCCTGTGCCCTGGTCTCCTGCTGTTACCATTTTCTGATGACTGTTCAGTGTTCTCTTTATGAAATAAGTTGATGGCCTTGTCTCGTTTTTAGTGACTGTGCCCCATCAGTCACTAGAGCAGGAAGCTCCCTGTGGTAGAGAGAGCAAGGACTGCATGCGCTGCAGTGCCCAAGGCCCTTCCTTACCTGTGTAAGTGTTACTCAGCAGGAGTGAAGATAGGGAAGCCCAGAAGATGCGTATCTTGCAATTCCTTCTGCCTTAGCAATTTAACAGACGTCCTGGGGCTATTTGTTTGCAGTGGTATCATTACTGCATCTTTAAGTGGTGTGTTAACCACTTAAGACTCTAGCTGGCAAAGCACTTAATTAAAGACTAATTTTTCTGTGCTCGTGGAGGTCAAGGACAGATTGTGCATGCTTCATTTGAGCTGAATCAGAATCTTGAAAAAAATGAAAAATATCCCTCTGCTTCAAAACAAAGTGAAACAACTGTACTCTTGAACTGTGCTTTCCTGGGGTGTTTGTGTGTTCCCTGAGACAGTGTGGAGTATGCCTGAGCACCTTACTCACTGCCTCTCTTTGATGCTCTCTGTCCTGCACAGATGCCTTCCCTGGTGCCTCCATCACACATGTTTTGTTACCAACACTTGCCCAGAGGCAAGGCTTAAGTGATGGAGTTCATGGAAGGAGCTGCAGTCCCTGAGAGATGGGAGCCCATCTAACTGCTGTTTCCTCTTCCTTTTCTGTACAGAGGGAGTATGAAGACAGCATCTGCTTTGAGAAGGCTGAGGGTGAGTTTTCTGTTACCCTGCGTGCCACACTCCCCYGCCACTGTCTGTTCTTCCCAGCTGCTCTCCACCTGCCGATCTGTGCTGTCTACAATGTCACAGAGGCAATGTTCCCCCTACATAATGTTGGGTAAGTGAGACATGGCTGAGCAGACTCTCTTTTGATTCTGTCAGGTGTTTGGTCATCTCCTGGGGCCTTCAGATGATAGAGCTCATTTCAGTTGCTGTTAGATTTTGCCTTGATCTTAGGCTAATACCATCCTTCTGGAAATATCCCCTCTACACACCAGTCTGTCAAGACACTCAGGGAGGACTCAGAGGATTGCATGCTGGAGATTAAGATCCCAGTTCCATCAAGGGGAACAAGTGTGTTGCCACATTCCTGTCTGCTGAAGCAGACTGCCTGCCTTTGGGAGCTGACAGTGGGAAACAGTCTTCCAAACAAAATTGCTAGATAATAGGCCCTCTGCTGAGTTGTGTCTGCATTGAAGGAATTTTCAGGGAGGACATGAAGGAACTGGAAAAGCTGTTGTAGAATGAATTTCACTAGAATTTGAGCTTTCCTGATATATTTGTGAATCCCTGATTTTGTAATTCAGTGTCTTGTTGCCTCCAGAACAATGTCCTTCCTTGAAATGGCTTTGTTYGGTGCTTAGATGGGTACAGTTTGGGATACACCTTTCCAGACTCGGCTGGCTGCCTTAAGAGCTCATCTCTGCTGCCTCTGAGTTCACAGCAGAAAAGACACCAAAATAGATCAAATTGACCAAAGAGACCAATCAGATCTCACTGTGGGCACATCTTAGTGCATCGCATTTGTCTGTTGACAGCATATTCTAAGACCTATTCATGCCGGGGAAATAGGGACTGGCACTGTTTGCCACTGAGAACATCTCAAGTCCACAGAGATGCCCTGGGCTTCTAGTAAGTCAGAGGCAACCTGCCCCCCTGACAGCAGAAAACATGTTAGGCTTTCTGGGACTTGGCCTCTCTTCACCTGGCACGGGCATGCCATGGGGACAGCAATTGAGTTGCCAGGTCTTGAGCTGACCTCTGATTTGGAGGCAGAAAATAGAGGAGGGGGAGTCTTTAAAGTGCTTGCTCTTAGGAGGTTCACGGAGTTGCCCAGAGCAGTGGAAGGATTCTGTGTCTTGGAGTCATCATTTAGGAGCAAGGATGTTCCCTGTTGCCAAGGGCTGTTTTGTTCTAGTAATGGAAGAGCACTAATTCAGGTAGTATAGTATAAAAGAAAGCAGTGGAGAAATGTCCAGGTAAGAGGGAGTGAACTTCAAGCTATTTGCAGTGACAGTGATAATGGGAGCAAAATGGCCTTTACTAGTTGGAAAATGGCCTGTGCACTTAAATGAAGCCAGCTATGGATGAGACAGGAAGGCGGATATGTTGGAGGGCTCATGTGCCTTCACCAGAGCAAGGTATTAGCCAGAAACTGTTTCAAGTGATTCATTCTCCTGTCTGAAAATTTTGTGCCAACTGAGGTATCTGGGGTAGTGGAGGATTTGGATGGTAAGTAGCACTCAGCTTGGAGTCAGTAGAACATAAAAAGCTGGTGGTATGTAATGTTCTCTGCACAAAACAAAGGGAGTCTGTTCTAGAGAAGAATTGAATTGAGGTGTTAGGAAAACAGCTCAGTCCTTTCTTGTCACCTGCGCTTGTTACAAAAAAAAACAAATGTTCATTTGGAGTTAAGTGGCAGCAGATTTAGATACAGAAAAGTAAATACTTCTTTCTGGAGGTGATTTGTCTGCTGTGAAGATAATATGATGAAACTGAATCTTTATGGCCATTAATAAGGTTCTTAGAAGTAATGACTAAGACTGATTAAAGTGTGAACAGAACATATGTTGAGATGAGAGACAAATTCCTTCCCAGCATCCTATATTTAGTCAGGGCCATTAGGGGTTCTGCTATTTGATGTTGCTTCAGTAATGACTCATTGAGAAATGTCCATGCTATGTATGATTGCACAGGCAGCAAAGAATCCATTCGTCTACTTAAAACATCTCTCTCTTTTCTAGTGATCTTACTACTGTGTTTTCCTGGAAGACACCAGGCCCTTTCCGCATGATTCCTGGCTGGGGCATGCTGAACCCAGGTGCTGAGTGTATGATAAGGGTAGTCTTCGAGCCCAAGGCAGCTGTGTTGTATGATGTGTCAGCAACATGCTGGTTTGGAGATGAAGAGAAACAAAAGAGGACTATTCAGCTAAGAGCCCTGTGTGAGTTATTTTTGCATTTAGCACTCAAAGAAAATGTGTATCATCCAGAACTGKGGAGTTTCATTCTGCAGAAATACATTAAGGCACTGTGCTCTGAGGCCATGCTTCAGCTTGCATAACCCACTGAGGGATTGCAAATAGCCTATGAAATTCTCTAACATCATAGAATCATAGAATTGGTAAGGTTGGAAGGGACCTCTGGAGATCATCTAGTCCAGCCTCCCCGCTCAGCAGGGGCACCTAGAGCATGTTAGACAGGGTTGCATCCAGGCGGGCCCTGRAGATCTCCAGAGAAGGAGACTCCACAGCCTCTCTGGGCAACCTGTGCCAGTGCTGTGTCACTCTCACAGGGAAGAAATTCCTCCTCATATTCAGGTGGAACTTCCTGTGGTTCAGTTTCTGCCCATTGCCTCTTGTCCTGTCACATGGGACAACTGAAAAGAGTTTGTCCCCATCCTCTTGACACCCTCCCTTCAGGTACTTATACACATTGATAAGATCCCCCCCCCCCAGTCTGGTCTTCCCCAGGCTAAACAAGCTCTCACAGCCGTTCCTCATAGGGCAGATGCTCCAGCCCTCTGATCATCTTCGTAGCCCTATGCTGGACTCTCCCCAGTAGCTCCAGCTACAGTTATCAACGTGGAAATAATGGTCTGAAGAGACAGCAGGGCCTGGGGTATACTCTGGCTAGACATCTGCTCTCTAGTTAAGCTGACAGATAGGAAGAAATGAGATGCGTTCATTGGCAGTGGAAAAACCTCCAGAAACTGTTGGTCTTATCTGCACTCAGTTTCTCCTGGCTGTCCCTGCTGGAGGGAGGTTTCTAGAGCTTTCTGGAACCAAGGGGGCTATGATCTAGAATACCCACCACAGTTTTATGTGCAAGTCTTTGCTGTTTTGTCTTTGTCTAGAAAGGGACCTGAAGTGCCTTGTCTGGCCACTGAGAAACAAAAGATGTGTCTCTAAGTATTTAGTAATTTATGGTGGAAAGGAGCTCATCTGATTCAAAACAGGGCCAGCTTTAATGGTAGATTCAACTTCAGAGTTAGCTGAGCTTACTCAGAGGCTTGCCCAGTTGAGTGTTAAATATCTCTGAGGATGGAGATGCCACCTCTCTTTCTTGACCCAATAATATTATCCCTTTTAACAGCCAAATACCCCTACCTGCGGGTGAATGTGCCAAGGGAACTGTGTGAAGATGTGCAGCCTAGGAACTTTCGGGACGTGCTATGCTTTGGATCAGTGCCAGTAGGCACAACTGTGGAGAAGTGTGTAGAAATCTGCAACATGTCTGTGGTACGTGTAGAAGAAGACTGGTTCTTTTGAGGGTTTGGCTGCTAGCATGTTTCCCTGTGCCATGTGGTCTTGTGTCTCTCCCTTAATGCTGTGAAGATAACCCAAGTGGGAGAGCGCACAGAGATGATGAGCCTTCCTCTGCCAGGCAGACTGTTTGCCTTTGCTCTCTGCCTTCTAGCTACAGTACTAACAAATCATCCATTTGCAGCACAGAGTGGTCGTACCTGCCTGCTTCATACTGYGCTTGGTCCAAATCAGGCAGCCACTGTAGTTCTTCACATCCTGCAACTCACCTACTCACCATGGAAATACCCATCAGTCCAATGTGTGTGGTGCACAAACACCCTCCTGTCATTCACTAGTGTCTGGATCTTCTGCCACCTGATACCTTAGGCCCGAGCCTCCTATCCCCAAACTGCTGAGGACACCAGATCCATCAGTTGACTGGGGGACACAGCCAGATTGGCCTGCATGTATCTTAATAARTTGATGAGTCTTGTGATGGTTCTCAGTGGACTGCAAGCTGATGTAGTCCTCTCTGAGTCAGCTGGGCTGCATTTGAGCACCGTCTTCGCAGTGCCAGCTCAGCCTATCCCAGCCCACTTAAAGGCTGGATATGCTCAGAGGCTGCTGATGTGGATGATGGCAGCCGTGACTCCTCTGCAGACTTTAAAGTCTGGGAGTAGCAGACTTACTCGTTTGTGGCACTGTTATTACTCACACCACAATGATATCCAGCAACCCTAGGGAAGGACAGGAACTTTCTTTCAGGGGCCTGAGGAAGGAGTCAGAGCATCAGTCCTGCCCTTTGTGAAATGACAAGTCCCAGACAAGGTAGAATAGTGGATGGAAGGAAGTAAGTGATCTACCTACCTGTCCTGGCCACAGCAGTTACTGTGGCTACCCTAGTCCTTGGGGGCACCTCAAGCCAGCCTCATCCTTGTCCCTACCAGGAGGGATATTCTTTCCCCAGAGATCCCCAGGATATTTTGCTGCAGCCCAGAGTTTTRTGCATATGGTGGGAGCCTGCTGTTCACAGTTTCCTGGTTGGATGGGATTGTATTGRTTTGCAAAACATTTCTGTGCTGGGCTGCAACAGCCTCAGTGTTCTTGATGGTGTTCATTTCTGCTGGAAATAGTGCAGATCTTCACGGATTAGTGCAATTCAGCTGGGACTGCATGCAGAGCAATGCCATCTTCACTTCTGTTTGCTCCTCTGTTAATGTATTTCTTTTCTACTTGCAGGTTGATGCTCCATTTAGGATTGAAAGAGCAAAAGACCCTTTATTTCAAGATGATGTTTTCTCCTGTGATGTCTCCAAAGGTGTTGTTCCTGCCAAAGGGAAGCTGGTGTTGTGCATGCGATTTCAGCCACAGACAGTAGGAAAGCACAGTACTGACTACTTCACTGTCGTATCTGCTGGGTCCCTCCTGAAGACTGTCCTGAAGGTGGTTGGCTCATGTAAAGGTATCAAACAATGAAAGCYTTCCTTGATTCCCTCTGTCCTCTTCTCAGCACTGTAGCAGAAGGGCTAGGGCTGGGAGAAGAACTAGAGGCTGTCACAGCCCTTGGCCAGGGACTGAACTTCTTCTGACATCTAGCTGTTGCTGGGGTTTAATGATTTCTCATGACAGGCATGAGATTGTTGAAGGTGAATGTCCAGCTGTTTGCTAGGGCTGGTGGGTTTGCAGATGAGGTGCTTCTGGTTTGGGAAGATGAGTTAAGYGCAGCAGTGGCTTGTGACATGTTGATGGAAACAGCAGTGACAGCTTGGCTTACTTGGCATTGTGCTAGGTCCATTTGTGTCTGTGCAGCGATTTTCCTTGGACTTCGACTGGATCAGTCTTGGGGAAAGTTTGATGCAGACCTTGGAAATCAGCAACARCTCGGATGCCCCTGCCTATTACCAGTTCGATATTGATGGCAGAGGGAGTGTCTTCTCCTTTGATCGCCCCTGTGGTGTCTTGGAGGGCACAACGACACTAGTACTGAAGGTGACTTTTCGGCCTGCTCACCCCATCAGCTATTACCGCAGAGTGGTGTGCCTTGTCCACCATCAGGTATGAGAGGCAAAGGATGGTATCACTACTGTYGTAGCTAAGAGGGAAGGAAACTTTCTTTTTGTGGGATCTTAAGAAGAAGAAATGTTACCTCTTCAGCCCTGCTTGATTTGGGCCCTGTGTCTCCTTAGAAACAAGAAGCCTTTGGGATGAAGGATAATGCTTAGTGCTGATATGCTGGCTGGAATGGTGCAGCTGTGGCTTTGCCTCAGCCAGCTGCAACAGGCACCAGTACCTTATTTCAAAGGCAGCTTTAAACAAAAGTCARTTAGCAAACCCAGCACTGAAATTCCTGTTTAAAAGTTCAGAACCAAAATCTATACTCAAACATCTGCAGAGTGTGCCAAACCTAGACTCTGTTAGCATACCCCTACCTGTAGCTATTTCATGCTACAGCTGCATACTCTCTTACTTGCAGCTTTGCTCCTATGCTAGGAGCTTGGCTTGCAGGACTCTTCCCATCTCAGGTTCTCCCAGTATTACCCACTGAAGCTGGCCTTAATCACGTAGCAGGCCCTGGAAATCTGTTACCACTGTGTTTCTAGTGATTTCTGTCCTGGGCTCTTGCTGAACAGAGTCTCCATGGTGCAGACTCTCACGTTCAACAGTACAGGGCTGATGTGAACAGTCAGTCAGTAATGCCTGCAGAGCGGCAAGGTCCATCCTCAGCTGTTCCCATCTGATCCCATGTAGATCTCTGATTAAAAGTTAGCTGTGCAGTGATGTATTGAATAACTTTTGCTTCCTGTCCAGCTTCAGCAAAGCTCCTGGGCCACATCAACACATAAACAGCAGCGTAAGGTCACAAGGTACTAAGTCATTCACAGGTGTGGATTGGGGAGTGAAGTGCTAGGATGGTGTAACTGGCAAAGGAATCACAGGAGAGCAGCTTATTTCTTACAAGTTTTTCTGGTGCTTTCCCAGAAACCCATATATGTGGACTTATTTGGTACCTGCCATTCAGACACAGATAAGCCAGCCATCCTTCGGGCAAGACATCTCTCCTGGTACCGAACCAACATAGTGAGGGGACTGACCTTCTACCCCCCAGACATCCTGAGCATGATGCTGAAGAATGGGAAGCTGCAGACGGATGAAAAGAGAGCCCTCATGCTGCCCCCTGAGGTATGAACTGGTCTTCCTGGAGTCCAAGCTGCCTTGGTGCTGTTTTCTGAATATGTTAGGCCAGATAGATCTAGGAGAGCTTGCAAGTGTCAAGCTGATCTCTCTAGTGACTCCGCTGTTAATGTGCCCAGCACATACCAACACTCTCTGCCTTGGTTGGATTTTACCCAGACTCAGCCACTGTTCTGCTTTGTGACTTTAGCTCAGTCACTTGGTCTTCTTATACTACATTCCGCTTCAGATGGAGAATTGGCTACAAATAATAGCATCCTTGAAGCCTAGGCTCTGAGCTGTCCTGGGGACTATTACTGAGGTGCATCTTAAATGTCTTGTTGTTCGTGTAGGCRGACAGGGCTGCAATGCTTGGCATCTCACACAGGCATGCTCTTCCTGCTCACACTGAAATGTTTCCATCCTGCAGGTTCCTCAGGACAAGCCTCCCAAGGAGTATTCTGAGGCCAGCTCTGTGACTGAATATTTCCACGATGGTGCGAGCAGTGACTTGGCCATGTTTCCCCCTCATGTTAGCGTCAGCCCCAGGGAATATGATTTTGGTTGCTGTGTGCCGCTCCACAAAGTAGAACCCCTTCCTCTCTGTGTGACCAATCATACCAAAGGAAAGATCACTGTTGCCTGGACTCCAAGCCATGGCAGTGCCTTCCAAGTGACCCCTGAAGTCTGTGACATCCCGCCTTTGAAGTCTTCTGCCTTCCGTGTCCTTTTCCAGCCCACTCAGCTAAACGCTCTTTATGCAGCGGAGCTGGAAGGCTTTGCCTTCTACAAGGTTAGTAGGAATTAGTAGGAGCAGTTACCAGTAAAAACCTATCAAAACCYAGTCTACAGGCTAATTTTTTTTTGTGCACCTAAAATACAAAGTTATCTTTGAATTTTGAATTTGGCAAACCTACATCTCTACTAACTCCTTTGGCCAGGATTTTGGTACAGTGGCAGGTTAAAATTTCTCCTCCTTCATCTTTGTCCTGTCAAGGATAAATCAGGAAAATAAACCACAGACAGGCTACTTGTGCATATGTATCTATAGCTGCTCTTACGCCATAGGGAATGTGAGGTCATGCATGCTTCTCTGAAAGAGGAATTGCTGTGAATTACTGCACCATTATTGTATGTGGGAACCTGCACAAGGATGGTTGCTACGGTCTAGATGATCAGTAGTAACTTGTTTTTGTTTCTGTTCCCCAATAAGTAAAGCTRATGAGAGTGTTGTACATCATTGCAGCCTCTCCCCCAACATGATATGGGATTCATACCACATGAGGTTTCAGTTGAAGGAGTTTCAGCATCCTGAAACTTCCTGGTAAGCAAGAGATGTCTTGATTAAATTGTTGATTACGTTTGCAATCTTTTCCATCTAAGACAGCATGGAGGTTATCTGGAAGCAATCTTAGGCTCAGGTAAAGGATAGATGATTATTTTCAGTAACTCCACAGTTATTTGCTTAGTTTAGGATCTGGAGGTATCTCAAACTGCATTAGAGTGTCTTTAGACCCTTCTACCCTAAGGCAACTATTGTAAAATCACAAAGTAATTTGGGTTGTTGGAGGGGACAGAGAGGTCATCTAGTCCATCTTTCTGCTTAAAAATCGCTCCATTTTCTTTCACGTCTGAAATGTAGCTGTTTGGGAAAACAGTTCACTCTTGTTCCTCATCTTACACTGGTCAGTACTTCTTCCCTGAGAAAGTCAATTTCCCAGCTCCAGGGTTGTCATTGAAACAAATAGTTGCTTGTGAGGGTACGTACACTTGAAGGCACATTGCCCCACTGTCTTCCCACATGCACTCTGTTCTCTCTTGTGTGGCYGCAGGTGCTGAGACATTACAGCAACATTGAGGAGGACACCACCATCTGCCCATCCTGGTGCCTGACCGTCAGGCTGAGGGCACACACATATGAAGCAGAAAGGGAACACTTCATCCCACAGTACATACTCGATGTCCCCAAGGTGTGTGACTCATTGACATACTTCAGGTGGTTTGGATCTTTGCAGAAATGCTTGGRTTTATCTCTGAAATTTTTCCATTGGCTTCCATCAAAACATCCTGAGACACAGAGCCTTAGGAGTTTCCAGCGGCATGACGACTTGTGCTTTAGAACAGTTGTAGGATCCCCTTTCTCCTGCATTAGCTTCCCAGACTCCAATGTCTCAGGTTGCACTGATCTCTCCAGCTCTGAGAGGAAAGCTCTTGGGACCTCCATCCTTTCTAAGGGGATGTAGGCACTAACAAGGGTTGCTTAGTCCCCTCCCAGATGCCTCAGACACTCTGCTTCCACTTAGACAAGTGGAGGGCAGCAAGCAGCAGCCAGTGCTATCCCTGACTCTTCCAGCTGTTTCTGTAGCATGAGAGTTCTTCCTATGAGGCAAAGTAAGATGTGAACCAGGGAAGTAACGAAGATTCTCCAGAACCTCTCAGATCTCCTCAGCTAGTTAAGGGCACACAACCTATACCTAGTATGTATAAAACAGAGCAAATTCCAGCTCTCTCTGTCCTTAATCCAGGATTTATATGTGCAGAAGCTGTAGGCCCCAGTAAGCAGCTTGTTTGCTGGATCAAGAAAAGCATTGCGTAATGGAAAGTAGTTTCATTGGTCCCATGAGCCTATGGGAGGGGAGGGCCACTGTGAGAAGGGAAAGGACCATGCCCCATATACCCTTGGGTGATTTGCTTCCTTTCCTTGAGGAGAAACAGTTGAGGAGTTTTCCAGGGGCTTAGGATGGTGCTTGTTGGGACTCAGATTCAACATAGCAAATGCTTTTTCTTTAAGCTTGATTTAAAAACTCATTGCAAACAGCACTCTCTTGCTTGTCTGCATCAGACTTTTCCTGCCGTGGCTCCTAACACCGATACCTACTGCAGCATGCTGCTCTTGAACACAGGCAGCTCTRTGATAACCTTCAGTGTGAACCAAGCTGCCTGTCCCTCTGTTTTGGTTAAGCCTCGTTCAGGACACGTCATTCCAGGAGGTCACCAGATTTTCCTTCTCTCTACTCATCCAGTTAACACAGACTCACAGCAGCATGTCCTGCCCTTGCAGTTGAACTCCTGTCCTGAGTACACCCAGGTAAGGAGAGGGAAGTAGAAGCTAGTGAGAAGTGTTTCTTCCCTTGTGCTCTTCTCTTTTTTGTAGTGACCGTCATTGTGACCTCTATTATATCTCGTAATGATTAGTCTGTTTTTTGTCTTCAGAAACAGGAATGAAAGAATATTTTCAACATTTAAGGTGGGATCATCACTGCAAATTGAAGGTGCACCTTCATCATAGTGCCAAAAGTCTTTGTACTCCTTGTTCCTCTGGTTCTCCATCTCCTGGAAGGCACTATACTGTGTGCTCCTACTTGACAGCCCAATCCAGGGTCCTTCCACTCCTCCTTCAGCCTCTGTTTCTTCTTGCTTCCTTTTTAGGAGTAGCATCTTTGCAACATCCCTCCAGAGGTCAGTTGAGGATTCTAGCTAATGTCTCTTACTTTTCCATGAATTCCACAGGAGATTGCCCTCCGGAGCAGTGGGGAGTCCCTTCACTTGCTCTTAGAAGGTGATGGGAATCTATACTTCAAACCTACCTATATAGGGGCCTCTTCCACTCGAATGTATACTATAAAGAACTGCACAAGGCTCCCTATGGTCTTCACATGGAAGATCCATCAGTCTGACTGCAAGATCCTGTCTGTCACCCCCACCACAGGGCTCCTCCAGCCCTGCGAAGCCATGGCAAGTTTGAGTTCTAACAAAATCATTGTATTTTTTCTCTCTATGATGCAGCTGTGGAGTGTTTAAGGCAGAGATGTGAGAGGACTGCAGTCATTCAACCATTAATGCCAAGGTTGGAAAATACTGGTCACTGTCTTAGGCTCAGTAGCTAACCAGCATCTGCAAATGTGCTGGTGACCATAATGCAAATTTGCCCAAACATGATCACATCCTCCTTGTATCCAAGACCACAGGTGTCTTAAAAAAGGATTAGATATCAATTACCCTGGGTGAGTTTGGGTGATCACACAGTAGCTACTGGGTCATGCACTAGAAAATGCTAACAGGTGGCAGAGAACTGAGAGGACAAGAGCTTATGGCTTTCTCCTGCTGTTCTCTCACCTGTAAATTCAAGCCTCTACTGCGTTCCCTTAGTGCCTTTTAAGAAGGGCAAGGACCAGCACATCTCCAAGGCCTGGATTTCAGTTTCTGAATATGTATTCCCAGTATGAACCTCTGACATGGGTAGCCACAGTGGAAGACTGAAGTGGGAGARTCTCTCCAGTGTAGGCTAGCTGTGATGGAGGAAGGGGCTGTGCATTGAATGCAACCRTTATTGTGTATAGGCTTGACTCTGGTCTGGAGCTCCTGTGAGCGGTCGCCTTCTCTTGCGCTTTCAGGCTCAGGCTTGGACTTTTGCTCCAGACAAGAAGACGAAGTATCTCCTGCGAGCTGTGGTGTTCGTGGGCAGGGAAAGCCCCGTCCCCATGTCTCCCAGAAGTGTCTGTTATGCCTTAAGGATTGTTGGAGAGGGAGCACTGGGCACCATCAGGGTAAGGACATGGGATCCACTGGGTAATGTAAGAGGGGATGGGATGGGGACCTTTGGCTACTTTGAGGGCTTTTTTCTTCTTTCTTTATTTTTTTTCCTGATGTTCCCCTGGGCATGTGGGGCCCCATACAAAGTAGGGAGCCCTTTGCACTGCACTCTGCCTGCCGAGGGATCAGCACTCTGAGATAAGTGACCATTACACTTGACTGCTACACTTGACATGTACCAGTGACCTCTGCACGGCTGGTTTTTATTCTAGGTGCAAAATGAGCACTTGGACCTTGGAAAYGTTCTGGTTGGTGACCTGCAAAGCTGTGATGTCGTATTGCTGAATGATGGGATCTGTTCTCTAAACTACATACTCAGTGTGGAACAACAGATCACAGGACCTTGTGATCCTGAGGAAGTCTGCAGTGATCCACTGGGTACTGTGAGGAGATTTGTGTGGGCTGGGACTTTGTGCCTCCCCTCATTTTTGCAAAGTCATTCTAGCATGAGCTCATGCTTGCTGGCCAGGTTGTAACTATTTTCATGGGCACCTTAAATTACCCATGTTTTATATGATAGAAATGTGCCTGAGAAGACATGAGACAATCTCTCTCTCTCTCTCTCTCTCTCTCTCTCTCTCTCTCTGTGTGTGTGTGTGTGTGTGTGGACAACACAAGCAACTTATTTTGTACTGAGTAAATGTCTGAAATATTTCTTTGTCATGTTAACTTTGCGAAATCTTTCTATGAAAACATAAGTAGATTCCTGTTCCCATCACTTAATGAGTTGAAAATGCCTGTGCTGTTTTTTTTTTTTGCTCAAAGTTTATTAAAGACAGAAGAATGTGGTTTTTTGGGGGTTATTAATTTGTTTTATTGTAAAGATCCAACTCAAAACTATTCAATAGCTCTTCACTATCAAAGAGGCTGAAGGGCAGTGGAGTGGGGGGAGAAGTTTCCTCCACATGAGCCTCCTGTGTGATCCAGTGGGAAAGAGGTTACCCAGACTCAGGGATGCTGAAACAAAGCATCACAGTGAGAAGTCAAAGGGGATCATGCCACCAAGCACAGCCCTGGTAGGATGGCAACTGTAATTCTGAGTGCAGTGTGGCTGCTTGCACTTCACAAAGGATATGAAGGTGCTTTTGTGCAGAGATGCACAGGAGTGTAGAGGACAGTTGCTCAAATAGTGCAGGCAGGGTGTGCACACACGCAGGAGGTGGTATGAGTGTGACATGGACTGTCTTGTGTGTCTGCTGAAGGAAGAAGTCCCTTGATGACTGAGAACTGCCTGATCCTTGCTTAGGGATCTGCTGCAGGTGACTCTCCTATCATGCTGGTAAAAGCATCACCCAGAGCTTGGTGATTGAAGTTAGGCCAGTTTGAACCTTGGAATAGGATATGGTTTCCCAGCAGAGAAGGGAATTAAACAAAGGATTAGCTTTTCAGAAGAACTGGTGGAGTCCAACCCTTTGTGGAAGTTCCCTACTCTTTGCYTGCCAAAGGCAGCCTGGATACTCCTGTAGAGCTGCCTGTAGTCCTAATCTGGGTGCCTGAACTTCTGAAATTGGTCCTAAGGATTAGGCATGGAGGGGCAGTGACTAGACTGGAGGTAGGCTTGGGGAGCAGTGTGCTGAATGCATGTGTGATGTAAGAGAGAGGAGTGGTGACAAGAGCTTATGCCACCTCCTTTCTTCTGCAGCCTTAGAGCTGGAACACTCCAAAGGGACAATCCCTGCAAGGTCGAAAKCTTTCGTCCGAATAACAGTCAAGCTAGCCCGTCAACTGCATTATACCTGGTCAATCAAACATGCTATTTGCACCCCCCCAGGTGAGAGATGGGTATTTTGGGGAAAAGGGAGAAAATAATCCCCTCCCAGCCAAGTAGACTGTGTCATAACAGGCTGAGCTGCACAGTTCCCAGTGTATGAATCCTGCCTGCAGAAATCTCTGTGCTGAGCAATTCCCCAGAACCAGTCCTGCCTGCTGTCTCCCTTTTCTGTGCTGTTTTTGTGTTAGATAGGGCTGGGCCATGAGACACAGAGACAAGGAGAACTCCAAGTTTTCTGCTGTTTGAGTTGCAAGATTCCACACTCCTCCACCTGATCATAGCCTCCTATGATGTACTTTGTAACATATTTGAGAGCTTCATGCAAATAGTTGTAGGTAGCTGGAATCCTTTTTGCAGATCTTAACCAGTGCCTGTATGAGAAAGGGTACAATAGTAGTAGAAAAGGCRGAGAGAGAGGCAACAGGAATGTTCAGAAGGAGAGAACAACATCCTTTTGGGAAGAGATGAGTTGGACAAGAGGTTTACAGCTTGGACAGTGGAGAARGGCAATGACACATAAATGATAAGGAGAAGATGGGGTATAAACAATTGTTCATTATTTTTCAGTATGAAAACAAGGGACACTTCACAAAATTATTAGGCTATAGGCTTAAATTAAGGAAAATACTTTTCCACATAGTGAAGAACTAAACTGTGGAAATATATTGTTGAAAAGGAGTAAGTTCATAGATTTCTGGTGATTTTTAAATTAGAAGTCATGGTACAACTAGTAATTGGTATTTTAGACATTTTCAGAAGCTGCTGTGTATGAGTCCTGTTCATTCTTTCTTTGGTCCAGGTAGGGCCGCTCTCCAGTTTGCAGTTCCGGATAGCTGCCCCTTAATGATGCATGACTACTTTTTGTTGTTTCCCTTTCCAGTTCCAGATCTTGTGAGCACCAAAAAGGACTGGCAGCCCCTCTGCTGCATAGTAGCAACAGGTGTCTACCCAACTCTCTGCATCACAGATGCCTGCTCAGCAGGGAGTGCTGGCGGTATTAGCAAGTTGCACCTCTGGAGGCTTTTTTCCCTGGACACGCTGAATGAATACTTGGAGCGAGACCCAACTCCCAGGGAGCTCACCTACAGAGTTCCCACAAGGCACAGGTAAGAGGAGGAGATGGTTCATATTTAGCCTCAACACAAGCACAAGCCAGACAGAGTTGCTGTGACTGTTAACTTGTTTTACAGCTCACTGCTGCCTGGCACTCTATTGTACCATCCCAGTGCCATGCAGATAGCTGCTCACCTCTACTTCTCTGCTTACCCTCCCTAGAGGGAAGCCACAGAATCACAGAATTATTTAATTGCAAGGGATCTCTGGAAGTTTCTGGTCCTATCCTTTGCTCAAAGCAGGACCAGCTAGATCAGGTTGCTCAGGACTGTGTCTAGTTCAATGTTGAATATCTCCAAGGATGGAGAAACCACATGTGCCTGCACATGTTTCCTGTGCTTGACCACCTTCAATGTGATTTTTCTTTTTTTTGTGCCTAATATCTATCATATCTATCTTGTGTTGCAACTTGTGACCTTGCCTCCCATCCTCTCCCTGTGTGCCTCTGAGAAGAGTCTGGCTCCATCTTATCTACACCCTCCTATCAAGTAGTTGTAGACACCAATAAGGTCCACTCTCAGCTTTCTCTTCTTAAGGCTGGACATAATTCTCTCAGTCTGGCCTTCAGCCCTTGAGTATCTTGCTGGCCTTCAGCCCTTGAGTATCTTGCTGGCCTTCTGCTGCACTTTCTCCAGTATGCCAATGTCTTTCTTTTACTGAGGAACCCAAAACTGGATTAAGCAGGACTCTGAACTTCCATGTATGCCACTCATTCCCATTAGGCGTATATAAAAGATAATTTGGAGAAGACCCAAAGGTCTTCCTTGCACCCAGTGTCTTTTCTCCAACAAGACCCAGCAACATAAGGTCAGAGAAGATTTATAAGGAAGAAAGCTCATGTAGAATGAACCTTTCCCAGGTCATGCCCTGCCAGCTCTTCTTCTTGTCTCAATTTAATCTCTTCTTTTTCTTCTGTGACCAGCACATGCTCAATCCCTCCAGTGTACACACCTGTCCTGCTGGATTTCAACTTTGGAGCTGCCCCGATACACTCAGAGCCTACCCTTGTGATGCTCCTGATGGTGAACAAGGGTATGATGCCAGCTGAGTGGTAAGCAGTGATTGCTGGAGCCCAGCATTCCCTCTGGGGTCTGTCTAAAGATACAGAAATGCTCACAGGGTCATGGGGCATTTACAGATGAATGGGGTAGATTTCATAGGTCTGACTTGTTGTGACTGAGATCTGTTGGTGAGTCTGAGTGGGGAAGCAGGCAAGAGAAGGCAGAAAGTTGTGCAGGTCAGATCTGACACAACTTGGCAGAAAGTCAGAGATGAAATGTTATCTGTCCTGTTATGCTAAGACCTGTTAGGCTGGTCTGAACATGCTGACTGTGTCCTTGGGGAGGTTTTCTGTCCCTGACACTCATCAGTTGGTTGGATCCCTAGGGCCTTCCTATTCCCTTCTGATCAGAAGATGGACATGGAGCACTGGGCAGAGGATGCTGAGTTTAGTGCCCTTGAGCTGCATCAGATGAGAATTCAGGAAAACCAGCTCTTCAGCATTTCCCCAAAGTCTGGGAGACTTCTTCCAGGCCAGGAGGAATCGGTCCAGCTCTCCCACAGGTGACAACAACTGCTTGTTCTCCAGAGCCTTATGCTTTGTGCCAGGACAGCATATGCCAGTAGAAGCCCCTGGGTTTCCGTGACAGGTCCTTTCCCCTCTCATGCCACTTGCCCAGCAGAGATTGGGCAAGTAAAAAGTCTCTTGAGCCTATCCTGTTTCTGGGTTCCACAGACCTTCTCCTCCTCTGGGGAATACTGTTAATACCTTTAACACTAGATTGCAAGAGACATTTAGGGTGACATGTTAGGAACACTGGCCTGCTTTGCCTGCTTTGACCTGACAGCTGAGGAGATGAACAGGAAACTGCACTTCCTGTGGCTTTGACCATACAGACATAGTTGTTTTTGTCATCAGCTAGAGCTCCTAGCTCTTGAGTGCCTGCGGATTATATGAAGGAATCTAACCCTCTCTGCTTTACACAGCAGTCCTGACCTGAGAAGTGCTGGTATTTCAAATGGCTTTGGCCTATAAACTCAGGTTGCTAAATCGTTGTGTGACTAAAATCAACATTGCATCACTCATTCCCACCCAAACACAACTGTCCCCCTCCCTGACTCAGTGGCCCTTACGCAACATTGACTCTTTAGCAGGGAAATGAATTGTCTCTAATGGACTGTGTGACCCTGATTCTATCACCCTGGGCACCCTGGTTAGTTTTAATGTTTCTCTCTCTCTCTCCTTGCTCTGCTAGACATGATTTCATCGGCACTGATCATCTCCCTGTTCTGCTGAAGGTTTCCCATGGCCGTGAGATTCTGGTAAGGTAGCACATGTGTCTTGCTCTGTTTACAGAGCAGCAACAGGTATGAACTGAATTATAGCTAGGTGTTTTCCCCAGAAGCTGCATGGCATGCAGGAAGCTGTGGCCTTTCCCAGGAGTCTGCATTGACCAGGCAGTAACACGAGGCCAAGCAGAGACATAAAATCAGCATTCTGACAAGCTCATGGTTCCAGCAAAACATGATGTGACAGTGCACTGGCAAAATGCCCCCTTGGATGTAGTATACACTGGTTACTCCAGTTCTTTGATTCTTAACCTATGTATTTTATTAATGCTGTTAGTGCAGAATTRCTTCCTTTTGCAAAGCAACTCCAAAACACTCTCCTGAGTTTTACATTCCCAGCTATCTCCTGGATAGTTTCTTTGCTTGCTTCCCCTCCTTTATTCTGCCTCATAGTGAGTTCTTCCATGCAATGATCCTGGAGTTCAGCTCTGTAGCCCATTCTACTTTTCTCTTATCCAGCTTTCCTGACCCTCTCCATCTCATCACCTCTCCTCTCTCTTCAAAAACCCCTGGAATGTACTTTTCTCTAACTGTACCACCTGCACTGGCTGCAGTTCTGGGACCCACATCTTGGCACAGGACTGACAGAACATCCTCTGGCTCTGAAGGTGTGGAGGCAGATGCTTCACCAAGCCCAGAAGGTAGTCCCTGCTTTCCTTGTTGGCTGTTCCCAGGCAGCCCTGATGCCTTTGTCCACCCATTTCCTCCTTGCCAATCATCAAGGAGCTTCCCACTCATTCTTCCTGCTTCTCTGCTTACTAAAGCATCTCAGAGCTGCTCCTGCTCTGTGTTTTCCCTGAGCGTTTCCTCAGGTTTGGAACTCATTTCTCTCTCTGTCTCTCTCCCCCTCTCTTAACTGTCAGTTAGAGTCAAAGTCACCTTGTGCTCTGCCAGGCACAGCTCATGCCCGGCTGAGCCTTCCTGTCTGTCTCTAAAGTTTCCTATGAGACCATTGTGTTCACACATCTCTTTTATTTTTCTTTTCTTTCAGGACTGTTGTCAGCTGAAAATCCAACCCGTTGACCAAGCTGTTCAAACAGTGGCTTAACTGTGCCTTCCCTCAAAGCCCTTGGATGGGCTCCCTGTGCTCTGCCTGCCTGGCACAATCCTGAGAGTGGCTGCAAGCGTTTTGCCAGCTGGCCAGTGAGAGATTAGGCTTTGGAGCACCAGAAGCCTGTAGGGCACATACCCTCCTTTGCCAAGTAACCGATGGCTTCGGTGGCTACCAGAGGCAGCAACCCTACCCCACACTGTCACTGTGGAAGGGCTAAAAAGGAGTGGGAGGCCCTGCAGATGCTAAGGGATGCCTGGGTGCATTGGAGTTCTGGCAGATAGGAGCTGCAGAGGCCAATCCAGAGGCCTGGAGCAATGCAGGTGGTGGTGACCTGCAGGGGTCACCTCTCCTCTGCACTGTGGGCTCCACAGTATCAGTACTGAATTGCTACCATTTGAAAGTAGGAGTCGAAGAGACTCTTTCTGTGTAGAAGAGACAGGCAAGAGTTACACATAGTGTGCCTTCATCCCTTTCAGCTGTGGCACAAAGAGTGCAGAGCTGTCAGTCTGTGTGGCAGAGGCTGCTCTAAGTGCATTTGTGGGGTATAGCTGAGCAGGCCATCCCCCTGAAAGTCAGTGAAGSTTGCAGAATGCATGCTAACCTTAAGGGAAGAAAATACTGTAATGCCACCCCGAAAGTTAATCTTTGGAAATCTTGGGACAGCATCCATAAGCAGAGGTGGAGGCCGTTAGGCTAGGGTATTGCTTGGTGCCTTTATCCAATTGCAGAGCAGGCTGCCTGGTTTCAGACTGGTGACATTAGCCAGCTGCAGGCCAATGCATGATATTTTGGAGGCCATCACAGGTCTGTGATGTATCTACCCATGTGAACATGTTCTGACCTACCACTCCTCTCTGCTCCTCCCCCTGCCCAGTCTGTCTGATTCATCTTCAGGAGGAATTTCTTATCTTCCTTACTCTTCCATTCAGTGGCCTAATTTCAGCACTGAGATAACTAGATTTATAGGTGCTCTGAAGGAACCAAAATTTCCTCCTGGAAGTTTCCTGAGGCTGCAGAAGCAAATTTCTGTGCAATTTGTGTGCTGCCCACTTGCTTGTCCAGGAGAGAAATAGGGCCTCTTGCTGTCTAGAGCTTTCACAGGTTGCCCTTTGCCTCCTCACTACAGCCTTTCTGTAGCAGTGCAGCTGTGATCTTCTCAAAGCCTGGGGATAGTTTGGCTGGGCAGAATCTGCAGCCCTCAGCAGTTTCATCAGGAAAAGCCCAGCAGGCTGCAGGTGTTGGGCTGTGAGGTGGCTGCAGGCTGCTTCCCAGAATTCACTGGAGAAAACGGCTGGATCGTAGGGAGAATCCCCTAGCACACAAGATCCATAAACTGGATGTGTTTGCATTTCAGTTCATAGCTGCTAATTAGGTATTGGGAGATGGTGTTACACAGAGCATGTGTTCTCCAGGCAGCTCTGCTTGCTGGGGACTCTGACATCCCCTTCCTCTCACGCTCTAAGTCACTGCTATGGGATGAGGTCTATGCACACTGGAAGGAGAACTGATTGCAGCAGGTCTTCATGTTTCTTCAGTTGTCTCAACAGATAATCCTCTAGTCATAGCATCCTGTGTCCAAGGAAGCTGATGACAGTCTTTCGTCAGCAATTGTGGCCCAGTGGAATCACAAGTCTGTAAGCTCAGTTCTCTGGCTCCAGTAATATAAACATGGCTCAAGGAGGATCCTGTCCCTGTGGCCCTTGCTGTTTGAAATTGTCAGCTCCTGTTCTTCTATTTGCGTTGTATCTGGACTGTTGAGGCCCTCAGGAGGCTGAACTCTCATGTAGCACTCTGAAAAGATGAAATGGTGTTATCCTATGTGCGACTTTGTTATCATTGTCTTTCTAGTCCTCTTTCCCTCCGTACTTTGCTTATGGAGCTGAACTTGAAAGGAATTGCTTTAGAGGAATCAGCATCCTCTGCTGTTGTTTAGGCAGCTGATACAGGGTCTCCTACAGGTGTCTGCCCAAACTACTATCACAAGCATCTTCTCCTTTTGCATTTGCCCTTGAAAAATGTGGCCGTGCTTTAGACTTAACTGTTTGACTATTAGCTGCAGTCTCCCTATGGCACATCCAGAAACATTACTGGCTTTGAGATTGCTTTGTAGCCTCTTTCTCCAGGCAGCAGGCACCATAGGAGTGTTTTGGGGTGCTTCTGCAGGAAATTCTGCAATGTGACTAATCTCTAGCCTGATTCCAGTTTTCTCCAAATGCAGACTCCTATATCTCTTCTTTTTCCATGAAATACCTCTATAAATCCCTCTGCTTTGCTTGAAGCACCTGGCTGCTGCTCTACTGACAGCATGCTGTTGATCATTATCTGATCGCTCAAAATTTGGCTGTGATCTTCTTGTAGCTTTGGGGATCTTTTTTAGACACATTCTTGAGCAGGGTCATCTTCAGAGTGGGGACATTCAGATAGCCTCTTCTAAGAAGAGGCCATTACTTACCTAAATTCCTGGCTTTCCAAGAATTTGGATGTCACGGCTGTACATTCTCCCATTTGCAGTCCAGACACCTTCTTTCATGGAGAATTTCTATCATATACTTGCAAAGGGAAGCATGTGACACTGGGATTGGTGTCTGACTTCGGGAGATGGTATATTTCTCCTCTCTGATACAAAACAGAAAACTTTCAGAGAAGAGCTAACAGTTCAGTAAGCTCTCCATCTCCTTGCTTAAGTGTTAGGACACACTCCCCTGATATAACCAATTTAAATCTGTTACTGCAGCTATCTGCAAACAGCTTGCAAAATTCTTTAGATTCCTTGTGTATTTGTAAGTGATAGTGCCTAGACTCTGAGAAAGTGTCTGTGTTTCTTTTTACTGTAGCTAAACTTCAGCGGTGTGACGGTAGAACAGGGGCAACAGTACGTTCACTTTACGTCCACTAAGCACCTCTTCATGCCCGTTGCTATTGGGAGCTCTCACCCCCCTACACAGGTGAGCAGACTGGGGCCAAAACCAGCAACAAGCAGAGGGAATTAGCTAGAATGTCATTGTGTCCCAAGGACAGGCAGTGTCTGAAGCGTTTCCCAAGAAGCAGAATGGTCTCCCCAGAAAAGTTATCGGAATCCCATTACAGAAAAACCTTGAGACTAATACTAGGCAAAGCCTGGAGGTGACCATTGGGATGTTAATAACGAAAGTAGCTCTTACCGTCTCCAGTTGTACAAGATTTGTTCAGTCTAGCCAGAATCCTTATGAGGTGTATAAGGCTGTTTCCCTATTCTCTTACATTGGATCTCAGTGAAGACTTGTCTAGCTGCTTCGGGCACACTGGACAAAAATCTTAATTAGTAAATTGATTAAACTTCCTTAAACACTTATTCAGCAAAAAAGGTGGCTTTGATTCTGTTCAGCCTAATTTAGTTGGGAAATGAACAAGTCTGAATTGAATGAAGAGCACTTTTGTAAGAGTGCTTTTGCATTTTAAGTAATTCACTTTACAGTGATCCCTTTAGCTAATTTGTATTAATTTTCCCCAAGACTGAAGTCACTAGGCACTACTTGGAGAGGTACCATAGTTATCAATGTACATGGGTGCTGATAAACCTTCAGTACAGTTTCCTATCAGAGCCTCAGTGATAAATCCTGGCTTTATGAGGTATCTTCATTCTTAGCAGACAAGTTGACTAATTAATTAAGCATTAATGCTTATCGGAGTCCTCTGGGAAGTGTTAACTAGTTTAACCTGTGCATGGTATAACAAGCACGGCTCTCTCTGACTCACTTCCAGATTTATGAGCTGTACAATGGTGGCTCTGTGCCTGTGAAGTTTGAGGTCCAGCTGGACAACACTGAGAGGATTCAGGAGGATAACTTTCAGCATCCTGTGTTTGTCTGTCTGACTCCCAGAGGAGAGATTCCTCCTGGCACAACAGGTCACATTGAGTGGATCTTCTCACCACTGGAAGCCAGAATGTACTCGGTAACGTTTTTCCATTCATGACTTCTGAGACTCTGAGGGCATAGGAGAGTGTGCAGAAAATCACCTGAGATGGGTCCAGTTTCAGTCCATTTGTCCTTTAGCAAATACACTGACAAATATTACACTGGATTTAATCCTCTTATCTTGTCCAAGGCAGGTTGATGTTCCCATCCATATCCTGGGGGGTGATTCAGCTCTGATCACCTTCCAAGGAGTAGGCTACGACCCAAATATCATGGGAGAGACTGCTGCGTTCAACAAAGTTTTGTCTCCTTCCGTCATTCCAGGTTCTAACAAACTAACTGTTCCTGGGCAGGTAAGTTCAGATACAGTGATATGAGCAATATGATCAGTCCAGAAATGCATGAAAAGGACTGAAATATGCAGATGGCCCCTTCTAGCAGTAGTCTGCATTGCAAGGGAGCTCACTGCCATGAGATAGGGCAATATATTTCCCTTTCAGCAAATCAGCTAGAGCCCAACTCATAAAAGCAGTTGTCCTGAAAGATGCCTTTCTCCCATCCCACTGCTTCTACTGCCATTAGAATCACAGATTTGAGGTTTGTTTCTGAATTTCCCACTAAAAGCTACTCCCCACCACAGCTATCATTTTGGTTTTCAGCTAAAATAACTTTTCCTTGGTACTTCATTCACAAAAAGAACATTCACATTATACTCATGACATAGTGTCACAGCCTGCATGCCTCTATTTCATGGCCAAACCCAGGCAATGCATAACCTGAACATAAATTACAGGATGGTCACCAGCTCAGGCGTATCCATAGGCATGCACTTGTCTGACCCATCACTAGGTCAGCGTAAGTTTGGTTGGCATGGTTAGAACTGGCCTACCAGTCTGGATGATCTGTTATTAAACCCAATTCTCAGATGTCAGTGTAGTGAATCAGCATTAAAYAGCATGAGTGAAGGCATACTCCAAGCAGGTAAAGGATTCATCCTCAGCGACATTAACATGCCTTCCCCAGCGCCTAGCAATAGCTGTATATGCTCTTTGGCTTTCAACAGGGCAGAYTGCATTCCTGGGAAAAGCAAATAGAAAATGATTAAAAACCTATCTCAGACTGCCAAGGAAGTTGCCGTTCCTTAAGGCTTTGATGTCCATAACCAAGAGTTGTTAGCTTCTCTAATGCTCAGTGCAAATAATTGGAGTCTATGCTGTGCCTGGAGAGTAGCACAGGCTGTAAACTAGTAGCAAGGTGATTTGGGCAGCTGTTTCCCAGAACTCATAGTCAAGTTGATGGGGATTTTGCCCAAGCATAGAGCTTACACTTTTGTCCACTAAAGTGAGGAAAAGGCCTAAACAGTAAGTGCTGTAAAGAGAAACCGGATGCTACTATCCTCTATGTTCCCAAGATACCCTACTGCCCCAGCATCAGCGTAATGTCCTATTCATCGTGATGTCAACCCCACTGCAGCCTAGCTGTCCTCTTGCTGCAAAAAAACATTTTAACCAGAGCAAGAATGAGAAGTAAAACACCCCTTCAAGTTGTTACAGTAAATATAATGAGCTAAATGTTGTTTGTGAATTGCTCTATATTCTGAAGATGGCTGTGTGGCTGCCCTTGTCCAAAGGCCAGATCCTCTTTCGTTAGTGCTGTAACCTTTACTTTTCACCTGCTTCCTGTAGGTAGCCACTTTATCACACCACAGGATTTGCCTCGGAAATATCCCAGACTGCGTCAAAGCTAGCCGACTTGTCTTTCTGAACAATATCTCAGACAGCAAGGCTGTTGTGTTTGCCTGGCATGTAGGCACTCCTAAAGACAGCAGGGTGAGTTCTTCCTTCTCTCTCCTCTACAGCCTTCTTGCCCATCTCTGCTGTGCCACGAGAGAAGCTTCCCCTCTCTTTCCATCTTAATTCTGAGATAACAATCCTAGGGAATTGGCTTTTGCACTAACAGATGGAAGGAAAGGGCTGAGAAAAGTGAAGGCAAGGGAGGAAAAGACAAAAATTTCAGAAAGGAAGTCTGTAGACTTCAGTTGAGGATGCATGAACCTGGAACTAGAGCATGCAGTAATGAACCTCAGGACCCATCTACCACTTAAGTTCATGGTCATTCTTTGGACAAGAGGACTGCATCTCTCTCATGCCACATACTTCTGCAAAGGGCTGGAGCTGGGAATTTCCATGCTGTGTGTTCTGCTGGGGAGGGCACACATCAAGGGCACAGGACAGAGAAACAGATCCTCCATGGGTTTTTATTCCAGATGTTGCAGATTGTTCCAGAGTTGGGGGTTGTGCAGCCTGGAGAGAGCACCCCTTGCTTCATCATGCTGCAAGCATCAGGAAGTGCTTCCTTCTACAGCATGGATCTGGTGTGTGAGGTGAGACCCAGGAGATACTTGTGTATTATCATCAATTAGGCATGTCACTGTCGTTCCCAAATGGCTGGGCCCAGCATTTACCTTCCAGCTGAAGGAGTTCTAAGCTCTGTAATGGTGGCCAGCATTTCTCAATGGTAACGACACTGAGCTTCTTCTCTGCTGATGGTTGAAGTATCTGGCTCTCTGTGGCTCACTAGATGAGGTGTGTTTGTGCAACACATGGCTTTCTGAGCTGAAATGGGTTTGTAGAAGCCAGGATTTGAATGTGTAGCTTTCAGTGGGAATCAGAGAATTAAATATCTGTAAAAGGCAAATCTTGCTTCTTTAAGAGTAGTGGTAGTACCTACTTGTTGTACTGTCCTTCTGGCCTATGCTTTCTATGTATTCTCTGGTAGGAAATTGTCTTCTGTGTGTAGAAGTTACAACATCGTTCTCCCTTCCTGCAACTGGGAGACATGGAAAGGGCTCTGGTTGGGACCTTGTGGAATGGAGGAATAAGTGACAGGCATGGAGCTGGGCCAGGGGGTCGGTCTGACATGCTCTGTGTTATATACTGCTCGTCTCTGGCCCTGCTCCCTGCAATAGCAGTTTTTCTTCATAGGTGTACGTTCAGGAATCCCTGGCTCAGTATGAGAGGGACCTACAGGAGTGGGAAAGGGAGAAGGAACGGCAGACTGTGGAGTTCACCATCACAGAGAAGGATCTGACAGCTAAGAAGAAGCCAAAGTCACYGGCAAGAGTAAGTGCTGCCAGAACTTTACACTAGCTTAGCTTAGCATCCAGATCTCAAAAAGAAACCTTTAAGAAAAGCCAGGTAAGTTCATAGGAGGACATGAGGCTCTCATCTACTCAAGATCTCACAACTGGCTTGTGGATAGTGGAAATAGAGAGCTTGGCTTCTAGCCTTGTGCTTCACACACAAGAGCAGAATCCTTTATTTTCTGATTAATATCTAGCAAAGGGATAGCAGATGGGGAACTTGATATGAAAATGTTTTTTCTCGTCACGTTACAAACTTTGAATTTGCAAGTGATCATCTGCAATTTGGAAGTGCGTGAGAAATCTTAGGAAAAACAAAGCCAGGGGTTTTGGAAATTGATGATTGTATTGTTAAGGATGGATGAATGCTGGTGTTAGGTGTGTAACTACAATGAGGAATTTGGCCTTGAGTAAAGAATAGGGAGATGAGATCATTGACTCTTAGCTTGAGTAAGGTAAAACAAGATCCTGGAGTCTTGTTCTGCTTTGTATCTTTCCTACATTGTGTTTTCTCTTCTTTTATGTAGAAGTCATCAGATTCTACTGCGATGGAAAAACTTGCTGAGTCCTCAGCAGTGATCAGGAAGTACAAGGTAAGTCAGGGCTGTCTCACTTGTACTGTAATCAAACTGGCTCTCTTAAGGAAAGAGTAAGGTGCTGGATATCATGGTGTGAGAGCCTGGACAGAAAAAGACAGTGGGATTTGTAGCTTTAAGGCTTTTTGAGAGAGACTCTTTGGATGAGGCAGAGGAATCGGACAGTGTGTGTCCTCTGGGCAGTAGCTTTCCAGCTGAGGTGAATGGTAAGTGAAATTAGAATCAAACGTGCACCAGTGTCTGGAGAAAGAGGTAAAGACAGAAAGGATGCAYATGGGCAGGACAGTTAGTACCTGAACTGTTTTCATTCTGGTGCCACAGTGGACTGTGTGCCATGATGGAAAACAAGCAGGACCCTGGCATGATGCCGTGCAGACTGCTGAAAGAGCTGTGCTCTGTCCCTGGGAGAAGCAGCAGGCAGGAACGGCTCAGTTTGCCAGCTTTATCTTAGGGTGCACTAAAGAGGCTACTCTGTGTTTCCCCTCAGATCACACTCACGTGCGCACACATATTAGCTGCCCTGAGTTATAAAGACAGCTTTTCCAGCACCAGTGGCAAGGTGAGAGGAAAGGTCCAAGTGAATGCCCTGCAGAGCATTATGGGCCCAAAGGCAGAGCCATGTTGTGTATACAGTCTTCAGCAGCATGTGGGAAAGGAATGATAGAGCTTGTGGAAGGATGTGAGGCTGAGGCGATTAACTCAGCTGGGAGACACAACTTGTTAGCTCAAGCCTGCCACTGTTCTAGGACCATAGCAGAGCTTCTGGGACCCTTCAGAGTACCTGTGCATGTCCTGCACTGTGCTGTGTGAACGTAGCAGCTCAGGGAAACTCTAGCTTGGACTGTATGCACTGTGCAGTTAGGTATGATCAAGGATGTGGGGGCTGTATGAGACTGAGGTCAAGGCTGGGATGGACGTAAGGATGGCTGAGAAAAAACAAATACAGCTCCATTTAGTGCTCTAGGTTTTTAGCTCTTGGTCACAACTTGAAGCCTGTTATGGCCTGCTGTGTTTGTGTCAGAGGTGTTGAAGGCCAGACTCCAGGGATGATTTAAGCATGCATCCTACATGTGTGGTCCCTTACAGCTCCCCAGTGTGCTCAGAAGAGCAGAGATGGTCTTCCAGAATATCCTCGGAGAAGGATTGAAGAACAACAGCCCTGAGGGCCCTGGGGATCACCCCGAGGCCCTGCTGATGCTCAGACCTGGTGCCACACTAGGCAGCAGGGAGGGAGCAGGCCTGATTTTGCAGTGTGTCTGCTCATGCCTGAGTGGGGTGCTGCAGCACTGAGATCTGACTTGGTGCTGTTTCCTGTCCAGGATCTGGTGGCTCTGACTGCTCAGTGTTCCAGTTCCTGAGCTTGTGCTCACACCTACCTGGGCCAAAAGAGGAACTAAAATTAAACGCCTGCTATTTCCTTCTCTCCAATAGACATTGCCCCCTATTGGAAACCACCCCGTGCCCAATCCACCTGCCAGCCGCTCTCAGAGGAGGCAGCTGCTGGACAAAGAGGCTGGCAGGCTGTGGGTGAAACCAGAGCCACCCAAGCCCATCCTCTTACACCTTGGTGTGACAGCCAGGTCCCACTCCATTGAAGACTTCTACAGCAATTTCACCTCAGAGTTTCCCAAGTACTTCCTGAACTGGTAAGACATGCTATGACACTTTAAGCCACACCCTGTAGCTCTGCTCTGCTCCTTTCCAGTGCTTTGGTATCAGGCAAGAGGTGTCCTGCTTTCCCTAGCATTGATTGACAGGACCTACTTCTGTCCTTCCCTCAGAGAACAGTCTTGTGTGCGAGGCCTTGAAATGTATGGGACAAAGTGTAAGCTGAAATTGTTGTCAGCAGTGCCACACATGGGGAGAGCAGGAGTATTTAACAACATGCTTTTCTGGGAAACTGCTAAGCCTGAGAAAGCCTCTATGGGATGTTGTAGCTCTTGCTGATGCTAGTGTGAACCAGGACTAGCTCTTCAGAGGGATGTGAGATAAAGTAGCCCTTTGGGAGATACTAGCAGGTAGCTGAGYGTTACTCTCTTGTGAGAGTGTCCCTGCTGCTCTCGTGGGTGCATCAACTCTCACTCCTCCCCTTGCTTGCTGCAGCACCAGTTATCTGCATGGCTCCTCCCTTACGTGCAGTGCTGCTGTTCAGAGCCTCAGCCAGAGGGACGCAGGTGCCTCCACTGATAATGATGCTCTCTGGTCATGCTGTATTATGGGACACCATCGCTGCTTGCCTTGCCCACATCTGCATGTGGCACACATGCAGTTTTCCCTCCTTCAGTTTTCCCAGTGTACTTCCTCAGTGTGATGTAGACCTGCCCTGCCCAGGGGGAGGATGAAGYAAGAACTTGGTAGGTATGAGGTCACCCAGCTGGCCTGTTGGCCCTAGCTAGCGTCAGCTCACAAGGCTCTTCTGTGGCACACAGGTCTCAAACCTGAAAAAAAGCAGATTCAGTAGTTCTGCCACTCATGGAACACTTCCTTGTCTCACAGCTCCGTCAAGGACCAGCCATCAGAGAATGATTCTGTGGATGGGAGCAAGGACAGAGATAGGATAGTCATGGACCCTGACTGGCTGTCTCTGGCTGCTGCTTCTAAACAGGAAATGCAGATAGTGACTGACATACTCACAGGTGTGATCAGGTGTGTGTCCTCTCCCCCATTCTGAGCCCCTGTGCCCTGGCGGCGTGCTGGCAGCACAGCCAGCCCCTCTGCTAATCCTAAAGGAGTCTATGCACTCATACTGCCCTGAAACAGGGAATCCAGCCTGCAAAAGGCGTGCATGGGAGCCTGTCTTAGGGACTGCGAGCTCAGGAGTCACGGTGTGACAGCCAAAGGCAGTGTCTTGTTCCCTGGCTAGGGATGGGCCCATCTCTGCATAGTGATTAGCATTGCTCACTGGGAGCCAGGGTGCTCTCCCTGCCACCGTTTTGCCCTGCTGACAGCCAGTAAGGCACCTTGGGAATAGGCTGCACTGGGATTCACTTGTTTTGTCTGTCAGCTGCAGACATCTAAGGAAGAAGTGCTGAGGAGGCAAGAGCAGTTTCAAGACATATTTCTGCCTCCTCTGGGCCCAGAAAGCAAGAAGAGTCAGACTGTCCATTGACATCAGCCAGGAATTTTCTCTAATTTGTACTGGCTTGTGCTGCTCCTGGGACCAGCTACTTGATCTACCAGGTCTCATTTGTTGTTTTCTCTTTTTCTCTCCTAGAGGCCTCTTGGAGGACACCCAGTTCCATGATACAATGAGCAGAAGTCTGGATGAGCCCATCCCATATTTCTCTCAGTTGGGGTGTGAAAAGTCATCAGAGCTCCAGGAGAGGAGGCAAAGCTCCGGAGTCTCCTCCAGGGTCTCTCCTTCCCCAGATCTTTACCTTGAGGAGGAAGATGAAGGGATGAAAGAAGCAAGGCAGGGAACTTCTCTCAGGAATGATTCACTGGTGTCTTGGGAGAGGATGAGTGATCTCCTTCGTCATGAGCAGTTAAAGGAGCAGAAGAAGATGATGAGGAGGTGAGGAAGAGCTCACACAGAGAAGGGAAGAGCTGAGCAGGCAGGCAGCCATGGCATCACACTGCCTGGACAGAAACTCATTTCTCCCTCTACCCTGAGGTGTTTCTGCTGGACAGCCTCTTGTACTCTGTGTGGAAATCCAYATCAGCTTGCCGAAGCACTATCTCCCAAGTGCAGTTTGTGAATGGTACAGGTTTGCTATGTCCTGGGGCTGATCACTGGGCAGTGGTAGGATGCTGGTGGAGAGTGAAGCCTGCTTTGCACTGGTGTACTCTTGGACATCAGACCTTAGAGTGTAGTGTGCACTTTAGCTCTTATTTTTGCTACAGTGTAGCATCACTTCGTATCTGCTGTGGCTATATGCTGGCACTTTTCTACAAGCCACGAGTATGTGCACAAATATTCACCATAGCACAGCTTGGAGGAAGAAACCAGTAAAACCACAGTCACCCGACTCTGTCTGAGGCCACTGAGCTGGTGGCAGTTCTGGGAGAAGGGTCAGCACCGCATTGCTCAAATCTTTGGTTCATTAGCCTCCATATGGAGGAAACAGTCTGTGCTCAACTGCTCTGACTGACATGTRCTGGGAGGAACCCTAGCAAGCAGCCTTCCTTATCGGCTCTCTGATAACTGCCGTCCATCTGCGTTCTTGTCCCTCCAGGCAGCCAGCCTTTGGGAACCTGGTGGAGCTGGTGCTGGAAAACACACTGCAGAACATCCTGATCGAAGCCAGCCGTGGGGAGGTGGTGCTGACAGCCCAGCCCAGGGTCATTGCTCTACCCACCAGCCCTTTCCAGAGGTATCGGAGTGTATCTGAACTGCGGCGGAGGACAGAACCTGAGCTTAATAAGTAAGGCTGCAGCAGAGCAAATTTTTAGACCACCCAGGATTAACTGGGTTGCTGCCTATCAGGGACAAGACTGTCTGTGTGAAAGGGGAAATCCTTTCCCTCYAGCCCCTCTGGCCTTTCTTGGCTTGTCCTGAGCCACAGACCAGAGGCAGTAATRCTGCAGCCTTCCTGTGGGCAAGAGACTGGTATGCAGCTCTGGGGCAAAGTCCTGTGAAGTGAATGGCTGGCAGAGGATGCAAGCACTGGAATTCACAACCCAAGGAGGCTCTCTTCCATGCTCCCTGGACAGGAGTAGGARGCAGGAGCTCAGGCAGCATGGCCTCTGACAGCAGAAAAGGGACAAAGCTTTCCTGGTCCCACATCACTGAGTAGCCTCTGCTATGGATTTGAGGAGAGTCAGACGGAGGTATTGCCCCCAGCTGCTGAAGATATGCCAAACTGCAAACTGGGCTTCAGTCTCTGGACATGGCCAGCTGTGCTTTACTGAAGAGTCTCAGAGGAGACCTTGCTGTCCATCTCTTTGACCCAGGAACAGCCCATCCATGCAGATCTGCCATTGGGAAGTGTGAGAAAGACCGGACTTCCTCATGGCCTGAGCTCTCCCCACCAGTGTTCACTCAGTCTACAGAATGGTGTGGCCAGAAGGTGCCAAAAGCATCTAGTTAGGTTGAGGGAAGGGCCATATGTGGGGAGGCAGATTTGGGGCTGAGGCTACAGCAAGAGGATTTGCCCAGGTTTGGGGAGAAGTGGAGGGCAATGGGATTGAGAGAGAAAGGGGGAGGGATGTTGGATGGAACTATCCTTTCCAGAGCTGCAGGAATCTTGTCCAGATGGTGGCTGTTCCCTGTCATTTCCTGGGGARGGATGATGTCCTGGGGAAAGGCAGCATGCTGTATTCTCCTGGCTCCAAAGGCAGTATCTTCTCTTCCAGAAATACCAACCCAACGCCCCCACCCTCAAGAGCATAGCTGTTGTACTCTGCGCTGCTTGATTTCTGCAGACACATTGAAGGTCTCCGTCTTCATCTTCAAGGAATGGTTGTTCYTAGCTGTGTCCTCAGCTCTAATCTGAATCCTCAGCAACTCTGCAGCTGAGCTGTGAAATCTCTCCCCTCTGTGGCTGGCCACATCATYACTGAACCACCTTTCTATGCTACAAGGAGCATACGGACAGCAAATGTACTTGCTCCCACTGCCCAGAGCTGGGAGAGAAATCTGCTTTAAAACGTTGCTGAGGAAGAACTGACACTTGGCACTGCAGWGCTGAGTGCCTGCTGAGTTCAGCAGGAAGCAGGTACTGAATCATCTTTCCCTCCTTACTCCTGTGGCTGCCCTGAGGGTCCCGCATACAGCGATCCAGCYGAAGTGAGCAGCTGCAGCATTAAAAGCAGCCCAATAAAAGGAGCTTGGCCTCTAGGCACAAAGTCACCAATGCATTAAGTAGCCAATACATCTTGGTTTGGTAGCACCTTGGATGAGACGCCCCCCCCCAGCTCTCCCCTTTTAAAACTCCAAGGCTCTTACATGGGGAAGGGGAGGCCTTCAAGCCTGAGCCCAGCATGTTGCTCTGTCTGTTCTCGTTGCCATATGACTGCCCACAGGCTGGCCCAAACATGGGCTCAGTGCAGGGGCCTTGCAGGGAGGAGTGTTGCTGTGAAGAAGCGGGGTTAGTCATTGCCAGGAGGTGGCAGTGTTAGTTCTGAGAAATCCCAAATGCCAGCCTGGAGCTGAGCTGAGCTGGGCAGGGGCTGTGTGCTCCACTGACAAGGGCTGCAGGCTGGCCATGCCAGGAGCATGGCCGAGTTTAGTGCGTCACCTCTCTTCTGCAGGCCTGGTGGGCTCTGCTAGATGGAGCTCACCTGGAGCACCCTGCTCTGTGCTGTGCCCAGTGCTGATGTGTCTGGTATCCCCCTTCACACTCYCCTGCCCTGTATTCCCGGTGCCAGGACCCAGCCAGGATGGGAATTGCACCGTCTCCCCTTGCAACCCAGGAACAGGGAACCGCAGAGGGTTTTTGTCCTACCTGGTGCAGGCAGATGGCCACTGTGCCCAAAGGTGCTGCAGCTCTCGCAGCACCATCCCGGTGCTCTGCTCTGTGCAGGATACCTGTGTGCGCAATTGTTACTAAGCCCCAGGGCTGAGCTGTTCCTGYTGTCAGAGATGCAACAAAGGCTCTGCTTGCTCTGGAGCTCATCCTGGCCACCTGGGCTTCCACATGGGTCCTGGATCCATCTCATGAGAATTGCAGCCCCTCTCCCCTTTCCCCAACATGCTGGATTGCAGTCCTCTGATAGCAGCTTTTCTGTCTTCCTTTGGACAATGATCCTTTGGACATTGGATCCTGTTGAGCGGACAGTGGAGTACCACCTCCTTCCTCCCCAGCTCCAGGGAGCAGCAGCCCAAGAGCAGGGACYGGCTGTTCAGTCCATTTGGGAGTAACTCTGCCCGGTCCAGGCCCATCGATGGGATATGTTCAATCCAGATGCTCTGTATTCCCATGACAGACTTTCCAAGCTGGTAACACAGGGGCTAGAGCCCCACCATCCTCCTAAGGCAGGCTGAGTTTAGTTCCCTGCTGGAGCCCAGGGCAGCCTGGAGTAGCGGAGAGGGAGCTGGTCAGTGTGTCCCCCCTCAGACCTGCTGCGTGGTTTGATGCCCTCCTATCTGGGCTGCATCACTGTTAATTCCTCTGCTTTGCAGGACTGATGGGTCAGTGTGTGAAATGCTATGTGTTGTGCTGGTTTACCAACAAATGGATGTAGCCTGGATGCAGGCACTTGCACRGGGAATGGTTTTCCTGTCATTAAAACTCACATCCTCTCCCTGTTCACCAGGGCTGAACACAACGGGGACCTGGGGGAAACAGGAGACTGGCACTGTGCTTGCCAGTTAGAGTAGTATCAGAGGTGAATTCACTTCTCTGACTATTGAGTTCCTCTAGGAGAGAGCCCTGAGACAGTGCCATCGATGATGGGGGAGTCAGAGAAGTCAGCAGGGAACAAGAGCTTTGAAAGCTACCTGTAGATCTGAGACCTAAATCTTTCTTCCCTTGGCTCTTTGTACAAAGTGTGAAATGGTTGTGTGTCACCTCTGCTGTGGGTCTTCYCCAGTTCATGTCAACCCAGCATGCACCAGGCAAAGCCAGTAGTAGCTGTCACCTACTTTTCTTTTTATCCTCATCCAAACGTAAAAATAGGTATCAGACAGTTCCTTCCCCAGATTGGGGAAAATCCTACTTAATCTTCTCAAGCTGGGAACAGATCTGGGCCTTAGTTTTTGGAAGACACATTATGTGTGCACAGCCCTGTGTGTCGGGGACAGCTGGGCAGAGCTGTGTGCCTGCGGGAGAGCTGGGGAGGCTATTAGTCCAGAGAGAGCTGGTCCCTGCAGTCTAGGACAGGCTCAGCAGGAGTTAAAGCCCGGGGTCTGAGGTAATGCCCTGTATCCCAGCTGTGCGAAGAGCAGTGGGCAGGCTGGAGTGTGTGTGTGGGGGGGCTGCCTGGCTGGTGGGGCTTGCGGCAGGTGCCCTGCACTGCTCTGGCTCTCAGCTGTATGAACTGACAGCCTCAAGGGCTCTGTGGGCTCAGCCCAGCAATGAAAAAGGACCTGGTGACTGAGCCCTTGATTGCTGTCCTCCWTTGCAAAGGGAGGGGGAGGCAGCAGCATCCACAGGCACTGCCCTGGGTGAGCTCTGGATGGCAGAGAGCCCAGAGTAGCAAGCTGACCCACAGGGACTCTGCCCCAGGGCTGCAACCTGGCCCTGGATACAAACTCCGCTGAGGCTTCCCTGCTCTTRTCTCACTGCCCCCAACAGTTCCTCTCCATACATGGATCTTGAGGGCAGCAGCAAGGAAAAAGGGTGGATAGAGATGTGCAGCACTGGCATGGAGGATATGGCCCTAGCAAGAGGCTCTGTCTTCTTTACCTTCTGCAGCAGCCGTGATGAGCCTGGCTGGTCCATGGAGCAGAGCCCTGCAGGTTTCCAGGGAGCAGGACCACAGCCCAACTCGCAGGGAAGGGGAGCAGCTCTATCTCTTACTGTCCACATTCAGGTCTTTAGCAAGAGAAAGCTGGCGTCCATAGCTTCGCTGTGTTAGAGTCCAGAGCTGGGCTGCGCCCCAAGCCACATTCTGCAGACCTGCCCCAGCACCAAATATGTTTCTAATGTATGTCTCTATGAGAGATATCATAGATATGRGTCCAGCTCCTTCTCGCTGGTGTTTAGGTGATGCTCCCGCAGGGCTGGGATGCTGGTGTTGGGAGGCAAGATGGCAAAGTCCATGGCCTGCAGGTATATGGCCCGAGTCTAGCCGGCTGAAYGTGAGCCTGCCAAGCTAATGGGACTCGCCTCCTCCTTGTGTTAGCTATCAGGAGAGCTCAGCCATCAGGTCGCTAATGCAACGCATAACAGGCCTTTTCTTCTTTGCTGTTACTGCTGGCTTCTAGGGAGGGGTGAAATGGCCTTGGGGCAGGTGGGCAACAGAAGCTATCCTGAATCCCATTAAAACATTTAACACCTGCTGAATCGTGCCATTGTCTGGGATATAAAGGGAAGAGAACAAAGCTGTCTTCCTTGCCGGAGTGTGTGCAAGGCTCTGCTATCCCCTAGCTAGGGAAACCTGAACCTGCTGCAAAGGCCCCCCCTCCCCTGGCCCGACTGCCCCCCACACCCTGCAACCCTCTCTGTTCATGCTGGGAAGGCAGCAGTGCTAGGGGACAGTCCCTTGGACCGCCTTGCTCCAGGTACSCACATCCCCTGGCTGAGATCAGCCCCCACCCTCCCTCCCCCATCCTGAGGSTTAGGCAGGCATGAGGAGAGCCCCTGCTCTGAAATGCCCACTGTGTCTGCAGAGGCAGGGAAAAGGCCAGAGAACAAAAAGTGGAGGCATTCTCCAAGGCCCAAGGCAGAAGTAGGCAGAGGCCCTTCATCTCTGGTCTCCMGCATCCGAGACACTGGGCTTTGCTAGCTCAGCTGCATTGCTTTGATATTTGGGCTGGGAGACTTTGTGGTCCATGCTCAGGTCAGATCAGGACACTGAAGGACTCTCCTGACAGCTCTGATAGGGTCTAGTTATTCCTTGTGGGACAGTAATGCAGCACGAACCCTTGGATGCTGCAAGAGGAGGCTGGGCCTGCCCTGTGTGGGCACTGCTACTCAGCTTGGAGCAGCACAGAGAGGGCAGAGTCCTGCCCAGCACATTTTGCATGCCAGGATGCAGAAATGGGAAAATCCAAGCATCAGGCCCATGCAGCATCAAAATAAGAAGGAACTTTGCATTTCCTCTTACTGCTACAGCCCAGGGCAGTGGTAGTTCTGCTTTTTCCTTGCTGGCAAAACTACTTGAAAACAGGGTCAGGGCTATAAATGAGGTACACTGGCATCCCTCTGTCTTGTTGTTGTGCCATGCCTGGCTGGCCAGAAGGCTGGGCTAGAGGCGCACAGGCTCCCCGAGACAGCAGCAGGCAGGCGTTCAGGAGGAGGGATGGAGMCTGTCTTTCAAAATCCTGACTCTGAGAGGGCCAAAGCTTCAAAGAAGAGCTGGGTGGCGGTGGCTGATAAGGATCTGTGGATATCCACTTACATTTGGGAATCCATTTACTTCAACCTGCAGGCGCGCTCTGCCTCTGCAAGGGGCAACAGCGGTGGTTTCTAATGCACACCCAGAGCCAGGAGCCCTGCAGGTGTCCGCCGTGGGGGTTAAAGCAGCGTTACCCCTTTCCCCACCCGCAAACACACCCGTCTACACAAACAAACACATCAGTGCACTCGCACAAAGGAGCTTCTCCTGCCACCACAACTGCACTTCATGCTCTGTTATCCAAAGTGCTGCGGGTGCCGGAGTAACCCAGAGAGATATCCCAGCTTGCGCTGGCTGCAGGCGAGATCAGCTGGGGACTGTCAGGACTGGGCGGCGTGGCTGGGTGCYGCAGGAACGTGTCTAACCTGCTCCGGGCCCCTGTGAGCTCTGCATGCTGCCCCCAGACCCAGTGTTCGGAGTGTCTGCACAGGTTGCTCCACACTGGGCAGATAACACATCCCTGATGCTGGAGACTGGTGTAACTCTGAGATGAAGTGCCCCCAAGGTAAGACATGTGCACACAGAGTGAAACACATCCTGTTCTTGCCAACGCATTGGTAGAGCTGGCTCCTGGCCAGCRTGGCTGTGCTGGAAACACTCTGGAACAGAGTGAGCAGAGGTGTTTTTGAGAAGCTCTACTCTATTGCCCAGTTCAGAGGTCTGTGGGGCTCCTCTTGATGAAGTCTGCATCTCTGGTGGGCCCAGAGGTCTCCAGGATTAGCAGGGAGATGAAATGGTCCCTGCCATCACTGGCACTCAGTGTCAGGCTCTTGGGGATAGGGAGCGGAGAGATCCCCCTTTGCTTTCCTGCTCCAGGGTCTTGCTGCTCCCTCGCCTTCCAGCAGCCCAAAGCATTGCAAAGGAGCAGAGTCCTTCCCAGGGCTGCCCAGGCAGGGTACCCCCACACCTGCCTCCCCTGGCCCCCCTCCTCTGCCCGCCTGCTCTCTCCTCACCCCGGGCTGCAAAGTGAGCCAGGCAGGTGGGTGGAAAAGTGACAGCTGGTGTTGTTCCAACGCAGGTTAATGAATGTCTCCTCCTCCCCCCCCCGCCACCTCCTCCTCCCCATCGCCCGCCCCAGCACCCAGGCTCCTGGCTCCTATCAGCCCATCAGGCTCCCATTAACAAAGGCAGCCCTGGAGAGTTTGCATAGAGACCTGCTCTGCCTCTAATCTAGGTGGGCTAATCGCCTCCTGGCCCGGGCTGCCTTCCCTGGGTCAATATTTGCGCTGAGCAAACACGGAGCCGTGACAGGTGTGCTCGGAGAGGGCTCGCCGCGGCCGGCCCAGCCCTCTCGCCTGTCTCTGCTCGCGCACATCTCTCCGGCCCCCCGATCACCGGCCAGCCAGAGCTATTTTTATCAGGGCTATAAAAGCCCCATCCAGCCGGCGTCACCCTCATTTTCTGCTCGCGAGCCGGCGGGGGAAGGCGAAGGCGCTCACCTGCGACCTGCCAGCGTGTCACCGGAGTCAGGTGAGGTGCTCTAGCCCGTCGCACCCGCTCTGGGCTCCTGGGCGCCCGGCTGGGAGCAGGGCGCTGGGGTGCGGGGCTCCTGCCTGGGGGTACCCTGGGGCTCCCTGGGCACCAGGACGGGGAGTTCAGCAGCTCCCACCGAACTCCCGGGAGGGAGGAGGGTGGGCTCAGGGGATGCTGTCCCAGCTGTCCCCTTCCTTTAACTCTTCCCTTCTCTCTCACATCTTTTCTCTTCCTTTCTATTCCCCACCCACCCACCCATTTACTTTCTTTCTTTCTTCTTCCTTTCTTTCTTTCTTTCTTTCTTTCTTCTTCCTTCCTTTCTTTCTTTCTTTTTTTCTTTCTTCTTTCTTCCTTCCTTCCTTCCTTTTTTTCCTTCTTCCTTCTCTATTTTTCCCCAGTCCCTCCCCACCCTGCCGTGCCAGTTTAACCCGCCCCTGCTCTGTTTGGCTTTCTCAGGCAGCAAGCCTCAAGCAGCCACCTTCCGGACTTTACTCCCGGAGGAGCCGGTTCAGAGCAGCAGGTGCAGCTAGGAYATCTGCTCCCCAGCCTGCCCGGACCCAGCTCGGTAGGAAGGATGGGGAAGGGGCTCCCGGGAGCCCACAACAGAGCACGCTCAAGCCCACGCCGTCCGAGCCTGGAGCGATTCTGCACCTGCCTGGCGTCGAGCCCCACGTGCAAGACCTGACCTGAACGTTTTGTTCGTTCGGCTCGCGTTAGGCAGGTCCAGCCCGTCTGCAAGCGTGCGACAGGCACGCACACATGCAACACCAGCTGTGCACCGGTGCTGCATGTCTCATGCACCGAAACGTGCAGCTCACGTATTGAGAGCACGTCGGCTGTGCAACACGTATGTGACATGCAACCTGGCCTGCCACAGGCATGGCACAATGAACACGCAGCCCGCGTGCAGGGCTCGCGGAGGACGTGCACACAACGTGCGACCTTCACTCAGACTCATGCATGACATGTGACCTGTGCAGGGCGTGTGCATGAAGCGAGCGACAGGCAGTGTGCACACAGAAGATACAACCAGTACACGGCGTGCATGATGCCACGGGACCTGCACACATGCAGGACAGGGGACCCATGTGGCGTTTGCACTCATGGCATTCGTGACATGCAGCAGATGCACACACTACCTTGCTCCCCTGCAGGCTGTGGCACCCAGGACTCGGAGTACGTGTGCCTGGCACGGTAGGAAAGCCACGCTCATCACACCTGGGGACACACATCGCACACGGCTGCCACCTCTGCCTGCAGCAGCCCGGTGGGGAAGGGGCAGCCTGGCTCCTGCACCCCAGTAGCTCTGCAGAGCCGCAGGTGCAACGGGGAGCCCTGGCAGTGCTCCCCTGCCCTGGCATAGGCCTGGCACGGGGTGGAGCTCTCCAGGCTCCGCCGAAGGCCCAGGTAGGTCTTAATGGTCCGCTGGCGCTGAGGCAGCGCTAACTGCTGACAGCCGCAGGGGGTGGGGAGGGAGCGCAGGAGTGGGCAGGGGGCAAACGGGGCAGAGGACTGGGGGGAGGTCTCCATCCTTTGTGGCACCCCCCACCTCTGCCTAGCGCCGTGCCCAGGTGGCTGACCCGGGAGCTGCACTTCCCAGCCCTCCAGGGTCCGTCTGTCCCTGCGCCGGGCTGCCCTGGGCCAGGCAGCGCCCTGCCGCTCGCCCATGCCGTGCAGGCCGGCTACCCCCTCCTGGTGCAAGCCCTGGCCGCCTGCACGCGCTGTGCAGGGCTGCAGGGGGGATCTGGTGGGCCGGGGGTCTAGCCCAGGACAGCCCTGTGCCGCTTTTGAGGAGCAGTGTAGCGCTCAGCCTCGGGGTTCAGGGCTGCTGGGCAAACTGGGGCTCCTGGGAGCAGTGTAGCCAGCAGCTGGGTGCCAGGTGGGCTTCGTCTCCCCTCCCCCTGCGCAGGCGGCAGCAAGCCCCGCAGAGCTGGGGGATGCGCCAGTCATTTCGGGGGACCAGGTGCCCCATGGCCCATGTCTGGCTGTGCCTGGCTCCTGCTGTGATTTCTTTGACAGCCCWGGGCACGCTCCTGTCCTGCCCTGCCGATACCCTGTTCCCAGGTGCTCCCGGCCGGCACACGGGCCGCTCCGGCAGCACGGGAACTGGCTGCAGCCCGGGGTCAGCGGGGCCGGCTCCGGGCCGTGCCGTGCCAGCATGCTCCGCGGCTACCGCAGAGCCCTGAGCCCTTCCTGCAGCCTCCCTGCAAGCGCTGCCAAGGCGGAATAACCTGGGCTGAGCCCCATCCTGCAGAGCRCGTGTGCAGCAGGGGCCAGAGGCGAAGGAGCCCGGGAGACAGGTGAGGCCAGACCTGTGTCTCTCTTCTCCACGGAATTGGCTCTCCCTCACTCTCCCCTCTGCCATTTAGTGTCCCCAGGAACCTGGGCAGAGCGGCATGAGAAGACACACCTGGGAAATGAGATTTTAAGGGAAGATGTTCTGGGGCTGTGAGTGCCTTTACTCCCTCTTCTCCCATCCACAGGACCTTCCCCTCCGCAGCTGCGGCCATGCAGCCGGCACAGCTCTGGAGGGAACGGCAGCGATCGTGTGCTCCCCCAAGGCTGGGGACGGAGGGGATGATTCCTGCTGCACTTTGCTCTGGATCAGCCCTCCTCTCTGCAGCTGATCCGTGCACAGGATGAGGCTCAGCAGCCCCTGACCAGAGCAGGACAGCCCTGCTTCACCCCTGGGCTGGCTCTGCAAGCCATGGAGATAAAGCCACGTTCTCAGCTCCGTGCCTAGGCAGATGCTTGGAAACTTTCCAACAGGTGGTGCTGAAAAGCATCAAACACGAAGAGCATCTCTGGGGGTGCTGAGCTCCCCGTGTCTCCCAGGAGCCCAGTGCCCTGTCCTAGCCCAACAGGAGCAACTGCGTGGTGCACTGATGCTGCACAGTGCTGGCTGTCATGGTCACACAGCCACAGGCCCCTTTGGACCACATCTCTGGGCTCTGTCTCCTGCCACTAAGCCTGACAAAGTTGAAAAGCCAAGCACAACACATCTCCTGATCCACACAACCCCCTGCAGCCACCCAAGTCAGACTGGGATCAAACACAGCAAGATTAATAACACTGAGCAAAGCCAGAGCCTCCTGCCTGTGCCACTCTAGTTGCCACATGTGCTTCCCCCGGGTGCAGAGCCTGGCGGTAGATGGTATCTCACCAAGCAGGGCTGGGGGGAGATGCTGCCCTGTGCTTTGCTCTCCTTTGGTGACTCCACGCGATGCAGGTTTGCGTGGTCCCGGAGCAGAGCCTGGCTACCAGCCCCTGGGACTGTTTGACCCGCATGGCAAGCTATCCCAGATGCTGCAGAAAGGCCTCTTTGAGGTATCTTGGCAGCACCTGGGCATGCAAGCACCAGGAATTACTCCCCACGCMCTCCAGTCTCCCCAGCCTGCTCTCCCTGTCCCAGCCCTGTGAGCCCAGCAGCAGCAGGGCTGGGAGCACTGGGAAGTTGTGACGTCCTCTAATGCCATGGGTGGCCATGGGCAGTCACAACGACCTATGGGCTGTGTTGCCAGGGGAATGGCTGTTAATCAGGATTAGCACCCAAGAGCCTGGAGGGATAGGACCCAGGGCAAGCTGATCCAGGTGCCTGGCAGAGCTGGGTAACTGTTGCCTTGTGTTGTCTTTTGGTTTCTGGGCAGATATAAATCCTGCTCGATCCCTGAGCCCATCTGGCTCACTTTCCGGGACCAGACTGCCTTAATAGGGTGTCTCTTGCTGGGCATCTTCAGGGCCTGCACATGCTCTCCCCTTCAAATCCTGCAGGAAGTCACCTCTGGGGCTTTAGGCACCAGGGATCTGCTTGGCCCTCAGCCCTCTCCCTATATGCACCGTCCCCAGATCTTGGCTCCCATGTCAGAGCCCAGAGTCGGTGCCAAGGTCTGTGCCAAGCTGGCAGCGGACGAGGTGTAGGTTGCTGCCTGAGTTGTGTATTGGTGTCTCCCCCAAACCCAGCCAGTCCCYGCATGAGGATTTGCATCCTTCTGTGTTCTGGGGAGCCGGGCCAGGGCTTTGCGTGGAGGAAGGACGGGGAGGTTGATGTGCAGCTCTGCGCGGGGAGGGTTTGCATGAGGAGGGCAAGGTACAGGAGAGCACCGGGGYGGCATGTGTGCCTACGCGTGTGAATATATGCATGTGTATTTGCAAGTGTGTGTGTGTGCGCAAACGCACAAGTGTGCATGGCTATGCACATGCATTTGCATGTGTATTTGCATACACATGTGTGTTCATGTGTGTGTGCGCACAGCTGTGCACAGCTGTGCATATGTCTGTGTTCTCCCTGGATTAGACGTGCGATGTGCAGTCGGTGCATCTTGTTAGTGTATTCACAGCCCTGTGTGGCGTGCATCTGTGTGCACACGTGCATGTGTGTGTGCATTCATGTGCATGTGTGTCCACATAGGTGTCTGCATGTGTGTGTGTGTGTGCGTGGGGGGGGGTATCTATGTCTCTGTACTCCCACTGGGCTAAACACGTAGAGCTGGTGATGCCCCTGCCATGTTCATGGCTCTGTGCACTAGTGTGTGCGCGCCCCACAAGCGTGCGAGTGTGAGCGGAGGCGTGTGCTGCTGCTGGCTGTGCTGGGGGTGTTGCTGGTCCTGCCCAGCCGGCCCCGCTGTGGCGCACCATTCCCAGGGAAAGCCGTGGTTCACTGCAGGATGTGGCAGTGGCAGCAAATAGTCCTGTGCACCCCAGTGCCGTCTGGAAGGATTGGCCTGGGGACCTGCCCAAAGTGGCACTGGGGTTGTGTGGGGACAGCAGGYGCAGGGGGACCCCAGAGGCTGAGCATTGCCCCCCAGCTCCCACCTTCCCCCAGCCCCGCGGATCTGGTCGCTGCTCGGGCTGAGCAGGCGCTCCCCGCCCCGGCAGGGTCGCTCCGTCCCGCGCCGGCACCGCTGCGGTGCGCAGCCAGCTCGCTCTGCGCCTGGGCGAGGAGACACCGGCCCCGAGGCTGCCGAGCCCCTGGGGCAGCGCTGTCGTGGCAGTGCGGGGGTTGCTGATGCTCCCTGTGCTCTCCGGCCTCCCGCCGTGTTCAAGGCAAGGATGGGGCCAGGGAGCATAGGGACCCGCTCTCCTCCCTCCTGTGCCCGCGGGTGGCACCCAGCAGCTGCCGGGGCGGCCGTTCCCGGCCCAGGCGCTGCGCTGCCCGTCCGGGAGCCCCGAGGCAGGATGTTCTGTTCTCGCCGCAGCGCCCAGCTCGGCCCCCACCTGCGCCAGCCCCGTAGCTGCTGGAGGAGGGGAAACCGCCTGCCAGGCTTTCCTCCCGCCTCGGAGACGAGCGCCAGCCCGGCTTGGGTGCCTGGCTCTGCAGATGTTGGCGGCACTGGGGTGATGCCCTGCCTCTGTCCCGTGCCCTCCCAGGGCACCCTCCATCTACTCAAAAACGGGTGCAAGGCCAGCACTGACCTTGTCCTCTCTTCCCTAGCTGTCCATCGCCTGTCTCAGTCTCTAGTTGGCAGCTTCTCCCGCTCAGGCATGAGCTGCCCCTTGCAGGCGTCCTGCCCCTCTGTCCCCCTCCCCGGGCGGGCTGCACATCTCTCGCTGCAGCCTGTCCCACTCCGGAGGTGCCGTGCGGCTCTGACAGGRGGCAAGGGGACACCCTGGGGACCACTGGTCATACCTGGTGCTGCTCGCTCGGGGGGGGGGGTGAAGGAGCAGCTGCGTGGGGCAGGACCTTGACTGGGCACCAGCTGAGCTGGTGTCCTATGACCATGGGGCTGAGGGAGCTGGAGGTCTAAGGACTCCCCCCTGTCCTTGCACCATGCGCCCTCATGGCAAATCCCTGGCTGCTATAGGCAAAGCTGGGACCTGGGAAGCTGAGCTCACTCCATAGCACGCCTCCAAAAATGCCATGATGTGTTGGAGGAGATGCACCTGGGACCACATCCAAGTCAAGCTTTGAGCAGGGGCACAGGCGGCCTCCCTCCAGCTGTCCCACCAGGGCCCAGGCTCTGGGACTACTCCCCAGGAACTGGTCTGCACTGGGTACTGCTGGAGAGACCAGAATGTTTCTCCAGGATGCTCTAGCTATAGGGTTGCCCTGGGGATAGCATTCTGGGATTGTCTGGGGTAACAGGCAGGGGACTGCTGTGGTTGGCACCAGCTTTGAGTTAGGATCTGGACTCCAGTGCCAGACACCTGCTCCTCTGCCCCAGTGCTTGGCATCCTCATCCATGGACAGCTCCCAGGGTCGGGGCATGAAGAACGTGGGGGACACCTGATCCCCTCCCAGGCGGTGAAGGCCCTGCTGCCCTGGGGCCCCTTTCGGAGAAGCCCATCAGGGTTTTGTCGCACTGCCAGTCCCACGCCGGGGCTGGGCCTGGGGACACGGCGGTTGCCACCTGCTCACACCCAGGCTGTAATCCACAGGCAGGAGGTGAGCAGCTGGCGGAGCCTCCCTGACCTTCAGGTGGGATTAGTCCCCATGGGAACAGCGGGGAGCCGGCAGGTGAGGCCACTGCTCCGGAGGCAGTGTGGGGGAGCGGAGCAGGACTGGGGGCCCCGAGCATGCTCCAGGCCGGGGGTGGGCAGCTGGCAACCAGCTCCAAGCAGGGGCTGCACGGGGCAGCGCCTGGACTGGTGGTAGTGGGTGAGCATGTGTCCTTGGGGGAGGGTGCAGTGGTGAGCCGCGGCTGGCGCGAGCCCCCCAGGCCACCCAGCTGGGCGGCAGGGACGGCCACCTCGGCAGGCTGCTCGCAGGGCTCAGCTGCGTGAAACCTGGGTGTCCCATGCATGCATCCTCCCGGCCACAGCGTCCCTGCTCCTCTCCGGCTATTGAGAGCACCCAGGGACCAGTCAGCGTTTTGGGCGCAGTTCCCAGCTGTTGCCCAGCTAGCAGGGCTCTTGGGGCCCCTTCGCCGCTGCAGCCTCACCCTGGGGCTCATCCTGCCCTTGGTGCATGGCATGGGATGTGGTGCCCACTGGGGAGAAGCCTGCCTGCCCTGCAGCACGGGTCCCCACGCACGGTGCTGGCAGGGGGCTTTCACTTGCGGGGGGTGGAGCGAACACACATGAAAGCAACTTGCAGCACCAGGGCTGGGAGAAAGGCGGGGAGTGGGGGCCTGGTGAAGCTGAGCTCTGCCCCAGCGCCGGGGAGTCCCAGCAGCTGGGACCTCGCCGGCACCTCCCAGCGCGGAGCCGCTTGCAGCCCAGGGCGTGCGTGCGTGCGTGCGTGGGGGGGGGGGGGCTAATCCTGGCAACATCTGCCAGGCTGTTTGCGATCCCGGGAGYTTCCGGCTGCGGGCAGGGGCAGGAGGAGCGTGCAGTGAACACATGCGCGCCGGTGCACGGGAGCGGGCGCTGCGGGGAGGCAGCCGGGGCTGCTCCCGCAGCGCCGCTGCGCGCACACCCTGCAGCTGGCCGTGCGACTGCCTCTGCGCGTGTGTGTGGGGACAAGCGGCACTGGGGTGTAGCAGTGGCCCCAGCAAGGCCCTCGGCTATGGGATTTGGGAGTCAAGGGGGTGGAAACGTGGCCCTTGCCTGGGACCCGCCAAGCCTTGTGTGGCGTCGTTTGGAGCAGCTCCGAAGGGGAGATGCTTGGGGAGGGAACGGGGTTATTTGCATCCTTGCTGCGGAGGAAGATTTCCCAGGGAAATGAGGCTGGGGGAAGAGGGAGGTGGGAAAAGGGAGCTGTGGGGCTGGGTAGGGGGGACGATGCGCTGATCTAATCAACCAGACCCTGCAAATAAAAGCCACCTGTTTCTGCCCTGGCAGCAGGAAACCATCCCCAGAGCAAACAGAGCACCAGGCAACTGGGAGAAAGGCAAACAGGGCCCGGCACCAGCTCCATCTGCTCCCGCTCAGCCCGGGCCCTGGCCCCCAGCTCTCTGGGGCGACAGCACAGTCCCCAGGGGCACACGGGCAGGGGGCCCGCGGGACTCGGGGAGGTGGCCAGGGCTCAGCCCGCAGCATCTGTTCAAGCCAGGACCGCAGGCTGCTCTGCTGACCCGGACGCCGTGGGCAAGAGCGCCTGCTGCCACAGGCACCAGGGCAACGATGCGCCCCAGACGTGGCTCTGGCACCGGGGTGCCCCCGCAGAGCCCCCTCCCCTCCCTTGGGGCTGACTTGCAGCCTGCTCAGCTCCCGGCTCCGTGTGCCAGCCGCAGCGCTCGTGCTGGCGCGAGGGCGGCCGGCGGCGGGGGACCATCGGCCACGGGGTCTGCGCCGGCCGCCTGGCCTCGAGCATCGTGCCCGGGCCCGGGCCTGGCACGGCGAAACCCGATCTGTTTTGCTAGCGCAGGGAACAGGCTGAGCCGGGAGCAACGCGTGGCCCTTATTAAATTAGCCTATGCAGCAGGCCCCGGCGAGCACTGAGCAGCTCACAGACCCGATGTGAGCCGCTGCCCCCCGCCGCCGGCGGCCTCCCCCGCCCGTGTGCCCGGCCGGCCGGGCAGGTGTGTCAGCACCTGGGGCGCAGCAGGGAAGGGCGCTGGGCACGGTGGGGCCACCCCGCCTGCCCTGCTGTCCCCAGGCATTGGCTGGGGCTCGGAGGCGACTGGCCCCGACGTGCCGGAGGGCCGGGGGGCCACGCGTAGGACACGGCAGCAAGGATGGGGTCCGGATGTCTAGGGGCTGTGTGGGGGGGTTCCTCCCCATGCCTCTTCCCCCCACCCCATGGTGCTTTCACCCCACTGAGTGTATGGGGTGTATTTGCTAGAACTACCTGTCTGCCCCCCATAGCACAGTGCCCCCCTGCAGTGCCCCGCACCATGCAGCGTCCCCCCCCGCCACTGCCCTGTGCCTCTGCTCACACAGCACAGCAGCCGGCGTCTGGGGCGGGGGGCGTTTCGGGCTTGACCCCAGGCCCCCTGAGGCCAGGGGCTGCCAGCAGGACAGCATCTCCCTGCTGCATCCCTCGTCCTTGTCGGGCAGATGGAGTCGGGCTGTGCCGTCTCTAGCCCCCATCAAGGCGGGGCTGAGGTTTTGGGCTTGCTGGATGGGGCATGGCTGCCCTGGCTCCGTCCGGCTCGGGAGCACCCCGCACCCCTCCCTCCACCCCTGCTCCCCGAGGTGGCTGCAGCCACTTCCAGGGGTGCTGCTGCGCCCCCGCTCCATCGCCCCCCTGCGACGAGCACCCAGGCGGTTACAAGCGGCGGGTTTCCTACCCCCGCGCCTGTGTCCCCTGCCAGTGCCACCAGTGTCCCTGTGCTGGAGCCAGCTCCAATCGCTGCCAGGCTGCACCCTCTGCTGGGACCGCGAGGCATCGGCACAGCCGGCCCGGTGGCGCCGCCGGGGCGGGGGAYAGCCAGACCAGGGCCAGGCCTGCTCCCAGCAGTGCCGCCGCTGCCCGGAGACAAGCCAGGCCCCTGTCCCACGCTGCTCCGGCCCCTCAGTCCCTCTCGCTGAGAGCCCGGCATCCCAGCACCGGGTCTCTGCCTCCCGGCTCCTGCACCGGGCCCTCCACCGCCGGCACTGCCGGGCTCTCTCCGGACGCCAATCCCATTCTCAGGACCCCAAGAGGACCAGGGTTTTCTGGGGGGGCGGGGGCTGGCTTGCTCTAGGCCATCCCTTGCCTGGAGGCCAGATGCCTCTTGCCCAGCTGGATTTGGGGACTAAGGACTAAGCAGGGACAGTGCAAGAAATGCTGCCACCAGGAGCCCCAGGATTTCACGGCTGACCAGGCAGGAACTTGTTTCCTCCCTTCCAGCCTATGTGGCCTCATCCAGCCCAGGGCTGGCAGGGGATGCAGGGCATATCTGCATGGCATGGTGCAGGCCCAGGCAGTGCTGATCTTGCTGCCCAGGGGTAGGACATGGTCCTGCCCCAAAGCTGTCCCCCTCCTGCTGTCCTTCCAGGGAGGAGAGGGCACCATTCCCTAGCGTGGGAGGCAGATTGCCGGAGGGGGGGCATGCCCAGGTGGTCACAAGCTGGAAGCAGGTGATGTGCTCAGCAGTGTCTGGTCCAGAGCTAGCACAGGGACGTGCACCACACGCGTGGTGCTAGGACATGGAGCCGCCAAGCAGTGGCTGTGCCCGGACCTCCTCCGTCCCTCCCTTTTCACCTGCTCAGAGCCAGCTTCCAGTGCATGCAGCCTGCCCGAGGGCACCGAGCCCCTGCTGTGTCCTGCCAGCTTGGGACATGCAAGGCAGGGCCTGGCCGGAGGCTGCTGGGGCAGCTGGGGGGCCCACGCGAGCCCCGCGACCCGCTGCAGGGACGTCGGCGCCCCGTCGCTCCCCGCTGGCAGCACCTCCTGCTTCGCCCTGGCACCTCCTTGCAGCCAGCGGCAAGCTGGCAAAGGCTCCTGGTGCCCTGGGAAAGGCGGCGTCCCTAATCCGCGGGCCAAGCGGGGACATTGTCGGGGGGAGAAAGGAAAGCGGCGCGTCAGGCCCGCTGCCCATTGTGCGCTGAGCCCCTGCGCCAACACAGCCCAGCACTTTCTTTGTGAGCCCCGCGGGCCCGGGGGGGCCGCTCTCGCCACGCTGCCTAAGTGGAATGGACAGCGGGAGCTGGCGCGGGCCCCCCCGCGCTGCTGACACAGCGCCCCGCCGTTGTGCACCATCGGCACTTCGCCGCCCGCCTATAAAGGCCCCGGGGCGAACCCGCTCCCAGCACTGCCACCTTCGCCTCTGTGCCCTGCAGACCAAGTAAGTACCAGGCTGTGTGCCCCGAAACGCCCCCCCCCATTGCACAGCCGCTGCCACGCTCCCCCACATGAAGCCCCCCCCCACTCCTCCCTCCATGGTGCACGCTCTGGGGAAGAGGTGCGCTCTGGAGTGCCACGGTCTCAGGAGACACGGCAGAGGCTTGGAAGCAGGGAAACTGAGGCAGCCCCGGGCACCGGCCACCTCACATGGAGGGCGTGGGCATTGCAAGTGTCCCCCCCGCTGCAAACGGAGAGTTCCTGGGGGACACTACACAGAGATCCCGCGGCACCCAGGGAAGGGGCCAGGGAAGTGTCCCCCATCCCCCGGGACGGAGAGGGGCTGGCGCCAGCGGCAGCCAGGGGAGGTGGGAGGGACGCGCTCTCGCCCCGGATCAGAGGCAGGCCGCGGGGAGGCCGGGGGCTGGCGGTGGCACCCRCCGGGGTGACGCGTGGGCTCTGCCCGCAGCGGAGCGCTCCGCATGACCAGCGAGCCAATGGACACCCTGGGGCAGTTCAAGATCACGGTGTGGGAGGAAGAGAGTTTCCAGGGCAAGCGCTGCGAGTTCCTCATGGAGTGTCCCAGCATCATGGAGCGCGGCTTCCGCAAGATCCGCTCCATCAAGGTGGAGTCTGGCCCGTAAGTGCCCCGGCAGCCTCGCGGCCCCGGCCCCGGGCACCCTCCCCACGCTGCACCCTGCTCCTGCAAACCCCTTTGCTCCTCAGAAAGTGTCGGGAGCTGCCCAGGAGCCTGGGTCCTTCCTCAGCTTTGCCGCGGTGTCTCTGCACGACCGTCCTCCTTGCACTGCTTGCACGGTGCCTCAGTTTCCCCATCTGCAAAGCAGGGAGGGAAACCCTGGCGGGCTGGGGTGCAGGCTGGAGGCACCGGCGCGGCCCTGGGGAGAGGGGCTCCAGCTCTGCGTCCAGGAGGGACTTCTGCGGCTAGCAAGAACCCGTCCTCTGCGACAGACCCCGTGGGCAGGGGCTGCCTCCACCCCGCTGGGCTGCCTCAGCCCTGCTCCGAGTCCCCGGGGCCGCATCCCACCTCCCTGAGCGCTTTCCCCTTCTCCCTTCCAGCTGGGTGGGCTTTGAGTACCCCGAGTACCAGGGGCAGCAGTTTATCCTGGAGAAGGGCGACTACCCGCGGTGGGAGGCCTGGAGCGGGAACAGCGGCTACCGGACCGAGCACCTCCTCTCCTTCCGGCCCATCAAGTGCGCGGTGAGTCGCAGGGCCCCGCGGCCGGGCGGGAGGTGCCGGGCCGGCGCCCGCCGCAGGCAGGCCCCGAGCAGCCGGCAAGGCTGTCCCGAGGGACGAGGGACGGAGGGTGTCCCGAGGGACGGAGGGAGCGACGGAGCGGGTGCAGGGCTGGAGGGGTGAGGAAYGCACCGAGCTGCTGGGCGGGCAGAGAGGTGCAGCCGGGGCTGCAGGTGCAGGGGACGGACCAACCGATTCCCACTTCTGCGCAACGACAGGACGCTGAGATGCTCTTTAGGTCTAAAATTTAGCCCGAAACACCGTCCCAATTCCTTTTATAAACCGGCTGCTTTATGCGCTCGAGAGCCGGCTCGCCGGCAGCCGGCTCGCCGGCCGGGGTCTCCACGCCCTGCCTCCCCCTCCCCGCTGGCGGAGCCAGCCGAAAGCCCAGCCTGGCCGCCTGCGAGCAGAGGAGCCGGTGGGCAGGTGCCAGGGAGGGCCGAAGGGGTGGGTGGGGGTGCGGGGGCTCGTCCTCCCCCCGTCCCCCCCCCCGGCCTGGGGCGCCCGCGCCGCCGTTCCCCTGCAGACGCGGCCTCTATCGCTCCATCTGCAGAGACGCTGGTGCTTGCAATACCAGCACGTCTGCGCCTCCGAGCGGGCCCCCCCCCCCAATTTTTAATAATCACCAGGCAGATATGCTTGGGCTTTAATAAAGGGGATGCGATAAGATCACTGCTCACTGGCAGGACTGCTCCTCGGTGCAGATAGATGCGTGTGGGGGCTGGGCGTGGGGGGACAGTGCCGCATGGCGCAGTGTCCCGACAGTTAACCCCTCGGTGCCCAGCGCCCAGCAAGGCCCCGCAGAGCCGGGCCGACCGCTTGCCTGGGGCCTGCAGGAGCCTGCCTTGCCCTGCCGCCTCCAGCGGCGGCGGGGGCGAGGAAGCCGCGGACCCGGCCGCGTGGGCTCCTGCCCAAGCCTGGTGCCCCCGTGCAGCCGTGCTCAGGTAGCACGCGGACACCGGGAGCAGCATCGTCTGTCGAGACCCTAGGGTGTCCCAGCAAGGGGTGCCAGGCCGAAGGGCACCGCTCTGTGCTCCCAGCCCTGCACCAAAGCCCACCACGGTCCCACACCTCCCTCGGTGCCTTGGCACATCCCCCTGGCTCCACATCTCGTTGCCCTATGGGGCAGGATCTACAGGGCTGTGTGGGGCTCTGGAGGAGGGAGGGGGGGGGCGCAGTGGCTCAACAAGCTCCCACAGCCCAGTTCCCCCTCTTCCTGCTGCCCTGCTCCACGCCCGGCTTTGCCCCTCTCCCATTCCCTCCCCTGCCCCTCGCTCCTCCGCCAGGCCTGCTGCCTCCCCTCCTTCGGCCAGCCCCACAGCGAGCGGGAGGGCGGCAAGGCCGAGGGGTGCTGACCCCCCTCCCCGCTCCTTCGGCAGAACCACAACGACAGCAAAGCCATCCTGTACGAGGCAGAGAACTTCCAGGGACACAAGTTTGAGCTGAGCGACGACTACCCCTCGCTGCAGGCCATGGGCTGGGGCAACAAGGAGGTGGCATCCATCAAAGTGAACTCCGGAGCGTGAGTCCTGCTGGGGGGGGGGGGGCAGGGGCCATGCACAGGGCTTCAGCCAGCCCTCAGCATCCCATGGGGACCGGGAAGGTGGGGGGAGATGCTACCTGCCGCCCTGCCTCTGGCACCCCCAACCATGGGGCACCTCGGTCCCTCCAGCATGGGGCAAAAAAAGGGGGTGCAGAGGGTGGGATGCTGGGGAGGACAGTGGTGCAGAGAGGAGGGGATGTGCAGGGGGAGGATTTGGCCCAGGGCTCTGAGCCGAAGGGTCTCCCTGCAGGTGGGTGGCATACCAGTACCCAGGATACAGGGGCTACCAGTACGTGCTGGAGCGGGACAGACAGAACGGCGAGTTCAAGAAGTACAACGAATACAGCAGCCAGGCCCACACCAACCAGATCCAATCCATCCGCCGCGTCCAGCACTGAGCAGGGGCAGGGCCGCGCGCCCCCGCAGCCTCCGGGGCCTGCTGTGCAATAGACCTGAATCCGGTAGCAAATAAAGGCATTTGTCAAAAAAAAAAAAAAAAGGATGCTTTGGCTTCTTCCCCCCCGCCCGGGGGGGGGGGGAGGGGTCCGCAGGGCCCAGGGTCCCCGTGTGGGGCTGCAGCAGGGTCACTCCTGCCCATCCCTCTGGCCCATCAGGAAAGGCTTTTCCCTGTTCCCCAGCTGGGCGCAGATCCACAGCCTCCTCTTGCTCATCAGCATGTTATTCCCGTCCCCTTTGGAGCAGTCAAACATCACCTGCAGGGCTCCCAGGAGCCTTGAGGTTGCCACCTCCACCCCGGCGGGGCTCTCTGGTCCATGCACAGGGAGCAGGAGGGATGCTCTTCCCAGGAAGGCGGGAACATACTGGTCTTACTGGGCCAGATCCCAGGTAGAGAGGGAGCTGGGGCCGGAGCCGAGAGGGAGCTGTGCCCTGGGTGCTCCTCCTGGGGCACGTGCGTGGAAGGGGCACAGGCAGCTTTGGGTGCCCGTGCGTCTGGCACAAACCAGGGGTCCGATGTCGGAGGAGCGATCAGGGCTCTGGCTTACAGAGGGGGTAAGAGGGGTGCAGGGAGCTGGCAGGAGGGGTGCGCAGGAGGGATGCTCAGGAGGGCGAACCCAGAGCGCACACAGGAGGGCAGGAGGATCCCCCCACACCCCCTCCCTGGCCTGGCCACGCCGGCACAGGCACATCCGTGCCAGGATCCGGCTCTGGCTCCACCCGGGCACACGCTTCCCTGGAGCCCCACCCTGCCTCCCTCCAGCACCCTTTCCCAGCCTCCTCGTCCTCTCCCATACCACCTCAGTGCCCTCCCGGGGTGCAGTCCTGCATTTGCCACCCCAAGGTGCTCCCTGCACTTGGGACATCGCCTCTAAAGCCACAGGAAGGTGAAACAGCGTGCTGTGTGGCTTGGACGCCTGGGTCCTGCGCTACCTGGGGTGCTGGAGGCACACGTGGCATTGGGGGCTGTGGGTGCTGCGGGGAGGTGCTGGGCCAGTGGGAGTCCTGGAAGGACTGAGCTGGAGGGGCCGTCTCAGCTCAGCTCCGTGGCAGCGTGCGCATGCCTTGCACCCAGGGCTGTGCAACGCTCGGCACGGTCCAAGTCCTGGCTCATGGGGTGTGTTTGTGTGTGCGTGTGCGTGTGCATTGCACACACAAACACTCCCCATGCTCTCTCGTGCAGGTTGTGCAACCGCCTCAGCACCCTGTACATCCTCTGGGCGCCCCCCGCCGCGGGGCATCCCCACTGCCTGGCAGCACCCAGGCCCTCCCCTCTCCCCTGGGCGCCTGCTGGCCCCACCCCACCTCGGCCCCACAGCGCAGCCCGGCCTCTCCCCCTGCACAAACACATTCCTGCACACAGGCCTGGGCTGCGCCAAGCCCAAG
>NW_028186457.1:410338-414930 GCF_003343005.1 Rhea americana
AGCTTTGTCCCCACGTATCCAGGGCCCCAACCCCTAGATCCCCCATGGATCCAGACCCTCATCCCCCATATACCCTGGGCTCCCATCATGTGGGTCTACCCTAGCCCCCATGCCCCAGCCCCCCATGCACTCGAGTCCCTCTCCTTGGGTCCCCACAGTCCTCACTCCCCAGCTTCCCCATGGATGCAGGCTCCCCATCACCTGGGTGCCCCATACTCCCTGCTCCTCTGCACCCCTCACCCCTGGACCTTTACACTCCATGTCGCCTGCAGCCCCCCCCCACCAGCTTTCCCAGGGACCCAGGAGTCCCCATCCCCAATGCCCACCCCAGCTCCCTCATCCCCAGTTCCCACAGCCCAAGCACTGCTTCTCAGGCCCATCCTGCACTGCCGGCCCCCACTCCAGGCTGGCAATGGAGTCCCACCATTTGGGCAGGTCAGGCTCAGCCCGCCTCCCTACAGGCCCCACCAGCCACACACGCCCCATGCCCAGTGCACGCAGGTTTGCAGGAGGAGCCAGCCCGGCTGCTGGGGCTGCCAGAGGAGACGGCTCCACGGGTTCAGCCCCCTCCTCACCCCCACCCCGCGGTGTCCGGGGCTTGTTTTCTGTTGCCTGAGGTTTGTTGCAGTGACTCAGGCAGCGAAAGCAAGTCTGGGAGGCTGTGGAGAAGCTGCCAGGGAAGGCTGTGCTGTGGGCTGGGGGGCTCGGGGGGCCGGGGAGCAGGACGAGCAGCCAGGACCATCCGGGGCTGCAGCGAGTCCTGTGTGAGCTGTGATACTCTGTGCACTGCCTGCTGCAGGGCGTCAGAGGAGCTCGGGAGACAAGGTGGCAGAAGAAAAGCTTTCCAAGGGCTGTTACATCCAAATAGCCCCTCGGAGGCATGGAGAGGATTGGTGGAGGCCCATGGTAGGGGTCTGCTCTGATCTCTACTCCCATCAGCATCTGCTCACCGTCCTCGGTGGAGAGCGGCAGCATGGGCAACAGGTCTGGGGCTGGGCTCAGCACCTATGGGAACCTCTGCTGTCCTGCCACTGGGGAGAGACACTTGCCCTGGAAAGAGCAGCGCTCCCGGCAGCACCGTTTCTAAGCCAGTCGGGCACCTTCGCACAGGGCTCCTCTGCCGGGAGGAACAACCAGATTCATTGCTGGCCTGTGGGGCAGAAGAAGCCAGGGTGTCCTGGCGAGGGATGAGCCATGGGATGCCCCAGCCCTGTGCCTGGAGCGTGCACACACGGTGCTCGTCCTCTCCGGCTCGCCGCAGGGTGCCCTTCTCCCTGTGCACTGTACGGCAGGGCTGTGGCTTCTTTTTATGCAGAACACATTTAGGCTGCAGTATAAATAATAGCTGTGGTTCTGGCATGAGCATATCCTGGTTTTCATTGGATTCACATCTCGTGATGAATGCTTTAAACAGATTCTGCTAAGTAGAGCTCATCCTTTTAGTAGACATCAATGAAATGAAGCAGTACCAGGTTGCTAGCTGAAGAGCAGCTTGGTTGATATTTTTGAGGCATTGGATTCAYGTTCTGCTCAGGGCAGACTAGACTCTAGCACCTTCAGGGCCGGGTGTCTTCTGCCCAAGAAGCTGTCCTGACCTCCAGCACTGTCCCCACTCTGGCTGTGCTGTCCAACTGCGGGGCTGGTCGCCCACCCAGCCTGGGCAGGAGCGGGCTGGAAATCCCTGTGCCTGCTGCTGTCACACTGGCTTGACCACCTTGAGCTGCCCAGAGCCCAGCAGGGCCAGGTTTTGTCCATGGGGACGGAGACAGTGCGTAGACCCAACGGCTGTAGCTGTTTACTTGTCAAGAGGGCAGGGGAGCTTGTTGCACTGAGCTGTGACCATGGGTGTTGGGGGCAGATCTGTGGCCAGCTGCCTCTTTTGGGAGCTACGTTTGCACCAGACCCTTTCTCCATTAAAATCCACTCCCTAATCACCCTCCTGTCTTCAGCCTGTCTTCGCAACATTTGTGAAGTTTTATGGTTATTGACAGACTCCTCTCCCAGTGCCAAACTGGACTGCACATGGCCAACAAGTGCTGGCATTGCACTGCACGGTGCTGGAGCTTGTCGGGGTGCAGGGCCCAGTGCTGGCCAGAATGAGCTGTCAGGATCCAGGTTGAAAGGGGGGCTGAGAGACATGAGACCACGTGGGTTTGGGTAGGTGTGGGGGGGCCACATAGCTTGTCTGAGTCCTAATAAAGTTGGGCCAGAGATGGGGACAGGGCTAAGGACCCCAGGATGGCCCACATAGCGGGATGTCTAGGTAGGCATAAACCTACCTAGGGCAGGGACTGTCCAGCTGAGCACCATGGAGGCAGGGAGGGGACAGGTGTGTGCTGTGTCCTAGTGCCCTGAATCCCTGGTGCTGCCCCTACCCAACCCAGAGCCCTGGCACTGCAAAGGGACCCCAGCACCAGGGGTCCGAGAGCTGGAGAGACATGATGGGAACTCAACTTACCCAACTTAGAGCTCTGGCACTGCAAAGAGAGCATGGCACCAGGGGTCCAAGAGCTGGAGGGATACAGTGGGGACCCTGCTTATCCAGCCAGAGCTCTGGGCACTGCAAAGGGGCTCTAGAGCTGAGGTGAGGATTCCCAGAGCTGGGGAGGGGACAGGCAGAGATCCCCATGGCCAGCAAGCCAAGTGGGTTGAGGCAGAGAGGCAGCGGGACGATACTGTGCGGTGAGATGCAGAGGGCCCAGGGGATGCTGGCAGTGCAGGGGCTGCCGTGCCTGCTAGCTGACCATGCGAGTCTGGGAGCGGGGAGCTGGCAGCAACGTGGGGAAGCCAGGCCCAAGCGGTCTCCAGGCACTGTCCGAGCCGTGCTCACAGCTGGGATGGCAGCGACGTGTTTGCGAAGAGTTAAGGAGGCGGAAGAGGCAGGAAGCGGCCCGAGCAGCTCTCCATAGAAACCCGCGGCCGTGATTAAAGTCTGATGTGGACCGATAGCGGAGGGGGGGGGGCGGGAGGGGCGCGGGGGGGGGTAGTGCCCGCTTTAATTACAGTGGAGGAAATTGCTGGAGCCGGGGCCCTGAGCCCCTGCGAGTTGCCTGGAAACTCCCCCCCGCCCGCCTCCCCCGTCCCCTGCCCATCCCCTGCCCGTCCCGCTGCCATTTATTCGCCATCAGCTGCTCCCTGATAAAGTGGAATAATAATAATAATAATAGGGGCAGGAATATTAAAACATGCAGCCCGCGGGCCGCCCCCACAGCTGCCATGAGACACGGCGCCGGAGCGGTGCCACTGCTGCTCAACATGTACCTGCCAGGTACGGGCGGACCCCCCCCGGCCACTGCCCCTCTGCACTGCGCAGCACTGCTCACTGCACAGTGCCCCGGGCCCCAGCCCCCACTCACCCTCACTGCTGCCCTGGGGCCCTTCTTCTGCTCTGTCTTCCTCCAGCATCCACCCAGTCTTCCCCTGTCCTTCCATCCATCCTCCTTTCCTGCTTGCTTTCCATGATTCCACCTCCACATACACCCATCCCTCCGTCCTTCCTTCCAGCCTTTCTTCCAGCCTTCCACCCACACTGACCCATCCTTCTGTCCTTCCTTCTGTCCTTCATCTGCCCAGCCTCTCCCTGTCCTTCCATCTAGGCAGCCAGCCTTCCACCCTTCCAACTCCACCAAACCTCCTTTTGTCTTTCCTTCCACCCCTCATCCACCCACCCTTCCCCTTTCTTTCCATCCATCTTTCCATCCCCACCCATCCTTCCATCCTTCTTTCCACCCCTATTATCCATTATTCCCTCCATTTATCCACCATTTCTTCCATCAATCCTTTCTTCCATCTTTTTATCACTTACCTGCTCTTCCCTACATTCTTCTCTCCCACCCTTCCTATTCTTTGCTCCATCTAACATTCCACCTCCATCCACTCATCTGTCCTTCTAGCCTTCCATCTGTCCACTCATCCTTCCTTCCTTCCATTCATCTCTCCAACTATCCTTTCCTTTTTCCATCTGTCCACTTACAACCAGCACTTCTATGTTCATCCTTTCTTCTATCTGCCTGTCCTTCCAACTACCCTTCCAACCTGCCCGCCTCCTCTCTTTCTCCCCCTGCCCTGCAGGTCTCTCCCTCTCTCCCTCCTGCTCTCCTACCCCAGCCGGCGGGATTTTCTATTCCTATTTAAAAGCTTCCCCAGCTCTGTCGGAAATCGGATTTCCTTTTTCCTGGACGCGTTTCCTGGCTTCGCCGCGGCGGCGGGGCAGGCGAGGGGGAGCAGCCGGGGGCTGTGGGGAGGCTGCCCGCAGGCAGGCGCTGGGGGGTCGTGGTTCTGCCTGGCCCGGCCCCCCCACCCGCGCCCCTTTTTCCTGCAGATCCAGTCGGGGAAACTTTGTTCAAAGACGGCAAGAGCCAGGCGTGGGGGTCCCTCAACCCGAGTGTGCAGAAAGGTAAGAGCACTCCTGCCCCCGCCCCGCACGGGGGGAGGGGGGGGGCAGACGGCGGCTCCGCTTCCCCGGCCCCTGCCAGCCCCTAGGCTCGCCCGGAGCAGAGACCCCCGGCGGGACACGGACCTGCCGCCGCCGTCGGGGACACGCTTCCCTGCCTGTCCCCGGCCCCGCAGCGCTCCCGAGCCGGGAGGCGCCG
>NW_028186457.1:415115-428463 GCF_003343005.1 Rhea americana
GCCGCCGGCACCCGCGGCCCGCGGGGCTCCCGCAGCGGCCGGGCCAGCCGGGCAGGACGCCGCTTTCGCTCCTCTCTCGCGGGCTGGAGCGCGGCCGCGGAGGGGAGGGCGGCTCCGGGAAGGGCGCGGAGTCCCAACCCGCGTCCCCTCAGCGAGCCCCGGCGAGCCGTCCCTGGAGCGGATCCGACCGGGAGGGAGCTGCCAGGCAGCCCGGGAGCTGGAGGGGGGCAGTCAGGGCTGAGTGTCCCAGAGAGGGGAAGGAAGGAGACAAGATGCCCCTCGGGAGGGAGGTCCCTGTGCAAGTATGTGGCTCTGACAGGGACATGGGTAGGCTTGGAGATTGCAGACCCACCATAAGCTAGCAGCCATCAATCTGGGGAAAGTTATCCAGGGATCCAGGGGATGTGCCAAGGGCTAGCCATGGAGCAGCTTGGAGCTTGCTGAGGCTGGATGTCCAGAGTGTGACTGGACATGAGGCCTGACGTGGGGCCAGTATCGTGGGGCTTGGGCCATGCAGCTTGCCAATCTGGCAAGGAGATGGGGCCAGGGGCTGCTCCGTGCAGGAAAAGGGGAGCGCCAGTGCTATGGGCAAAGCTGGGACTGGAAGGACCCCTGTGCCTCTGCATCGTGACCTTGGCTGTATTCTATGCACTGCACTGCATAAGAAGGGGCTTTCCTGATCACTGGAGCTTTCCTTGAGGAGCTGCAGAATGCTGTAGCACAGCCCCCTGCAGCAGGCAGGATTGAGCCTCAGCGCTCCACCAGGCAGCTGCTCCCCTGCCCAGCCCTTGGAGCTGGGCACACTTTGCACTTCATGGGGCGACAGCATGCTTCAGCCTCCTGCAGAAATCCAGGGAGGAGGCTGCAGGGGTGGAGATGGGATGAGGGCTGTGAAAGCACCAGAAAGACAGGAGACTCCTACCCCCACCTCAGTCCAAGAATGGGGGTCCCTCATGACCCTCACCCAGACAGTGCAGATAAGCCCAGCAAAGGAGCAGTTATACAAGATGGTGGAATAGGACCTGTCTGGATACTGAGTTGGGGTCCTTACCTTGCCAATGGCTTGGCTGTGGCTGGTTTGGAGGTGACACCTGCCCAGCTGCAGTGGAAGGAGAGAAATGAAAGCAAGGGGCTATGGGTTATGGGCCAGTTGGTAACTCCTAGAGTTTTTAAGCCCAGCTTACACCTCTATGTAGGGATGTGGGCCACCAATCTGGGTGATTAAATGAGTGCACCATGTCTTGAGTGCTGCTATAGTCCCTCTTCCCCTATATCCCTAAAGGAATATAATAAAATTGGAGACGGGGCAGAGAACAGCATTGCAGAGAGCAAAGATGTGTGGTGAATCACTAATTCTTCCAAGACAAGGGCTAGGAAGGCATCTAATGAAAAAGGCAGGTGCAAAACAAGCAGGAGCAGGTATTTCTTCCAGCAAAACACAGCTGAGCTGTGGAACTGTCTGTCACAGTGGATGCTAAATATCTACATGGGACCCTGAGTGCCATCAGACAGAACAGCTGCAGAAGAACGCAGGGAGGAGGATGAAATGCAAAGACAGTTCTTCTGTCACTGGAAGTCCCTGTGCTGCAAAGGCTGGGGCTGGGAGCAAGTGATGTGCAGTGGGTGCACCGATGCCAAGGTGCTCCCATGGGAGAATGTGGAGGGGCTGGCTGGGGATGTCTGGCTCTGCTAGGGTAAGCACAGGGCTGGTCTGCAGGGCGGGGAGTCACAAATGTGGGACTGACCATCACTCTAACGCCCAGCGACCCCTTTCTACTTTGACTCCTCCGACTCTGGCCAGGTTTGGTGGAGCCTGTACCTGTACCTCACCATAGGCATATCCAGGTGTGCTAAGCTCCTGTATGTGCCCACCTCCAGCCCAGCACATGGCACCTTGGGTGCCTACCATGGGTGCTGCTCAGTCCAATCTGCAGGTGAAATGGCCATGGATGGCTCAAAGAGGACAGTTTTCCACTGGAAATGGGAAACGTTGGTGTCTGATTCAAATCCACAGTAGGTCCTAAGAAGTGCTTGATGCCCTGATGTCTCTTTCCCTGCACCTGCCCCGGGCCTACTGGGAGCCCAGGTGAGAGCAGCATTGCCTCTAGCCATCAGCTCATTGTGGAAGGATTCCTGCTAGCCATGGCACACCTGGAGATGGGAAGGGGCTCTCTAGGGACACTGGCTCAGCTTCAAGCAGAGGTGTCAGTGAGGAACATAGGTGCTAGGGCGGATCCAGGTGCTGCCGTGACAGCTCCTTCTTGGGGCTGCAGATCAAACAAGTAAGTTGGAGCTTCTTACCAAAGCAAGTGAGCAGTATTTCAGTGGGAATGAGGGCAGGAGGGACAGGTGGAGTCTGGATCAAGTCACTAGGCAAGACACCACTGCAAGCTGCTTTGGCCTCTGGGCTCTCCTACTCCTGTCCAAGGGGCCGGGCTCTGCCTTCCTCTCCTCCTCTTACTTGTGGGGCAGAATGGGGGTAGGGGTGTTGGAAAAGAGATACAACCTCACTAACATCTTCTGTGTCTCTAGAGTGTAAGATGCAATTTGAGAGCTGGGGCTGGGAGAGGGCAACGTAGCAGGAGGTGGGAATTGAGGTGTACCCTGCCCCACTTCCCATACCCTGGCAGGGAGCTTTAATCTCTCTGGGGAATGGCCTTGCAGGAAGCGGGCAGATCCAGCTGTGGCAGTTCCTGTTGGAGCTGCTCTCGGACCGGGCCAACTTGAACTGCATCGCGTGGGAAGGCACGAATGGAGAATTCAAGCTGATCGATCCTGACGAGGTGGCGCGTCGCTGGGGCGAGCGGAAGAGCAAGCCCAACATGAATTACGACAAGCTGAGCCGTGCCTTACGCTACTACTATGACAAGAACATCATGACCAAGGTCCATGGCAAGCGCTACGCCTACAAGTTCGACTTCCATGGGCTGGCACAGGTGTGCCAGCCTGCCACCCCTGATCATACCCTCTACAAATTCCAGGGCAACCTGGCTCCGCTGCCCTTTTCGGGCATCTCCAAACTCAACCTCATGACCTCAGGGGTCACGCCAGCCGGCTTCTCCTACTGGCCTGGCTCCAGCCCATCCCTCTACCCTGGGCACAGCCTTCAGCCCTCTGCACCCTTCAGTGCCATGGCAGCCTCCCACCTTAACAACATGAACAACCATTACCATTAGAGGCACAGCTGCACAGCTGCTCCCTGTCCCCGGCAATGTGGGGCTGTGCCAGGCTGGGGGGCTCACAGGGAGGGGATGTGGGGTGGGATCATGCTCTGCTCTCAGCTGCCCTCTCTTTGATTCGGAGAGTGGTATGGGAGGAGAGGGGTGGTTGCGGAGTAGCTGGACTCGTTCCCCTATGAAGGTGATCACAGGGCAGAAGACATCTAAATTAAGGGTGAGGAGGCATCCATGGCCTTGGGAGTGTTCAAGACACTTCAAAATGGGGTGTGAATGGAAGGGAAAAATAGACCTCCCCCCAGCAGGGACCCAGACCCCTCCCTTTCTTTTGCAATACGCCCCTCACCCCATAAATCCCATCGACGCGTACCTCTGCTCCTAGCTTGTGCCTGCCTTCCTGTCTCCCCACAGAGACCCTCACAGCTCTCTGAGCCTACAGGACTCAGGAGCTGGATTTCCATGACAGCTTTATCTGTGGGTGAAAGTCCCACTGGGCAGGGATGGGAGGGGGCCCTCCTTGCAGCTCTGTGGTCCCTCATCCCTGTCTTCAAGCCCTTCCTTTCCTCCCATAGGCTGCCACCACTCCTACACCTCCTGCCCCGTCTCCTCTAGACCACAGGAGAAGCCTCCAGTCTGGAGAGCAAGTCCTCTGCACCAGCTAACTCCTATGTGGGGTGGATGTGCTCTGAGGTAGAGGTGCTGGGGCAGGCATGAGGGCACTGCTGTCTAGGGCATAGCCTGGAGGGAACAGAGCCCGGCAACTGCTACTCTGCCCTCCTCCACATGCATGAGGCCCATGCTGCAGAGCAGGATGGTCCCAGACACCCTGTACACGAGCCCTGGCCTTGCTGTTCTGTTCCAGATAAAGTTAATGCTTGTTTTACTGTGGCTTCAGCCGCCTGCATGCAGGATTTGGTGGGAGATCCTTCAAGGATGGGGAACCTCCCAGGTACAAGACCAGGGGGAAGTGGAGCAGGAAAAAGGCCAACACCAGGGCTGTGAGCCTCAGGCACTGAGGGCCTCAGGCACTTAAGGGCAGGCCTGGGTCTCTCCATGAAAGTGCCACCACCCTCCAGTGTAGAGCTTTGTCCCGGTGGCCAAAAGTGGCCCAGTGGCAGAAGAACTGAGCATGCCAGACTCTGTGCAGGCTGTGGGAGGTAATTTATCTTCAATAAAATGGAGAGGTGCTGCGACCTACATCTGCTTGTGTCCATAGTGGGTGCAGAAAGGAGGTGAAACAACCTAGCAACCTACTGCTAGGTTGCTCTGGGGCACCTGCTGGCCAGGGATGGGGAGGACACTGCTCCTTTGCCTTGTCCTGACCACTGTATTTTCCCTGCAGAGCTGGAAACCTCTTGGGAGACCATTCATCCAGAACAGCTGTGCACCCTGACTCCCTGCTGGCAAGGGGCTAGGGCAGCTGGAGGAAAAGAGGAGACACAACCAGGCTGACAGCACATATACCATCCTGCCAGTATCCAGGGGAATTTGGGATCAATCCTACAAGTAGTCTCTTTTGACTCACACAGCCCCGTACAGCTATCTTAGGGCAATGTACTGGGCCCACCATGGCCTGATCTGGCAGTGAGCAGCTTCCTGGGCTGCTCTGTGCTAAAAGCAGGGAGGCCTGGCCCACCAGCAGCTCTGCTCTGGGCCCAGCAGGCAGGCATGGGGCCATGGGGTGAACGGGGTGCTTGCAGCAGCCGGACTCTAATGAGACATTCATCCCTCCTCCAGCTCCAGGAGCACACGCAGCTAGTGCCAGCAGTCCCTGGTGTGGTCTCACAGCAGGCCACAAGGTGTCCTCTGGCCCCAGCCATAGCCACCAAGCCTGAGGGTGCGTGTGTTGGCAGGGGGAGGCAGCCCAGTCTGCAGTCGACTGGGCAAGCGGGCTCTGGGGGAGAGAGACAGGCTCTGCTGTGTAGCGGAGTAAAGGCAAAACTTGCAGGGCCACTGAGGTCCACTGCTGCCCCAACCAGAGGAAAAGGGCCAGTCTGGAGGCTGAGGAGTCCTACAACCCTCTGAAGGATATTCTGGGACCCAGCCTGGCTGCTTTGATGCTGGACACTGGCACAAGGCCAGAGCATGTTTCCATGCGCGTGGTGCAGCCTGGGTCTCCTGGCACTTTGGAGCTGGTGGTGCAGCAGTGTGACCACGTGCCCACAGCATCCACYGAGGGGGTTGCAGCACCCAGGCTCCTGGGCACAGGAGCTGTGCGTGGGGATGTCTGGTGCCTGCTCCATCCTCGGGGCAGTGCTCCCCATCCCATTCCCATCTGGTGCCCAAGTACTAGGGCTGGGGCTAGACCTAGGGCAGGGATGAGATCAGATGTGCAGGGAGGTGACATGCAATCACCCAGACCAGGGAGGGGGAGAGCAGCCTCCAGCTCCTCTCTCTGCCCCCCCGATCAAAGCAGCCGCAGGACCTGGGGGTGGTGGTTTGTGTTGCCCCCTCCACATCCTCCATGCTCCAGTCRCTTCCACGGCCCCGGTGGCATCTGCTCAGCCATAATCAGCTTAAGAGAGGGGGAGCTGATGTCGATGCCTTTTCTGGGGAGGGCTCAGGCTGCAGGCAAGGGGGGGGCACTGGGGTTGATTCTGCCAGTGCACTGAAAGGGGGAGACTAAGGCTGCAAGTGAGAAGTCTCCTTTCCTCCAGGGGCCCTGCACCTTGCACTGTGTGGCCCCCATGGACTGCAGGCGAGGAAGGAGAGGAAGACTGGTTACACTCATGCCAGAAGCGGCTACCACTCAGGTTGGAGATGCCCCATGCCTGGCCTTGCAAAGGCAAAGTGGGAGGGCTGGACACAGCAGGACTGGGCTCCCACAGCACCAGGACAGGGGGCTGTATCCCTGCTGGCACAGCCTGAGTCAGGGCTTAGGTAATGGCATGACGTAGGACAGGACACAGATTAAGAGATATGGGTCATTAGTAGGCCCCCCCCCACACACTTTYGTCCCTCCCATCGCTCTGCCAGCACTTGCACCAGGAAATCCCAGTGAGACTGGTTCCCACTCATCCCCCAGCCCTGTAAGCCCAGAGCCCTGCTGGCTTGGAGACCCAGGCATGCCRAAGGGCAGTAACCTTCTCAGGAGGGTGAGTATCACCATGCACACCCTATTCCTCGCAGCAGGATGCAACAGGCTGCAGCTCAGGGCTTAGCTCCCTTCTGACATCTCCTGGCACAATTCCCCCATGCTGTCCCCAGAGTGTCACCCAGAATTAGGAAGCCATCCCTGTGCTCCCCCACATCCTGGGGGGTACATCAGGCAGGGGACACACACGCAGGACTGCAGTGATGCTCTCACCTGCCTGAGGATGCAGCCGGTGTCACCATGGCAACCCAGGATGCTCCCATTCCCGAGGGGAGCAGGATCCCAGCAGCACCGGGGGGGAGGGGTGGAGGGAAGAGCATCACCACCCAGCCCCCCTCACCCCACAGCCCTGGGGCAACCCAGCCCCCCCCGCAGTGCTGCTCCCTTCAGCCACCAAAACCACCAGCTCCGAGCAGAATGCAGCAAAATCCTGCCAATGGGCGAGCGGGGCTGCTGAGCTGGGCACTGCTCCGGCTGCGTGGGGGAGCACAGGCCCAGTAGCTGACTTGGGGGGTGGGGTGCTCAGCYCAGGGGGGTGCCAGGGGGTGCATGGGGAAGGCAGCTGGCGGGAGAGGTTATAGGGGTGAGTACACAGCCTTGCCAGCTGATGGGGGAGTGCTCAGCCCAGGCAACCAGGCAAGGCTGGGCTGCTGCTGTGTGAGCACACCCCAGGGGGCTGGCAGTGGGTGCTGGGGGCTCAGAGCACCGGTGGCTCCAGACCTCCCTGCTGCCTGGGATCCCTGCTCTGCTTTGCACCAACACACTACGGAAGGAGGAACCGGTGCAGCAACCGACTCCCAAGACCAAGCACACAGCCAGCGCATGAGACCCCCCAAAGCTGCTGCGCTATCCTCAAGGCTTCCTCATTTTCTCTACAGCATGGCCACGACAGAAAGGCTTCCCTGTCCCCCTGTACCCTGTCCCCACCACAAGACTCCTCTCCCAGGGGCTTATGCATCCCTGCCTAGCCTTGTCTCTGCAGAGGGGACAGGGATGGCTGGTCTCAAGGAGATAGTGGGGTCCTGTGCTGTAATTAGTCAGATGTACCCAGCCTGAGCCATGCCTGCACATGACCAGCAAGCTCCCAGCACCTCTGGTCCTCCCTCCACTCAGGGCTGCATGACTAGTGGATCCAGGGCCAAAAGGAGACCCCAGGAAGCTGTCTTCTGGCAACTGAGGGGAATATGCTCTGTGGGAATAGGCCATGGAGAGGACCTCATGGTCTTGGGGGGCTGCAATGACCTTCAGTGCCCTGCTCTGCTGCAAGCCAGAATGCACCCACAGCATGCCAGAAGAGCGAAAGGCACTGGGTGTCCTGTAAAGAGTGAGACTGGGGTGGGAGGAAGGAAGAGAGAACACAGTCCCAAAAAGCCTCAGCCTGCGCTGAGCTGAAGGAAGCAGGAACAGCCAGGAAGCAGAGCATGTGACCTAGGAGCTTTTAGTGCTGCCTTGTGATTAAAAGCAAAAGGTTTTTTCCCCTACTTAAAACAACAACAACAACAACAAAAAACTTTCTGTCTRGCTTCTCTTCCCCTTTGTTTATCTGCAAAGAGGGATAGGATTGAGTCCAGCTCTGGCCTCAGCCTCCTGACAGGATATGAGTGGGGGTGGAGTAGTCCCTCTCTCACTTTTGCAGAGCCACCTTGCCACTTGCCTGATTTCTCATGCTGGGAAGAGCCTTTGCAGCACAGCCAGGTCATGCCTGCCCTGAGGGACCAAGAGCTATCTCCTTGCCCACCCGTTCTTCTCCTCCAGCTCCCCCAATCCCCATCTATTTTCTCCTCTCCACATCCTCCCTATGCTGGCTCCTCTACTCACACCCCACCTCCAAGCTGCTGACTCACATCCTCTCTCCAGAGGCCACCTTTCCTTGGCCCAGCTCCCTGCAAAGTACTTCATGACTTAGTGTGGCTCAGCAGGGACCTGCAGGTGCAGGCAGCTGGGCTCTGAACTCAGGTGTGAAACTCCCCCCAGGAAACCATCCGTGGTGCTTCTGAAAGATGCTTCTTTCCTCCTTGCAAAAATGCTGGGGCTCGGGGCATGCCAGAGCCTCCCTGGAGATCCGGCACCTATCTGGACTGCCAGGACTGAAAGGACTCGCAGYTCCAGTGCCAGCAAGCCCTAACCTGTTAGTCTTCTTTACGGCGGGTGGGAGTTGGGGTCTGCACTCCGTGCTGCAGGGCCCATACAGTTCCCATGCACTCCTCCCCAGAGGAGCACCGCCTTGCTCTGGTKGCTGTCCCACTCACCCCATCGCTCCCTTCCAGTGGGTTTGATCCCCAAAGTGGATGCACCAGGATCTGTCTCATGGCCCTGGCACCCCTCCATTCCCACAGCAGCAGCCCCAGAGYGCTGGCAGGCCAACCTTGCCCTGGCCTGGCCAGGAAGGAGGGACAGCTTTCCTTCTCAGTGTCCAATGCATCCAGCACAGCTTGACTTTTCCTTCTCCCCTTGACCCTGTCTGCCCAGGGGAAGCTCAGCTCCAGAAGGGCAGGCAGAGCAAGGCCACAAGCCTCTGGGTAGAGAGACAGCTACTTAAATCCATCTCCAAGAGCAAGAGAAGCCAAAGGCAACTGCTCTGCCAGAAGATGGAGGGGCTTCCCTCAGCCAGCTGGCACCCAGGGCCCCCCACCTCCAGTGCCTTGCAGCCAGGCTCTGGATCTCTCCCCCTCCATGCTACAGCTGTACTGCTAGGGTAACTGCCAGGCACTTCTCCTCCCCCTGGTCCTGGATGTGTATGAGAGGAGATTTGTACACTTCCAATTTCTTTCCTGCTCACTGCCCTCACCAGACACAGAAATGTATTGAATGGAGCCTCAAACCATGCCCCTGCTGACACCTGCTGTCATCACTCCCCAGCCTGGGCACAGAGCCTGGAGGGCTGCCTATACTCTGAGAAGGAGCTCTGGGGGTGTGAGGCCATGCCTGGCACCCACACATTGAAATGGGATCTAGATCTAGGACTTTGGCCTGGGCCCTTCCTGTACAGTCTCTCCTCTGTTCCCAAAGCCTCCCGCGGGCCCCAGTACACCAGTGGAAGAGCCTGTCAAAGCCTTGCCTCAGTGCATCTTCCATRCAAGCATTAAGGAGGAAGGGAGATGGAGACCAGGGGTCTCTGTGGACTCAGGTGTGCAGGCAAGGGCTGTCGGAGGAGCCGGTGCCCTAGTGCTGCTCCTGCCTAGCTGCAACACTGAGACCTTGGGCTGGGTAGCAGAGAGGACTGGATTAATGTGCTAATGCCAGATTAAGCACTAATACAGGGCTTCTGATGAGGGAGYGGCACCTAGTTCAGCCCCAGCCTGGTCCTGGGAGTGCTCCCTGAGGCAGGCTCCCACTGGCTTTCCTGGGACACAGCTCAGTGTTGCCTGGCTGTCCTGCAAGGAGCTCAGTCCTCAGGGGTGACACAGGCCCGCAAGACAGGCAGCACTGGGAGCACAGCATGCAGTAGCCCCCAAACTCAGCTAACAGTAAGCTGGAGGTAACACTCCTCTACCAGCCCAGGCCCTCCCCTCTGGCAGGCTCTAGGACAGAAGTGCCCAATCACCACAGCAGGGCTCCAAGGCATCTGGTTCCCCTTACCACCTTCCCCAGCTTCTCTGGCTCAGTGCTGTCCCTCAGGAGCAGGGGAAATCTGTGCTCCTCAGTCCCATGCCCACCATCCAGGCAATGCCACAGGCCATGTTTTGACYATGGCAGGGACAAAACTGGCTGCCATCCCACCTCCTTCTTTCCCTTGCCTGCCACAGGGCTGTTCTGAGGCATGTGCATCATAGCTCAAAGCCTCCTGCCTCCTTCCAGGTTACCAGACTGGATGTGGCCCCTGTCAGCTGAGACATAATGGCAGCTCTCTTGCTCCTCCCCAGGTGTGAACTCCTCATCAGCCAGCTGGCCTGAAGTGCTCCATGTGCTCTCTGCCATTTGCTCGTATCTCTCTGGGTCACTTTGTCCATATCTCCCCCCGAGAACTCACCTGCTGCTGTGACTGATGTACCGTGGAGCAGAGATGGGACCAGAAACCTGATTCAGCAAATAGCCCTCAAATCACCAGAGCAGCAGCCAAAAGCTATGATAAAGCCAGCATCCAGGCAACTCACTCAGAGGCAGAAAAGAGACATCTTGCTTCCTTCCATCTGTCTTGAGGGACGTTGTCCATCACCTCTGCAGCTGAATCGAGGCAAAGGGTTCATGCGCAGAGCTGGGCTGAGAAAGATCTTTATCCAGCCATAAGTATGTCCACATGGGCATTGGGCCCATGTAATCTGGAGATGTTTTCTCCCCATAGAGTAGTTCCAAGTCACTTTGGGGGATGCTGCCAAATCCTAATAGCAAGAGCACAGGTTTCCTGCTATTTATCTGGCAGGAGGAGGCATGGCTTGCCAGATCAGCCTAGTGCAGCCACCTGTCACTGCTCCATGCCCCACTGCCATGGCCTGCACATATAGCACATGGGGCAATGGCCATTTGCACTGCCAGCAGAACAGCAGGGCTGGGGCGGGGGGTATCCCGTCGGCAGCAGGGCCTGAGCCCATTATAAACCACACAGCTTGTGCCCACCTGGCCTGGTGTAATAAGGTGTGTAGTGGAGAGGGCTTCTACTGTGAGGCGTAGCAGGGAGAGATACTGCTGCTCAAGGAATTTCAAACTAGGAAAGAGCTGGGGAACTTCACCAAGGTGAAGGATGGACTGTGGTGGCAGACTCGGCCTTGATGCATGACCTTGACCTCTAAACCTGGCATATCTTTAGCATCCCTGGAAGGCTACACGCTCTTGGGCCTTGCAGCTGGGAGAAGAAAGCACTTCCCAGTCTAAGCCCCTCACTGCTCCTCAGGGAGTACTGGGTGGCTGCAAGGTTTAGAGGTTTGGAGACAGGCTCTATCCGTTCCTCCTCTGCTGCCCTGTAGCTAGCTCCTGGGGCTGCTGAGGTTGAGCTGTAAGATAAGCCCAGACTCCAGTAAGTATCATACACTGGAGATGAGGACTAGTGGGTTAAAGCACACAAATTTTAAGAGAAAATGCCAAACTCACAAGCATGTCTGAGGACTCTCATCCTCAGCATCCATCTGTGCCCTATCCCCTCTCCTCCTCTTTATCTTCATGGGAGCCAGAGGCATCCAGGCAAGGCAAGGTCTGTGCTCTGCACCAGCTCGTTCTAGTAACTGTACAAGTTCCTCTGAGGGAGGCGAAAATCAGACATCTCTCCCTTTAGTAAGGCTCTGGCTGAGCCAGCAATGCATATCTAAATGCATAGGAGCATCTGAGCTTGTCTCTCATTCCTTGACATTTCCAGAGACTCCAAGCTGTCTTCAATTATCAGTCTGCAATTAGCTCTTCCTAAATCCCCCAACGAGGCCTAGCACTCTTAATCAATGAAAGAAGGGAAGCAGGAAAAGGACATAGACTCTCTGCAGCTGGGAACATTTTAAAAGGCAGGGCCTTGGGTCCAGAAGGACTCTTTAGGGTGGTAATACTCCATGAATTTTGGCAGATTGTTCACCTCTGGAAAAGGCAGAAAAGCCCCATTATGAGAGGTAGTGATCACTGGGGCCTGCAAATATCCCTGGCTCAGGATGGGGAGAGCTGGCACCAATGGATGGGTGTCACCCTGCAGTGCTGCAGACTGGGGTCCCCTCTTGTGAGGCTGTGGCACGCTGCTTCGTCTCTCTACCTCAGCCTTCCCGTCTGCAAAACACTGGTAGTGAAGAGCCAAAGATCTCCTCTGCAGCTCTACAGTGGTTATAAGGTCCAATTCCACTTCTGTTTAAGCCAGGGTAAGTCAGAACTGCTACATGCTGTCTTCCCTCACAAGAATCCATCCAAATGTAGGKGTGAGAGAGTAGGTTATGACCCACCCAGCTTCCAGACCAGCTTTTCACAAGGTCACTCAAATGTCAAGGAAAGAACAAGAGTGTGCATTAGGGACAGGGAGGATGGGAGTATCACAGGCCTCAGTGGGTTTATGCACTGGGTTTAGACACACAAGGGCCTTGCACAGCATCCTGTCAGCTCAGACTCCGTCACAGGGACATCTGTGCTGTCTTCCTGGCTGCACAGCTTTGCCTGAATGAGCCAGATTGGGCCTAATTAGCAGCTCTGCTGATGCACACAAAGGTAGAGAATCCAGCTTACCCTTCATGACCTGCAGAGCCAGCACAGCTCTTCCTGGCTGAAGGGAACCTGATTGTCTGGTTCAGAGGGGCTGAGGAGCACTGAACACAGACTCCAATAGGAGAGAACGTGCCGCAGATCCTGCTAAAGAAAACCCGGAAAACTCAACAGCCAGAAGCATAGCAACCAGCTACGAGGAAAGGCAAAGCCTTCCCCTTCTCCACCCCACTCCCTGGAGTTTGCCGAAGCACAGCGTTGGTAACTGGGCTAGCAACATAGCTCCCACAGCCTGCTGCTGCTGGGGAAGACAGCCAGGCCCTGCAGAGCAGAAACAGGGAGGCTCAGACTGGAATGGCTTTAGGCAGAAGACCAAAGCTGACATGGGCGGTGGGATCCCAAATCAGATCAGTGCGGCAGACTGTGGCAAGCATTTCTTGCTGTAATGGAGGCTGCAAGGGAAGCTCACAGGGTAACCAAGAGGCACCCAGGTGGATTAGGGCTGGCCTCATGCACAACAAATGCAAGCAAATCTCTGACTCCCGACTCACACTTGAGGGGCTGATTGTCAGAGAGGGTTTTACTCCCATGTCCCTCGGGGAAGAAGGAAGGGCACGATTCAGACCCTCCCCCCCAAATTCCCCCTCGCATCCCACAGCCCAGCAAGTCCAGGGAGCCACCACCAGGCCCATCCAGGCCGCCTCTTTATTCTCCAGTGAAGCAAAGCAAGAGGAGAGGAACTCCCTCCCCCCCCACCCCAGTCCCAGATGCCCCCTGCCCTCCCGGCCCCTCGGGGTCTCCCCTGCCACGGACATCTTTCCCCACAGCGAGGCAGAGGCGGTGGGGCTGTGTGTCGGCTGTTGTAGGTGGGGGGCTCCCAGGACAGCCCCACGGGCCCCTTACCGGGGAGGGGGGCAGCACCCGGAGGGGGGCGGGAAGGGACTGGGCGGACCCTCCCTCAGCGGCCGCGGACAAA
>NW_028186457.1:430370-486417 GCF_003343005.1 Rhea americana
CCCGCCGCCGCCGCCCCGGCGTGACCTTCCCCTGCCGCCGCCGCCCAGCCCCCGCCGGTGGGCTGCGCCCGGAGCTCGGGGCAGCCAAGGCCACAGGAGCGGGGCAGAGCCCGAGAGGAGGATGAGGATGAAGGCTGTAAGAACTGGGCGGGTGCTCATCGGGGGAGGCAGCTGGAGGGGGCTTGGGGCTGGGGAAAGGCTAGCTGATGACTCGATAGTCCCCCGGGAGGAGCTGGTCTTGGTGGGAAGCCCTCAGCTCTCCTGAGAATGAGATGGTCCCTGGGAATGGCTCTGCAGRGAATCCGCTGTCCCCACTCCATGTGAGGCCTGGCTCTTCACGAGCTGCTCCAAGCTGGGGAGAGCAGCCCCCCACATGCTGTGCAAGTGTGGTGTTGTTCCTCCCTCCCACCCTTTTTGTTCCCACTCTGCATTTTCAGCATTTCCTGACTGGGAAAGAGTCAGGAATACAGAGAAAGGGAAAGTGGCATCCTCTGGATCCCTGAGACAACCCCAGCCAGTCTTCCTGCCCAAGGCTCCCAGAGCACTCGGGGTGGATRGAAGAGATGCTGCACTTCTGCATCACTGCAAAATGGTACACATTAAACCAGCCATGTGCATGGATGCTGCTTCTGCCTCTCCAGATCTGAGCACGTCATTGATAAAATCGGCACCCTCTGTCTGCTGTTTCCCCTACCCCTTGCAAGAACACCCCTCCCTCCTCTGTATTTCTGAAGAGCTGGAGGACTGATCCTGCAGCTCTGATTTCTACAGCTATTGCCAGGCATCCATTAGGAAAAAAAAACACCCCAGTTGCCTGGACCGCTCCTGCATGTAAAGTGACTGAGAGCCAGGGAGAGGCAGTTGGGAAATGTTTCAGGGAGAATGTATCAATGATGCATTTTGATACAGCATTTTATGTGTGAAATTAACACATGTCAGTGCCAGGATGTAGCTGATGCTGGATGGATCTGGGCTAACAGGCAGTAATGAATTATCAGCCAGGAGGAGCTAAACCAGCCYCCCCACTTCCTCCCGCACTGCTGATGCTGAAGGTGTGTGAAATGCAAGCGCAGACTCAGAGCTGGGCTTCATACTTCCACCCAGCCTCCRAGTGCCTGGGGCTGAAGTGTCAAAACTGGGGGCAGGATAGAGGCTGTGCCCTCTTTACTCCAGCAGAGAAGAGGGGCAAAGTCCCACTCCTGCATTTTCTCAGCTGTGACCAGCCAAGTATTGCTGTCTCCTTTTAGGAGGCCCCAGTGGCCTCTGCACAGATCATGCACACATACAAAAACACACACACACAGGTGGCCAGAATCACCCACCCAAGGGCTGAGCTGAAATATCCGGTAGAACTTGAGGTCAGAAGAGGAATACAAGATAAAGAGAATAAAAACACAAAGGGACAAAGTCAGGACAAGGTTCTTGATGAACCTAATCAGCTCTTGGACTCAGAGCTGGCTTCAACCTAATCAAGAAGATGGAGGAGCCCTGGCCCTAGGRAAGGGACACAAAGGAGCCTGCTCTCTTCACATGGTTGAGGGTGGACTGCTTCTTATGCRTAAACATGGGCTCAGCAAAAAACACACAGCTGAATTTTGCAGGTGAGGAAATGGAGACCTCTTTCCTGAATACTGCTTGCACCTGCTGGAACAAAATTGCTCTCAGACTGCTTCATCTGAAATAGATGAAACYGCCCCCATCCTGTGTGAGCTCTCCCAGAGTGACTTCCCCAAACTCATTAAGAAGGGCTATTTGTATTCGGAAGAGATGAGCTGTATTTTGCAGCCATTTACACAGAGGACCAAGCCAGAAAGCTCCCCTGCCTCCCCCAGTTGGCTTGCAGTTACCAGCACTGAGCAGCTCAGCATATGTGAGCCTCCTACTGCTCCCAGGAGGGGAGACTTGGCCAAGGCCTGCTTAGAAATCCAGCCTAGAACCATTCAGAGATGCAGCCCAAGGCCTTGACTGTGAGCAGTGCGAGAGCTCCAGGGCCAAGTATCTCACCTGTGGCTGTCTCTCCTGAGCAGATCGTGTCCCAGAGGAGCAGCTCTGGGGTGTAGGTGGTCAGTGGGTGTGTAGTCCTTCCCCAGGCCAGTGCTGCTGCCTCAGAGGTAGCTGGTGGTAGTGAAGGCTTCCTGCAATGCCTCTGCAGCTAGGAGGTTATGCACATCCTATGACAACAGAGGGGTGTTTCTCACACAGGTAAAGCAGCAGCTTTGCAGCTTACCTGAGTGCCAGCTGCTCTGCCGCATGAGAGAGGGAGATCTTCTCCCCCCTCCTCAATTTTACTCTTCCAGCCCCAAGGCTGACAAGCAATGATACAGCACAAGCTGTAGCCTTGGGAACTTCTCTGCTTGGCTCTTCCCTTCAGCTTTGGTTTAACTCTTCAGTTCCCAGCAGCTTTGAGCAGCATGGGAAGGCTGAGAGGAGGAGGAAAAGGCAGTTTCCCTGCTCCATGGAACTGGGATTCTCATGCCAGCAGCCAGAACAATATGTTCAAGGATGCAAGGGAGAAGAGCTCCAGCCACCATCAGTCTCAAAGCTGCTCTCAGACTCCTGCCCTTGGCCAAATCTTCAGCCATTCATGATTTGACTTTGCTGGGATACTTTTGGCATACACAGTGACCCTTAGGAGCAGGGCTCCAGTGGCCAGGACAACACACATCAGCTACATGTTAGCACCAGTAACAACAAGGTTTGCTGGTCCAGTCCCTAGTCCAGGCTGTGAAAAAGGGTATTGAATCAGGGGTGTTCTGCATGGGGAGCTTGTACTCAACATGGCAGGCTGGAAAAATGTGCCTGGATTCCCGAGAYTGAGAGGAGGGAGAGAGCAGTATTGTAGTGGTACAAAACATCCAGAATCACCAGAAAACTCTGAAAGAGCTAGTTTCGTACCTGCAGGAACTGYGCAGCTAGCTGCAGGTGTCTGTAGCTAGTCTTCAACGTGACTCCCAGTGACAAGGCTACAGATAGCAGCAAGGAGTGAGGCTTCTTTTCAGGCTAGCCTTGAGCCCAGTTTGCTTCCAGGAAACTACTTCAGACCAAATTGCTCTCCATGTTAGGGCCTGGGTGTCTGGATGCAGCATGAATTTCCCCTTGGTCAGGCCATCAGCAGGGACTCAGAGACATGCAGCTCTGCATGTCCATGTGCAGGTGGGCACGTGGGGTAAGGTCAGGCCTATGCCACCTCTTACATATTCTCCAAGCCATCTCTGCAATGCTGTCATGCTGGGAGTGCAGCTCAAAGATGCACAAGCTCACAACCTGGGACATGGCAGCTCTTCCAGGACAGGAGAAGGCCCCAGGCATATGGAGAGCCCTGGGGACCCTGTTCTGATCTCACCTCCCTTCCCGTAGGGCTATTGACCACAAGGCCTGTAAGGGATCCTGGCTGGAGGGAGTTGAGCTGTCACTCCAGAATAAGGAATAAGCATGTTTGCTGGCTGAAGCTAGTCTTTTATAGGTCTCTTGCTGTGCCTTGGCCTGTCTGCACTGGCAGAGGTGGCCAAAGGACTGCATCTTCCCAGCAGCAGCTGAACAGCCAGCCTCTGGGCTGTGCTGCTTCCTCCATAGAAATGGAAGCTCACAGACTCAGCCTGCCTCTCAAGAGATGTTGATGAGTAGGACTAACAGCTTCAGTACCCACAGCTCACCCACCCCACATGCACCATATGCAGGACAGYCTACCACAGAGCAGCTGGACCTCAGGATGAACCGAGAGCCTTACAGCTGGAAAGGCCTGGAGGCTTGGCTGAGGGATGCTCTGCAGAGCTCAGGGAGGAGAAATCAGCTTGTGCCTTAGAGTACCCTGACAAACCCAGTCCAAGCCCTCTCCTCTCCTCTCCTCCTCTTACCTTCAAGTGGCAGCAACTGGTTCCTCTCTAACCCTCCTTTTATCAGGATGGTTCTCAAGGGAGAGGGGCTACACCTGTGGCTGATCCAGGTTTACCGGTGGTACTGCCTTAGTGTGGCTCAGAGTGGTGGGAGGGATTGCATACCTGGAGGAGTTCACCTAGCCCCTGCTCTGAGGTCAGCCCTGGGTTCATGCAACAGAATAAAGCAGAGCACAGCTGAATAGAGCAGCCTGGCTGCAGCCCCTGGAGAGAAGCTATTTCTGTGCTCCCAATTGCCAAACATTAGCACTAGGAATGGCTCAGAGAGCCAGAGATACACAGCTTCTCTGGGTGGAAACTACACAAGATAGAGCCAACCCTGAATCAGCCAGAAAATGCATCACAGCTTCCTGATCTCGGGGCAGAGAGAGGGCTGGGCGACCCCTGGGATTGTGGTGGGGAGATGAGTACCCCTTGTTGACATRGAGCAAGGCTGGGGATTGCTGCTAGAGCCATGCCCACAGCCTGCATCCCTCAGAAGACTGTTACTGCCAAAGCACTCAAGGGAAGGAGAAGCTCTCAGCTCTGAGTGGGACAGTTTGATATAACTAGGAAGGCTCGTGTGAAGCCATGAGCCATCCAGATGTCAGTTATCACATTCATATGGTCTTGTGGTGGTTGTGAAGTCCACACAGCTATAGCTTAGCAGAGGTTAATGAAAGGTCTAATAATCTCTGCTGCAGGGAATTAGAAGAAGGTAGGGCTCCAGCAGGACAGCATCCTCCAAGCAGGCTGTGCTGCAGGCTGGGGCACAGCCCTTGACCTGTGCTGGTGGCAGCAGTGATGGAGGARAGATACAAAAGTCCGTCCCTGGACTGCAGACCCCTGAGGGGGTGAAATTGGGTCCTATGAGCCCCCTGTGCTCCTTGGGCGGAGAGGTGGTAAGGCTGTGCTGGAGCACAGGGGAACATGCTGGGGGGGCTTAGCCTGGTCCCTGGGAGATGTGGAGCAGACCCAGATCCCTTCCACTCCTATCAGGGACGGTGAAGGAGCCATTACCCAAGTGGTAATGGAGACTTTGTGTGGGGAGGAGGTGTCTATTGGTGCCCAGCTCCTTCCCCTGGGACTCTGCTCTTGCCCCTTCCCAGTCCTTGATGCTCAGCGCTGTTATTCATCCGGCTGATGGGCTGTCTGTGGTGCAGCGCAGAAGGAGCCAGGCGGGGGGTGGCTGCCCAGGTTTGAGGAGGAGGAGAAGGACCCCTATGCCTCCGTGGTGCCAGGCTGCCCCGTGCCCCGGCAGCTCTGCTGTGATGCTGCAGAGAGCCCGGGGCAGAGGACTCGGTGCAGACGAGGCCCCGGTCCGGGGCTACCCAGGGAGCTCAAGGCCGGGGCTGTGCTGCCCTCTCGCGGCTGCCGAGCCGTGCGGGTCCCCTGCCACCCGGCTCCGTGGCCAGGCCGAGCCGGGCTCTCCACCCAGGCAAGCCCTGGAGGCGAGGTGGCACTGCAGTGTCCCTCTCGGGGACAGGACTGCCGGGCTGCAGTGTCGCTGCACCATTGCAAGCAGCTCTCTGCACCTTGCCTGTCTCACCACAGCACAGAAACAAATAGCCTCGGAGCCGGGGACCACTGGGCTCCCCTCTGGTGGGGGTCACCCATGCCTGGATCCCGCCAGGAGAGAGAAGGGCCTGCGGGAGCCAGGGGATTTGTCATCACAACCATCAAAGGGGCAAGATGGCTCCAGGGGGCCCTGGCTCTGCGGCTACCAACAGAAGGCAGAACATGGGTGCCCTGCACTGCTGTGGGTCCCGCTCCCTGTCTTCAGGTTGTTCGGGACTGAGGCTGGGCACACCATGGGCCCAGGGGCTCTGTGCTCCATACCCAGCTCATCACCACAGCTATGCCCTGGTATCTTCTGGGACAGTTCTGCAGTGGACACCTCTGTCTGCTCCCCCCTTTGCGGAGGCTCTCGGACTGTCACGGGCAGAGGTAGAGGAAGATGCCACATGTCTGAGGGAAAGTGTTAGATTGCCATCTTGGTGGCAGCGGTTTGCCAAGGCCTAGGGGTTCCCAATCTGCAGCCTGTGTGGAAGTGGGGGCTGTCCCAGGGGTTATGGGTGAAGGGCCTGAGGCCTCCTTCCTGGGCTGTGCTGGGATGAGAGGGATGCCACAAGGTGCTGTGTGTGAGCTTGGTGAAGAGGGTAGAGCAGGATTAAGAAATGTGTGCACGTGTTCCTCCATGGCAGGGAGCAAGGAGCAGGGAGCAGGATCCGGTAAGGGGCTGGGTGCTGAGCCCAGGATTCCTGGGTACTTGGTTAGATTTGTTCCCACACCTCCCTTCACCCTGGCCAGCAGGAGCCAAGCAGTCCAGTCCCTGAGGATTGCTCCCATCTGAAGCCTTTATCCCATCGATCTGAGACATGGAGAGAGCTCCCTTSGTTTGACCTCCTGCTCGGCTTAGGGGGAGCACTGCAAAGCCCAGGTGGCAGGTGCACAGCTGGCTCTGTACCCGCCGCCCAGCTGTGCACTGCACAGGCTCTGCGCGCAGAGACACACACCCTGTGTGCGTGTGCGCAGCAGCTTTTGCCTGCGCACCTGCAGGTTGGCGCTGCACAAAATCCCAGTGTGAGGCTGCTGTCCCCTGTCTCTGCTTGCCGATGGTGACAGAGGAAGAGCTGTGGCCTCTAGCTCTTGGAGTGCCTTCTCCCTGTGCCTGCGGCCAAGGGGGCCTGGGACCCCCGTGTGAGGGGGGGGGCCTTGATGCCCACCAGGTGGAGCTGCACTCCTGTGCTTTGGTGCTGCTGGGGTGGCCCTGGGCCAACCTTGTCTCGGGCTGCTGTTCCTTGCTCAGCAAGGAGGGATCCTGGCCTCCCCTGCCAGCCCTATCAGCAGTGAACAGGCAAAGGAGGCGCACGTGTGTCCTGCTCAGAGACTCGGGCCACAGGTCCCCGGTGTTGACCTCGCTAGCTCCATCTGCTCAGCAGCACAATGAAGTTATGTGCTTGCAGGTAGACAGCAGATACTGGCCCAGTATTTTGGGGACCTTTTCCCCAACAGCTTGGGCAGGGAGAGACTGGGGAGACCTGCCTGTGGTGATGTTCTGGTCTTGCATTTTCCCAGTGCTTGAGGCTCACTACACTTGCAGCACAGATCAGCATGGAGTCAGCCCCAACTCCGGCCAAGCTCTCTGTGTATAGCGGACTTTGCCTATTCCAGCTGTGTGCGGGTCCCTGAAGAGCCCTGACTCTCTGAGGTTGTCAAGGCTGCTGCAGGCCATGCCAGCAGCAATTCTGTGGCCAGTACTATGATGCCCTGATGGATGCCTGATGTTCCCCAGGGCAGCAGAAGCTCACAGAGGAAACTGGTTAGATGGAGGTTCACAGAGTACCTTACTCGAGGTCTTAATGTCATACAGGCTTGCTTAGCACTGACTTACTTCTCTGCAGGAAAAATCAGGTCCAGTGCTCCTGGGACTTGTTTAGAGTCAGGGGAGATGTTGCTGGGTTAACTGGCAACTCCCAGCCTGTGCACTATGCAGCACTCCTGAGCTCAGGGCTCATCTGCTCTACTCAAGCACTGTATTCCTGTGGGATGCAAAGGGGCATGGTGGTAAATCCTTTGCTGCCTTTCCACTGCTTCTCTGAGCCTTGGCTGAAACTGGGGAAGCTCAGGACTGKATGGCTGAGATGTAGCTGCCCTGTCCCCCACGGGTAACCTGCAGCATCCCTGCTTCCACTGATGCCTGTGGGTGCACCTCTCTCTGGGGGCAGAGCTCATCTGAGGGGGACCTGGGGTAGGCACTGGCACATGGGAGGTCCTGGGCTGTTGGGCAGAGCCTCTGCAGTTGGGCAGAGTTGCTCCATTTGCGCTAAGAGCAGCATTCTCTTCCTGCTGGAGAGCAATTCTCATAGCCTCCACCAGCTCTGGAGCCAAGGGGCTCAGTGTGCCCTGCGCTGGGCATCCAGTTGCTGCTTAAGTCTCCACTGCTCTCAGCGTGGCAGGGTGATGTGAGCGCTGGTGCTGTGCTGACTCCAGGAAGCCAGTCTGAGACCCACCACTGTCCTCTTGCAGCCTTCAGCCTCTCAGAGCTCATGAAGCTGGGTTGCTGGGACTTGGAAGACACTGTTCGAGTGACCCATGGACTTTCCTGGCCCCTTTGCACCCCAGATGCTCATCAGCCTCGTGTGGGGGTCCTGACTCAACCTGCCCCCCTCCCCTCATGGCAACCCTGGTCCAGGCTACTGGGCCCTCGGCCATGCTGTGCAGGACAGGCAGGGAGTAGGGGGCCAAGGGGGAGGGGGTCAGGCAGGCAGGGAGCTGGAGAGGGTCTCTCCTGCCCTTGGTCATGCCTGGGCTGGGGCTCTGGAGGAGGGTCTGTTCCCTACCCAGGGGGATGCTCTCAAGCCTGGGTCTTTGGTCAGGCCTGGAAGCGAGGGAGGCAGCTGTACAGGAAATAATCACGGCTTGTTCCAAGATTAAATCACTGGCGGGAGTGTGAGAGGGGATAAAAGGAGCCGTCTGTCGTTAGAGGGAATATTAACCCGGCAGCAGGCTGGGAGGGGGGAGAACTTTATTCCCTGCACTTGCTGCCTGCCAGACCCGCTGTGCACACAGGGCTCAGCGCTGACAGCACCTCTCAGTGGGACACACTGCTCCCAGGGCCCTGCTGAGGCCTCCTCTCCTGGCTCAGCCCTCAGCAAGCTCCCTTCTCCCTCCCCTGCTGGAGGGATGCTTCTGGGACCATGGGCAGAGGAAGGATTGCTGGAGAAGTGGGGAAACTGAGGCAGCCCTCCGTGACATCGTGCTGCGTGTCTGACACTGTACAGAAGCACCGTGCTGCTTGGTCCCTCCTGCATCACTCCTGCTCTGCCCAGGCCAAGCCTTCGCTCTGGCTCCTCCAGATGAGTTCAGCGTGGCACAAAAGGTTCTTGTTTGGTCTGGCCCTTATCAGGGGCCTACCTTGAGGTCCTTCAGCACAGGAGCTGGGCTGGAGCTGGAGCAGGTGGGGCCAGGGCGCAAGGGAGAGGGCAGAGGGAAAACAAGAGCCCAGCTGCAAAGGGGTGAGCCGGCAAGGAGATAAGATAGAGAGAGAAATGCAAAATATGACGGTGGCAGGCAGGAGAGAACGTGGGAAACTACAGGGCAGTTTGGGTCAGCCCAGCTGGGAGAGACACTGAAAGGGGTGGGCAGGCCCTCCGGGGCTGTGAGCCGGCCGTCCCCGTGACAGGTGCCCAGCACGGCTCCTTCTCCCTCGTCCTGGAGCTGGGACCTGCTTCCAGGTGCTGGAGCAGCCGAGGTGGGGCCCCCAGACCCCATGGTGTTGGGGGCTGTGGCTGCTGCCTGTGACCCTCACTTGCTCCAAGATGCTGTCTGGGGGCCGGGGTTCAAGTGGCGATCTGGAGAGCTGAGAGAAGGAGACGGGTGCAGGAGGGCTCACTGTTGGCTACGGCTCTGTGGATCTGGCCCCTCCACCCCAGCTGGACTTTGGCCATGGACTGGCCATGAGCCGGCAGCCGTTTCTTGCTCGTGGCCCCCCTGCCTGCCCTGCAGCGCCCCGGCCCTGGCCGGCAGGCGTCCCAGCCCCACCGCCTGGGCTGCAGCAGAGAGGAAAGCCACGCTCCGAGCGCTGGGGCAGGGCTGCGGTTTATGGGCTCTCCTGTGCCAGGAAAAACAGACCCATGGGGGCCGGGGTTTGCAGAGAGCGGTTCATGAAAGCTTGCAGCCCTTCGCCTAGGGCTTCCTTCCCTTTGATGGAAGAGTCCCGGTGGTTTCCCAAGCAAGAAGATCTCGACTCTTTCCCCTTCACCCCCTTTCTTTCCCCCCCAGCCCATTCCCCTCCAGCTGAGGCTGGGGCTGAGGTAGGAAGATCAGCCTTCCTTGGCTGCCTCTTCTTTTCCAGACTTGTGGTACCCCACAGAGCCAAGCCCTCCCTCGCTGTGCAGGATGGGGCCCCCGGCACTCAGCGTCCACACGTGGGGATGCCTGAGTGCCTAGAAACTGCCAGAACGTGGCCCGATTTTCCCCAGGTGACTTTCTTGAACCAGCCTCCTCCCTCCCCGGGGAAGTTGTGTGAGAAGGGCTAGCACGGCTGGGAACAGCCAGGGGCAGCGATCTCGCCCCCGCTGCTGCTGGGGCAGGATGGGGGCATGCAGCCATGGGCTTGAATCTGTACAGACACTGAGCCCATCGCAGAAACACTTGTGTCCTTGGCATGCACAGCCAGCGCCAGCAGTGTCAACAGTTGCCCCGGGGGCTGCCCATTCTCCCAGCTGAGCATCTCCCGGGCCCCATGGTCTGCAGTACCTGCTGCTGCTCACTAAGGAAAGTCTCCGATGGTACCAGCTCTGCCCCTTCCCAGACAGCATGGGCTGAGATGTGCTAGTGGCTTGGACACGAGTCCCCCAGAGCCCTTTGGCAGCTCCCATTACCAGCCCATCTCCTCTGTCACGAGCTCTGGACCCTCTGCATCTTTGTATACAGCGTGGCCCTGGAGCTCAGCAGCCATCCTACAACAGTGTGGTTACACCTGCGGTAATGCCCCGAAGATGCTGACGGGGCTCCCAGGGCGAGCTCACCCCATGCAGGCCCTTAGGGGCAACAGGAGGAAAGCAGAGGACTAGAAATGGGGCTGATCCCACCTGCAGGCTGCTCCGAGGGGCTCTGCCCGTGGCAGCTCCCAAAGGCTGCCGCGCTCACAGGGTAGAGTCGTGAGTGCTCTGCCTTGCTCCTGCTGGAGGGAGGCTGGATGGGAGTTCGGGGCAGGCTGGTCCCAGCACCACTCAAGAGCAGCACTTCTGCCCTTCTGCTGTGGGCAGGCATCTCAGGGTGGGTGCTCAAAGCTCGACCAGAGCCGGGAGACTCCTGCAGACTTACACTCAGAGAAGGCTTGGCCCTGCTGCACATAAAACCCAGAAAGCGGCCGTTGCCAGGACGCTGCAATTTCCAAGCTGACATCAAAAAGCAGCTGGGGATTGGCTTGCGAATGCTCCCACACAGCACATCCTGTGTATTTTATGAGCGATGTTTTACAACATAAGTGCTGCTATATTAAGCCACACATCTAACTGGAAAAACAGGAGAGAGCAAGCGCAGCTACCTCTCTGCAGGCTGCTTTCATGCTGCGTAAGCAAGTCCTTCTGCTGGCCAGGCTCTGTCCTGCCATCTTGTCCCAGCCCTGGCACCGCTCTGTGCAGGCAGGAGGCAGACACAGGTGTCCCTGCAAAGCAAATCTGGTCCTTGGTCCTTGAGAAAGGATGTTACAGCGTTTTTTCCTTTTTTTCTGTCTCCAACCTTGCCCATCACAGCCCAGGGTCCCCCAGCTGTGCGTCGGTCCTAGGGTGTGCAGGAGAGCTTGCTGAAATGACAAAATGAGGCTAGGCCCTGTCCTTTAGGCCAAAAACGTGTTGACAGCAAGAAATCATGACCTTTCGGGTTGTGTTTTTTGGCTTCAGCTGAGGTCTTTGGTTCCTGACCAAAGGCCAAGTGGCTGGGGAAAGTCAGTTCTCATCACCAAACTTTTGGTCCTTGGCAGCTCACTCGCTGGCCAGAAAGGCTGACGGGAGAGGGATTTCTTTTCCCGTGGCCCCAGGAGAGGGTGCTCTCTGCTTGCAGCTGCACCGGCTCAGCCTCCCAGCTATTCCTGTCCCTGGGACTCCTTCACCACCGCAGGACCCACACTGTGACCTTCGCAGCATCCTGGACATGGCACCCCTGGACGCGGGTCCCCACGGCTTCTCCTTTGGCCGAGATGCTGCTCAAACTCTGCGGGTGCCCAGGGAGGCAAGAGGGAGCAGAGGGTGCAAGCCTGGGCCAAAAGGACAGCCCATGGCCCCTGAACAGCAGTGGGGCCTGTTTTTAATCCGTATTTCCCCTTGGTTAAGGCCAAGTTTTGAGCTTGACTTCCCAGAGCGCCTGTCACTGGCCCCTGGCTGCACCCCCCTCCCCTGTCCGTGGGGATGCGGGCAAAGAGCAGGGCCATGCCGTGCCCTCCCTGGGACGGTGGAGGGAGCAGTCCCTGCTTTGCACCCCTTGGCAAGCCAGGACCCTTGCAAGAGAGCGGTGGAGCTGATTTATGCTCCTGACATTTCTCTCCTGGTCGGGCAGGGCTTTTAATAAAGAGTGAGTGATTTATGGCTCCTTTTAAGTGGGAAGGAATGTTACCTAAGGCAGGCGACCCCCGACACCCCCGCCTCGCTGTCTCGCTGAACCCCCAACATCTGGGCTAGTGGGAGGGGAGCGGAGGCTGTCTTGGCCCCCACCTTCCCAGAGAGCCCCCCCTCCCCCGTGGCCCCAGCACCCTGCCTCGGCCCCAGCAGGAGCCGCCCTGGCCCAGCCCTGGGATGCCCAGCGCCCCGCGGAGAGCGGCACCGCATCCGCCACGAACTGCCCCGGGCCTCGGCAGCAGGCCGATGTGCTGTCCCCACGCTGCCCYGCACGTGGCAGCGACCCAAGGGAGGCTGCTGCCCTGAGACCCCTCAGCTCCCCTCCGCCAGGATCCCCGAGGCGGCCAGCCCGGGGACAGGATGACAGCGCCGTGCCGGTTGTCATGGTTACTGGGTATTAACGGATGCGGGCATGAGTGCTTCCCGGTGACAAACAGCTCCTGAAGGGAAGGGCTGCCCTCAGCCCACCCCTCTGCAGTCCTGCTGGGGGGGGGTTGGCCATGGAGCCACCTCCAGCCCCCTCAGCCCCTCCAGCCCCCCAGCCAGCGCTGGCCAAACGCAGACACAGGATCAGCTTGCAACTAAAGAGGCCTCTTAGGGCAGAAAATGCCTCCAGGGTCCCTTAGAGCCAGCAGGGAAAGGTAATATCTCCCTTCCCCTTCCCAGCCCCGCTGCCTGGAGAGGGCTGGRGGAGCCGGCAGGGCTGGGGAGGCTGGCGGCCGGCAGGAGCAGGGCGGCAGGAGAGCAGGAGAGCGCGGGACCCAGCCAGCCAGTGCCTTTCCCCCGCTCAGCAGGGCTGAGRAGCGAGGCCGGGGGCTAAGAGCCGGGGCAGAGGAAGCATCGCCCAGACAAGAGCTGCCCCAAGAGGCTCCCAGCTGCTAATGAAGATAAAGTGCCCAGTTCCTTTTCTTCTCCGAGTGAAATCTGGTGGCTAAGGGGGAAAAAATGCTTTCAAGTGTAGTCATCTATAACACGGCCTGGGAGGCAGGGATTCCAGCAGCCGGCGCGGCGGCCAGCCGAGACACTGATCTCACGCTTCACACACGTGTGCACACACATGCRTGTGCACTCACACACAGCTCACACCGCAGCAGCGGCGCACGGCGTGTCTGAAATACCTGCGGAGCCCAGCACGCACCCGCGCGCAGGCATCAAAAGCACGGTCTGTCTCTGCGGCAAAACCGCGAGTGTAGATGAAGGCATGTGTTGAGCGAAACACACCCAGCCCACGCAAAGCACACGCACCCGCGCCGGGCTGCCGGAGCGCACACGTGCCCTGCAGTGCACATGGCAAGTGCAGCACAAACACAGGCACGTGGCAGGCCAAGGGTGCCGTCCCGGCGCAGGCACGGGTGCGCAGGCGTGCACACACCCTTCCTCCCGCCTGACTGTGCGAACACGGTCCGTACTGTGCCGCCACGGTGGGAGAGGGCCGGCGATGCCCGGCAAGGTCCTGGTGGTGAACCCTCTGGGAATGCTGCAATATTCTAGTAAACACATGACTCAGCCTCATTGGTATTGATGGATGGGGAAATGGGATGGGATGAGGTGGACTTTGCCTCTTGCACACCCCGGATAGAGGAACTCATACCCTCTGTGTCATGTTGGCAGGCCACCCCCACCTAATCCCACCCAGACCTCCCCCAGTCCCCTTGCCCAAAGCCCAGCTCCTCAACTCATCCCAGCCCTGACTTTGCACAGGATTGGTGGTAGACAGTCCCTCTCCCATCCCTGTCCATAAGCGCCTCTTCCCACAGACCCACCTGCATGCCTGGAGCAGACAGGCTGGATCGTTGGGTCCATATTTCCATCACCAGTGTCTCTGGGAACTATGCGCTAGATGCGAAGGCTGCAGCCACACGGTAAGTTAAACAAACCCAGGACTATTCCCTGGCCCTGAAGCCCTCTGCCAGGGACCAGCCCACCCCAAACTGTTAAATGTATCCTGCAAACAGGGAGCCCCTGTGCCAAGGGACTGTCCCTGACTCAGGCTAGCTCTCAAACCATGAGCTGGAATTCCCTGGATCAGTGCTAGCTGTCCCAAACCAAAAATCACACCAGGACAGCACTAGTAATTCCCATGTGCACAGTCATGCTGCCSTGCCTGGGAATGCCCTGGGACTGTTTGCTCCGTCAGCGTGGATGTAACCAGAGATTCTYCCCTCCTTTCCTCTAGAGGCTTTGAATTAAGTGGATGATTTACAGAGAGGTGGCAAGGGAATACACTGCATATGGGGAGAGAGCAGCTGTCTGCCCCTTCCTCAACCCATCTGGCAGCTAGTTGCACCCTGAGACCTACCGGAGACCCTTCAGGGAGCACAGCATTTTCTTGCAGCCCCCAGGCAGACAGTGGAGGGAGGCTGGCCATGGGCTCACTGCCTCCCTGTTGCCGTGTCTCAGCATCACTGTGATTGCCAGCACATGGGGACTGTGCCTGGCTGGACCCTGCTGGCACAACCCGACTGAAGGCTATACTGGTTGGGCACCAAACCTCTGGCAGAGGGGAGCATAGGCTGCTGGAGGTGGTGGTTTAATTTCCTCCAGTGCCATTTGGTGTGGATGGCTTGGGCAGATACGCTGGTGTCCCACCACATCCAGCTGCTGACAGCAAGCTTGTTGGTATCCCCCAGCTCCCAGTAACTAATTCATATGGATCCACTGAGTTGGAGCTGGGAGAAATCAAAGTTGGCCGGATAATTGCAGTGCCCCCCCAAAAGCAAATAATGGGAGGGGGTGGAAAGGGGGATCAGTTCAGTGGGAAACTAGAAAAGCTATGGAGATGGAGGATTGGGATCAGATGGGAACCCCTTGGCATGGAGAAAAAAGCTCAGAGCATGCCTAGAGGAGTTGGTGTCCCCGGGGAACAAGGGCCAGAAATGTCACTCCAGTTGGAGCCAAGAGGTAGTGCTACCCCCTTAGCCACGGACCCCTGAGTCTCTGAGAGCCCAGGGGAGGAGTCCCTGGGGTGGCCCATGGGGTGAGGCCAGCACCCCTTGGGTCTGTGGACATCTCAGGAGGGATGTTAGCCACAGCAGGTGCCGGCATGGACAGACGGCACAGCGGGTGGAGCATGGGATAGACAGAGGCAAACCCAGACCACAGTAAACCTGCTTGTGCCCAGGACAGTCTCTGCGCAGCTGCCCAAGCGTGTCGGGGATGCGGTGCTTGAGAAACCAGCCGGGGATGAGCTGCCCTGACTCACTCGGCAGAGGGCGGTGGATGCACACGCACACACACGCACACGCACGCACACACGCACACCTGTGCTGGACACGCATGCACACCCACACCTGTGCATGCACATGTGCACCTTCACACGCCCCAGCACGCATGCACAGCTGCCCCGTCCCGCACTGCCCTTCCCAGGCTCCAACCCTGCCTCGGATCCCGGCCTGGCCCCCTTTCCTTTCCCTTGCTCCCTGCGGAGGGCAGGCTGCTCCAGCCCCGGGGAGGCGAGCTCCACGCTGCCCTGCTCGCATGGCAGCTAGCTGCCAGCCGCAGATCCCTGCCTGCCCCCAGGGCTCCTTGCRTGTTGGGGATGCTGGAGGCCTTCTCCCTCCCCTCGCCTGCACGATGGCTGAGTTGCATGGGGCATTTACCATGGCAGTGCTTCTGAGCCCCAGAAGTGCTAGAAAAGGCAGCACAGAGGCTGGGGGACGCAGCGGAAGGGGCCATGCAATGCTGCAGGCTGTTAAAGTGGGACCCCTGTGCAAGAAGCAGTGAGAAAGGGGGAGACGTGGCAGCAGAGGCTCACCGACTGTCACCCGTATGTGCAGTGTGTGCTGTCACTGTGCTGGCCTCGTGGGGCTGGTTCAGCCAGGGACACTTTGCTCTTGCTGAAGGCGATGTGTCTTCAGAGCAGGCCGGGGCCGGCAGAGCTCAGGCACCTTTCTCCGCGGGGGAGCGGCGGGGCAGGCGGCGGAGCCCTGAGCGTGCTGCGGGGCCGCAGCCGCTGYGCGTGCCCTGCCACGCCTGTGTGCACATGTGCAGCCTCCCGCACGCGGGGTCCCGCGAGAGGGGCCACGGCGCTCTGCCGCCAGCAGTGAGGTGCAGGCTCRTGGAGTGGGGCAGACCCTCTTGATGCAGGGGACTGGAAAGGTCTGAAGGCCAGTGGGCAGAAGGCAGGGTCCCTACAAGAGGATAAGAAGGTCCCCTACAGCTACACAAGGGTGCGAGGGGGTCCCCCATATTTGGTCCCCTATAGAAAGGCAATATAGAGAAGTAAGAGGGGACCTGTAGCCGTATAAGGTGCAGGACGCAGCCAGACTGCAGAAGGGTCACCCACCCCATACCAGCTATAGGGCCTCCTGCCCCACGTTTGCACCCCACTGTGGAAGAGTGCATCCCAGTCCTTCCCAGCACATCCCAGCCTCTCCCCTACCGGCCCTGCTACCTCCAACCTCAGCATCACGGTGCTGGTCGGCCCAGATGTGCTGGGAAGAGGGAGGGGGCAGCTCTGGCAGCTGTGGCGCGTTCAGGCCAGATGTGGAAGGTACACTTTGCAACGGCAAGCYGTGCGGAGGCTGCCGAGCCCAAGGCCTGTACTTATCTGGCCRCGACATGGCACGGGAAAAAAGGACATTCCTCCCTTAGGAACAGCTTGCGCACATGGCGTCATCCTCTCGTTATTAGGAGGGAAGCCGCAGAGAGGGTGTTCCCAGCCCCCAGCCCCACCGCCCCCATCCACAGCCACGCCGGGGCCCGAGGAGGGTGGTGGGAGCTGGGGGGGGGGAGGATACTGCTGCTGCTGCTGCCATCTGATCCCCGACGGCTGCGGTGGGTAGCTCTCAGCCTCTCCGCGTGCTGCAGGAGGGCAGGAGCTATCCTGGCCCGCGTTCAGCTAACTCAGCACTTTGGGCTGAGCCCGGCTGTCACCAAGCCCAGGCTACGGCGGAGCGTGCCGGAGCCTCGCCAGCTGCTGGGGTATGCACGCCTTCGCTAGCCGTCCCCTCGCGGCTTTCCTGGGCCGCGGGAGAAGCTTGTGGCAGCGCCAGCTGGAGGAGGGAGGCCYGGCCCAGCCCGAAGGAGGCTGCTAGCTGCCCGTCCCGGGGAGGCCCGTTCCGAGGAGCCGGGCTCAGCACTGCTGCCCAGCAGAGCTATCCAGGGAGACACCCTCGCCCTCTGCCACAAGGCCCTGGCCGGGTGGGAGAGCACTTGGCCACGCACGCTGGCTGCTCAGCCATGCACGGTGGAGGGGAGATGACGGAGCGCAGTGCTGGGTGACTCCGTGTCAGGGGCGCGACATGCCTTGTTCCCCCCACACTGCTTCCCAAACTGGAGCTGGGGCAGTGCTGAGTCTTGCCGGGCCAGCGCGAGCCAGGCATGCCCTGAGTGCCAGCCTGCCTCTGCAACGGGCCCAGCTGACACCAGGCCTCAAAGGATGATTTCCCAGCTAAGGCATCATGATGGAGGGAAGTGAAGCCCCCTCACCAGCTCCCTCCCTCGGGACCTGCTGCACAAGGCCACCATATGGGGCCTGGYTGTGGGACAGGGCCATTCCCTCTGCGAGGGATGCAAGAGGCAGGACAGAGCAGCTTGGTGCAGGAGTTAAAAGCTCAGAGGGATTTGCAGCAACCAGGGAAACCTGGAAGGCAGAACAGAGGGCTTGGTGCTGGCTCTGCTGGGGAAGGGTATCCGCTACCAGAGAGGCAATGAGAGACACACGTGGTGATTCAGAGCCACAGTAAGGGAAGGGAAACTTGGATACACCAAACCTTTTGCGAAAAGCCAAAGGATGCTCAAGACTTGTGGGGACACTGAACGAGGGAAGGGCAGAGCATTACTGTTCTCTAGAGCTGGTTTCCTTTTGTCTGAAGTAAAGCACACCTGCCTTGGGACATTTTGCAAAAACCCTCAGTTTGGTATCTCATGACGCAAGTCCTGGAAAGAATGAAACCCAAGCAAATACCCACACATGGACTCCAAGGTCTCAGCTCACAGCTGGTGTGTGGAGAGAAATAACCCCCCCCCTCCCCCCCGCGCACATTTCCAGAGACCACAAGCCAGAAGCAGTGCCGGGTGTCGGGAAACATCAGAGCACGTGTCTCCTGTCCGCACAGGCGTGGATGGCGTGTGGGTGTTGGGACACACCTGGCCAGAAGACTTCCAGCAAATTACTTCTCCTTGATGTCTGCTGGTTCGTCATGGCAGAAATACTGTGTGCAAAGGGCTTGGTTTTGAAGAAATGCCGAGGGAACCCAGAACCCAGCTCCTGCCAACTCACCTGTCACTCCTCGCACGCTGCCCCAGGGCTCACAAGCTTTGGGGGAGGCAGGTGCTGGGCTGAGGCAGGCYGGGGAGCCAACTGGCTGAGGAGCATGGCCGAGGAAGCATGCAGGTACAGAGCCACCGTTCCCAGGCTCCTTGTTTTGCTCTGCCAGATACTATTTGGCTGCAGAAAGTGCAAGATACTTCTGTTTGTGGATGTAGTTTTCCCTTATCTTTCCCCTCCATGGAGGACTTTGTGATATTGGAAGGGAGAGGTTGCCCCAAATCAGAAGGAAAATGGATTCTCAGCTCTGCCCTGGAAAGGAGTTATCGTTCGCTGCCCACCAGGGTCAGGGGAGTGAGCCAGGCAGCCTGCCAGGCTTGAGGCTCTCGCATTTCACGCTCGCCAGTGGGGAGGATGAAGATGTAGCTGAGGGGGAGGCGGGAGACCTGCTGACAGCCGGCAGCTAGCCCAAAAGCAAGGGGCTGTATCTGTCAGGAAGGATCAGCTGGCAGGAGGCTGGCGAAGAGACCACACAGGTCAGGAATCAGCTTGGGGAGCCCAGCCAGAGASAAGCAGCAGGCTGTGAGGAGGCCGAGGTGCCGGGCTGGGGGATGGCCCGCTGGGAGGGATTGCGCTGCGTTGCAGAGCATGGATGTTCGGAGAGACCCCGGAGCCCAAGGCTGTGCCTGGGGGAGGTGTAGGGGTGCCGAGAGATGCTGCGCAGCCTCTTGTAGCTTGTGACACCACTCTACAGCACTAGCCAGACTCTTCCGCTTCTCCTCCCCCGTGTAAGCCAGCGATGCCTTAGGCCACGCAGCCGCAGAGGTGCTGGCGTCCTCCCCTGCAGCTAAACAAGGAGCTGGGCTCAGGCTGGCTTTGAGTGCAGGAGCCTGCTAAGCGGAAGAGCCYAGGGGCATCTCTCCCATACTGGGACCTCCGCTGTGGTGGGCACAGCTGAGGAGCRGATGGGGGCTGCACTGACATGTAAGGTCCCAGGGTGGGAAAGGAGCTGTGCTGCTGGGAAAGCCTGGCTTGGCGGGGGTAAGCGTGCAAGGCTGGCCAGCTCTGCACTCCCTGCCTTTTTTTTTACAGGGTTTTAGGGCAGACACATGCATTGTGTTTGSTTTGTGGCAGGGGATGTGTCAGAGTTGTGCTGAGGACGTGTAGCAGCTTGTGGCTTGGGATGAGTGGTCTGCAAGACAGAAGGCAAGGCAGCGTGGATAGGGACATGAACGCCTTGCTGGTGAGTGCTGAAGACACTTGCTGGTTTGCTTGAGTCACTGGCAAGCAGGGAGGTAGCATCACAACCCATCAGGTTTGCAGTTGATGTGCAGGCTGGAGGGTGCTGGTGGTGAGCCAGACAGAGCCCAGCTACCACTTCTGAGCATGACCATGTGCAAGGCAGTCTCGGAAGGAGGACAAGGGCAGGTTATACCTGCAGGACAGGAGGCTCCACTTTGGAGACATGACAGTGTGGAAAGGGCCCTGGGTGCCTGGGAGCCAGCACTGTGCTAAACTAGGTGACACCCGCAGACCAAGCAGGGGCACACCATGGCTGTTGGAAAAACGGGGGAGCTGAGACTGCCCATGGGGGACAATTGTGCCTTCATACATAAGCCAGGCTATACCCCAGTGCCAAGGAGACAGCATAAGAGAGACCTGATCTGCTTGTCCAAGGAAGGCAGCAGTGTTGGGTATTCCCTTCTTGGCTGGTGGCAGTGCTTGCAGCAAACTCTTCCCCTTGCAAGGAAAGGTCATATCCCAGCAYTTTTGGCCATCAGGACATGATCTCTAGCGGGAAAGCTTACTCCTTGTYGTACTGAGGCTTGAAAACAGAAAGGTCTATCTCTCTCAGCCTGAACTAGAGGCATCTCTCTCCTGCACAGTGCCCTTCCAGGGGGCTGGCAGTGCTGTGCACCAGAGCCATGGCTGGAGTTAGGGGGTTACAACGTCCAGCCTAGTCTTGCTCCCCCAGCCTGACTTTCAAGTGAAGGCGGCCCAGGACACGGTCGGGCAATGCCCACCATCCCCTGGTGTTGGTGTGGAGTCTCCGTGCTTCCCTGTGTGCTCCCTGCAAGAGCTGCTCAGCACTCCAGCCCACACTGCTGTGGGTCTACCTTCCTGCAGTGAGCAACGCTGTGATTTTGCAGCAGGTTCAGCTCACATGAGCACGTCAGTGCCAGCATTTCAGCTACACCTGACACAGCCCTGCTGTGTCCCTCTCCCCTCATGCTGAGCATAGGATGTTAGGAAAAGTTTTGCAAGGTTCTGCAAAGCAGCTGTCTAACTCCCTGTAATCACAGCAGCATGAGGTGTTAACTCACAGCCATGAAAGCCTGGGGAGATAATGAACAAAGCTCAACTTGTGTAAATGAAGCCAGCGCTGGTGAGGTGTCTGCCACCTCCCTGGCCTGCTGCCCTCTGCGCTCAGCCTATCTCCGCCTGCATTTAACAATTACCTCCTCTCTGCATGGCTCCCCAAGTGCTCCAAGCCGCACGGGCCAATTCCCCGCTGGCAACTCCCGGCTGACTCCCAGGAGTTACGTCAGCAGCGAGTTGGATGCACATCTTCCACGCACTGCCTGGCAATGTCACCTGCCCGGCAGGCTGGGAGCAGCTGGCACCTCCCCATGTCCTGCCAGGGCTAACGCTGTGCGAACCTGGGCATCAGTGTCACAGGTGGGCAAAAGAGCGATGGTAAAGGCAAAGGCTCTCTCCTCCAGCAAAAGAAAAGCAGTGCCCTGAACTCAAAGGAAGGGGTTTCTAACAGGTGCAGTTATCTGAGCTGGAATTTGTCCAGAGCAGTGAATTTAACACCCTGGTTCTGGATGTACAAGCATCAAGGCASCATTGCATAAGGCAGCATTTCACACTGCGTTCATCCGATAACCGTCGCTGCTGGTAACCAYCCCAGAGGTCAGAGTCCTCATCAGGGTATGCTGGGGGGGCTGACCAGCCATAGAGCTGAGCCTCCTGCTCACCCTCAGCTGGCAGTCAGGCAGGTAGCGCTGCCCAGAAAATCCCTGAGGTGTCTGAAAGCCATCACCCTTGTGCCAGCACTGTCACTTTGCTCCTCCATGCTCGTGTCCCAGCACATGCTGTCGGGGCTTTAAGGACAGCTCTCACAAAACTAACCATGTCCAGGAGCAGTCTCAGTGCTGCATGTCCTGTGAAAGCTGTGCCTGGAGTTTAGCCCGTCTGGCGTGTGCTGCTTGCTTTATGAGTGCTGAACTTGGCCTTGCTGCCAGGTGACTGTTGCAAGCGCYGGTTATCCCGCCCCTCCCTCTTCTCCAGCCCGGACACTCAACTGGCACTGCAGGAGGAAAACAACACTCCTTCTGATGGCCATGTGCTGCTTCCTTCCCCAGAAGGACCTGGCTGCACTCAGGCGGGCGCCAGAGTTGTCTCACAACACCAGCATGGCAAGCTTGTAGGCTGGACAAGCTGCAGGAGTAGGGCACAGAGGAACCAAGCAATGGCGGTGAGTGAGTGTTTGGGCTGATGGTCCCAAAGCTGGAGAGCTTGAGCACTCAAGACAAGGTGCCAGATCCCTGCTGCCGCCTCGTGGCAGAGCTCCTTCTCATGTGGCCRCTGTCTCCAGGTGAGACATGGTGCAGGGCAGCGGGGAGGCGCAGGGAGCTCTGAGGAAGAGAGCTTCCAGGTCGTCTCCTGCGTCCAGTGTGCTTGGTTGAAGAGCCACACGTTCTTTCAGTTGCGGGAAGGGAAGGTCACGGAGCAGCAGATACTCCAGGCTGCTGGTGCATGCCCTCTCCTGGGAACCCTTCTATGGCCATCGGGGGCATGGACATGTTGGAAGATGAGTGAAAGCTTTGACCTGGCCATGTTAAGGAGCAATGGAGGGGCTGGGAGGCAAAGCAGCGAGCAAGGTATCTCACTGCAGCTCCTCTTCCAACCAGGACAGCCTTCCTTCTCTCCATCACCTCTCCTGACCTTCTTCCACCCTTACAGCCACTTCAAACAGCCTCCTCAAACCCCATCCCTTCCACTCTGCTCCTCACACACCTCCTCTCCTCTCCAGTGGTGCCCAAGGGAACTCCAGAGAGGACTGAGAGTTGGGAGCAGTGGACAGGACAGTGAGACACTGCAGGGGTGTGGTGTATTTGTGCATCTTGGCCATCTTACAGGGGACAGTCTGGACTYACTCTGCAAGAGGTGACATCACTGGAGGGTTTCTAGTTACCTCATCTTGTGGCAACCACACCTCTCTTGTTGGTCTTGAAGGATGCCCATCACTGAGAGATGTCTGAGCACTTGCTCTTGGTTAACTGCCTCTGGAGCAGCTGCAGTCCTGGAARTGGTTATATAAGGTAGCCAGGAGGGCAGCAATGTGGCCCAGCCACCACTTCATGCCTCTGGGCCACCAGCTTTTCCAGACACAAGTTGACTCTTCTCACTCCTGGACTGCTGAGGCCAGTCCTGGCCAGACTTAGCAAGATGCCTTGTCTAYTTTCACCCATCTTGATGAAGGAGAGGGACTCAGCAGCTGATCCTGTGGCTGGGMAGGGCCAGGAGACTTGAATACTCACTGGCAGGTGGAAAATGGTTAGGAGCAGGCAACGTAGTGGGTATACTGTTGCTGGCTGCCATCTTCTATTCCTGCCCTGCATCAAAGGACCAAGATGAAAGTCCCTGGCCACAACCCTCACCRCAGTGACGCGGACCCCCTCCTGCCAGCCCTGAAATTACTGCTCCCCTGAAGGAGGTTGCTTTTGCTGGAGCGGTGGAAGAAAAAGCCAGGTCTTGTTTACACATCAGGTTTCAAGCGTTGTACCGCTCACCAGCTGCTTTGCCATAATTACAGTCGTTAGGAGGGGATGAGTTACTGGGTCTAGGTGTGTGTTTGTTTATTTGCAGCCCCAAAAGCAGGCAGCTGGCAAGGGAAGGCAGCTGGAGAGCCGGGCTCCTGCCGAGCCTGGGCTCCCACTGAGCCTGGTTTGCTCCTGCCATGAAGCACAGGCAGCCAGRGCTGCGGGATGCTGCGCAGCTCACGGGTCCCTGTGTCCGCACGGAACGAAGGCAGCCTGGGGCTTTGTCATGGCTGGGAGAGTGGGCAAGCACTGGCACCTGATGGGAAAGGGAGCCCTCATTCTCCTGCAGGAGCAAGGATGGAGCCAAATGCCCAGATCCTGACGTGCTGTAACCGTGGCAACACAGTGGAAATGGGGAACCAGGAGCTGCAGTTGTCCCGTCACCATGGCAATGGCAAGGTGGCAGCATGATGTGCATGTGGCTGATGGCATCCCACCATGGGTAGCCAGAGCATTTGGGATGCTCCGGGATGATGTGCTCCAAGAAGACCTTGGATGTGGAGCAAGTGCTCATGGGCACCGAGGGCTTCTAGCCATGGCAGTCAYTCCTGCTCCAACCCTCTAAGGGTTCAGCTGTCCTCATACACTGTGGACCTCCCTGCTCCAGARGTCCACAGCAATGGGGCTGCCCTGTCTGCAGTGCTGGGTGGGCAGCAATGGGAGAGGGTGTCTGCCTATAGCATCAGAGTAAGAGGGCAATTCCCAAATGCTGCAACGCCACGGGGGTACCTGGGCCACCAGAACCCTGAAGGAGAKCTGACTGCTGGCAGGGTGCTCAGCAGAACTGCAGTCAGTGCCAGCACTGCTAGCACCAGTGGCAGCCCTGGGAACCACAAGCATAGCACTACAGGCTGATTGTGGCTATGGCTCAGCCTCTTGTGGCCTGGATGCCCCACAGTGGATTGAGTGGGGACAGATCCCATCATAAGTCCCYTCTCTAGCTTCTGGTTCCCAAGACAATTGGCAAAAACGCCCCACTTCTCTGCCTGCATTCAATCTTGATTCAGTGCTAGTCTTCACTCTGGGGTGCACCAGCCCCGAGCACTTCCTGAATATGTGTGGAGATGCCTCCAGGGACATCTCTTCAAGGCATCACCGCTGATTGCCTCCTGCAGCAGCAGAGGCACCAGGCTCCTCTTAGTCAGTGAAATGTGGCAAGGAAGTGGCAYTGTCCAGCATTGGAAACAGGACTCCTGGGTGCTGTTCCCAGCCTGGCCACTTTTTGATGCATTATCTAGGGTATCGCCCATGCTCTGGCATCTGTGCTGACAGCATCCATCCTGTGGGCACGTTGCAGGGCTGAGCTCCTGGCTGTGAAGTGCTTCCAGTGAAAGACTGCTTACTATACAGCACATCTTGGGTTTCCCTTTGGCACTAGGCCCTTTCAGCCTCACCAACACAGCCTGAAGGGAAGCCCCTGCAGTATCTGCAAGTGTCTGCCCCTCAGGAAGGGCTGATGTCCAGGGACCATGCGTGAGTGCTTTTATCAGGTAGCCACATCAAAACCAGTCCAGGATGTCCCCTTCCCAAGGCTTCAACTTGGGCCTGCTCTCAGACCTCCAACAAGCCCTGTCTTGGCCAGCCTGGAGGAACATGGCAGAAGCCAACTTCTCCTGATTTCACACCTCTCCTGTCACCAGCCCCAACTCCCTGACAACGGGAGCAAGTCTCAAAGGTTGCAGCCTTGCTTTACTCAAACCTTGCTGGCACTGCAGTCTTCCCACTCCCCAACCCTAGGCAACCTAGCCCAAAGCATTGCATCATTCTCACTGCTAGAAATGCACCTCCTTTCTAGCCCAGATGGACTCACCAACTGTGCTCAGAAAGAGCAGTGTAAGAGAAGCTCACCCTGTGCAAGTACAAGCAAGAGGAGACACCCGGCAGTGGGCTATGAGTTCTCCCCATGGCTGCATTGCTCCCATCTTGTCACGCTCCTTTGCAAGCCACTTCCCTCCTGGGACAATTTTGGCAGAAGCCTCACCCTCATGAGATGYAGCCAGGGAGCAGGCTGCTGCCAGGGAGGAGACAGTGTGTCCTGGGGAACTCTCACCAGAGACTTTGTGCCAGTGATGCCACTGGTGAGCTCTGCACTGCTCTGCACCGAACAAGRTGGGAGACATCTGCCCATCATTGGGGTGATGGCCAGCAGGGCTGAGGGAAGCCGAGAAAGGCTGTGATTGCCAAGGGCTGCTCTTTGCAAAATATTGTTGTCTGGCCCATGGTATTGTACTTGGTTCCCAGTGCTCCTCACTGAGCTCAGTTTTGATGATGTGGCCCTGCTCAGGAGCAGGCTGTTTTAGAGTATTGCAGGAAGGTGGCCCCCAAGCCATTTCTGCTCATGGCAGAAGCTTTCCACCAGGAGTGTCTTTCTGCAGTGTGCACTTTTTGCAGGGGACTCTCACAAACAGCTGGAGAGTTTGGCTTTGCCTTTTTTCCTCATGTTGAGCTCTGAGTCAGCCCTTTAGGATACCCCCAGGAATATGCGTATTGGTGGCTGGACTGTGGCAGCAAGTGAGCAGAGAGTTCAGGGATCTTTTGGGATGGCATTTGCTCCTGTTCTTATGSTTGGAGTGTGAATAAGCGGACATAGCAGGAGAGATACCAACTCCACATCGACAGTGCTACCTCTACCTGCAAAGCCCCATCACAAGGGGCTGCTTCGCAGAAGGGTGCAGTCAGTCTCAGGCAAGAGGGTCCTGTAACAGCAAGGTATGAACAGCAAGCAGCAGGAATGAGAATCACACAGATGTGACCCCATGCACATGACAGGCATGCTGACTATGGTGACCATGCACACTTGCAAGCAGCAAATAGGGGCTACTCACCAGGAWTTTCTACTTGTGCTCTTCTTTTTACTTTTTACTGCACATCTCATCTGCTCTCTCTTAGCCTCTTCTTTGGGAATTAATATAAGCAGAAATGCTAAGGCTSGAGGGACCCAATGAGGCAACCCACCCCAGCTGCCAGCCTCAGGCCAGGCCCAGTTGCACCCTGTTTGCTGGGTAGCAAAGAAGTATTCCCCACCCTGCAAGGCCTGTGCRTTACGTGCAGAGTGTGATGGGGAAGCGGGTCACTGGCGGGGGGAGCTCACTGTTCACCAGCAGGAATGGGAGGGCAAACTGGAAAGAGACTCCTCTCTCGGTGGAGCACCACCGCCCAGGCTTGACAAGGCGTGTGTTACTGCACCATCTGTACACGCCTTGGGTGCCTCTAACTGCCTGGGACAGGTATTCATGGTCCAGTGGAGCATGCCCTATCACGCTTTCATGCCACGGCACTCTGAAAGCACCTCCCCTCCCTGCAGCTGCAGCCATGCTGGAGCATTCTTCTGGGGAGGGCTGACTTGTATTGGGAGAGCTGGGGGGCTGTGACAGGCCAGACCCCTGCTTTCCAGGTGTTCCCCTGCTGTGGCACCCTCTGCAGTCCTGCCTTTCCAGCGGGAGCCTGCTACTGCCATAGACCGCRCTGTGAGGAGAAGTCGGCATCTTTGCAACACCCCTGGCTGGCACAGGAAGAGGTTCCCAGGAGTGATTCCAGGGCTCCTGTGCAGGTGTGTGGAGTACCTTAGCACTGCTGCACCCCATTTTTCATGTGTTTGTGGTCAAGGGGGTGAGACCCTCTCTGACAGGTGCAGAGCAGCAGTGCACACGTGGCTTGGGGGCACATGCTGCTGCCCCCAAATGTGGCAGGGGCAGAGACACCAAGGTGGGGCTAGGCAGGATGTCATTCCCTCACAGTGAGTCCCTTCTTAGCTCCTTGCTGCAGAGGCGGGTGAGACTGGAGGGAAGATGAGGTATTTCGGAAGCCAGAGCACTTCTATATGTACCCACAGAGATGGGGTTAGATGGGATCTTCCCAGCAGGGCGGTACCCAGGGAGCTCACACAACCCTGATCCTTCAGAGCCTTAGGAATTGGGAAGTCCTGCAGAGAATGAAACTTCCCGGGGGCTCAGTGGAGCACCCTCGCCGTGCTGCTAAGCACTGGTCCCCTGTTGTCTTGCAAGTGGGTTCAGGAAAGGGGAGAGACCTGCAACAGCAGGATAGAGGCAGCTGGTGCTGCCCGGGTTCAGYCAGGGCCACTTCCAGCTGAGCCCACCAGGTCACACGGACACACAGAGAGGGTTGGCACGGACAGACCTGAGACAAGGAGGAAGAGAGCGGTGTGGGGGATCATCCAGGAGAACTAATTCTGCTGCCCTACCTGCCCCAAAGTTAAGGAGAGAGACCCCCATCCCTGCAGATACCTGTATCCCTGCCTTGTGGCTGTATTTTGTCCAGATATTGCCCCATGACTGGGTTGTCAGCAATGAACAGTCTCAAACAGGAGGCTGTCCAGCAGCAAGACCTTTTCCTGTGGGAAACAGCCTCCCACGAGTGGCCTGAAGTGGGCATAGAGAACAGAGGTATCTCAGGTCATTAATGTCTTGGAAGCCCTACTTCAATATCTGCTGTGGCCTGGGTTCCTGGTTTGCTTTAGAGTAATAAAATAAGCGGCCCAGTAACCCAGCAGGATGGCTGCCAAGCTCGTCTGCCAAGTCCTGCTGCATCCCTAATACCCTGCGCCAAACCCAGCAGGGAGAGGGTGGGATATGGCACTTTACAAGGTGAGCGGGGCAGATGGACTGAGTGTGTATGGGACTTGTACACCCTGTCATCTCCGTCGCCTGAGGGTCTGCACCAAAGGGGCCAGGCTTCTACCCTCATGTGCGGTGTTTGATTCAGATTCTCCCCATCTCAGTCCAGCTCTTGCATGCATAACCACCTTGGATCTCTGCCTATCAGCCAGCTTGGAGTCATACTCCTTTCACCCTGCCCCGGTGCTCCTGGGCCACCTCTCCCCAGGGCAGGACAGAGCGTGCCTGTGGGCTGGTGCTGGACCTGGTGGGCTGTGGTGTCACCAGGTAGGCTTTGTGCCAAGGTGCCCCTGGTCCCCGCATGTGCAGGGCCTGATACGCGATGGTTAAGTCATGTGTTTTGTGTTGGGTTTCTCCCCCTCCTGGAAAGTCCCTGTGCGGAGCAGTGGGGCTGAACCGACCGCACACAGCTGCGGGCCACCACATGAGAGGAACCAGCTCCCCAGGGATTACAGAGCCCCGGGAGCATGGGGAGGAGGCAGGAGCACCCGCGCCGTGGCCCTTTCATCTCTCTCCTGCCTCACTCCCCCTTTCATGTCTGCCTCTCTGGCCATGCTTTCTTTTTCCTCTGCTGCCTTTGCTCTCTTTGCACTTGGCCTCTTTTTCCTGCCTTCCCCCCACCCCTTTCCCYGCTGCACCTGGCTGCCTCTGCACCTCTCTTGTCCCCCCCACCGGGACTGCGCTTTCATCCCCCGGCCTTGGGAGCTGTCAGGTCCCAGCTCCCCTGTGCTGGCTTCCTGCCCCCCACATCCGACGCTGATCCTGCCCCTCCTTGCTCTCCCTGCCCATCCCAAGACCTCTCATTGCCATGGGTGGAAGGAGAGGGTGACATAGGCAAAGTCTCCCCACTTMCTCCCAGTGGTCTCCCTCCCCAACTCAAGAGCTTTTCACAGATCCCTTTTCAATCATCTTCGCTGCTGTTCCCACCAGGCTGTTTCCAGTGCCACCCCACCTTTGTATGTGCCCTGCATTCTCACAACCAGGCCTCTCTTCGCCCCATGCATCTGTCTCATGGAAGCTCTGTGCTAGAGATGCTGGTGGATCCAACTCTTTTCCTGACATCCACCTTCTTCTTCTTCAACTCCAGCTTGGGGAGGCCAGAGCAAAGCCACTCATTCCTGCAGCAGTCAGTGACAGGCATAYCCCGGAGAGGGACCAGTAGAAGATCCCTGGTCAAGGGATGAGGGAAAGTAGTGGGTGCCCCATTCCCTTGAGTCACAGATTGGTGTCAGGGTTTGGTGTCTCTTGCATGATCACTATTGGTCTGGGRTCTCACTGGTGTTTGCCCAGAGCTGGGGGTCCGGGGACCATGMGCAGGATTGACAGAGTCAAGAGTGTTTGGGCCCAAACCTGCCAATAACCATTGCAATGGGTGCATGTCGCAAGTGAGGTGGTCTAACAGTTATAGCATTTCCTGATTCCACAGGCCSTCTGGGGAGACTTAGTGCCCATCTGTTTAACCAAGATCTCAGCCCTGTGAAGGATTTGGACTGTAAAGGGCCTCCAGATCACTCTCTCCTCAGCCATATTATCAGCCGCCTTTTTATGTGTTTCCTCTGCTTGCTCTCACACCAACGAGATGCCCACCTTCCCCATGCCCTTCTGCAGTCCAGCCTCCCCCAGGAACTGCTTTCTCTTCCTGCTCCAGCTCTTGGAGCCACCTCAGCCCCATCAGAGCCTTCAGCCCAAGCACCTCCTCTGCTTGTTGTATCCAGAAGCTCAGTAGTCATGTCCCACCCATTTCTAGATACTTTCTGCAAGCATGCGGCAGGCCAGTGTCCTGGGCACTTGGCCATGCAGCCGCAAGGGCTATTGCCACTGAAAGCTGAGGAAGGAGGCTGAAGTCCTCCCAGGCAGCAGAGGCAGTCCTRCTGAACTAGGCTGCTGCTGGTATGTTTGGTCACTCAACATGTTCGACATGGTGGTGTCACAGGCTCTCTGCTGGGTAAGTGACCTGCCTCTTTTTGTGTAGGGTGATGTCATTAGGACACTGTGCCAGGTATGAGCACWGGGGTGAGAATAGGACTCCTGGGTTCTTGTCCTGAGCCAGCTGCTGCCTTGCTGTAGGTACTTTGCCTTGCCAGGCAGGTCAGTTAGGGCCAAAATCTTTTTTTTTCTTTTTTCTTTTCTTTTTTTTGGGGGGTGGGGGTGGGGAGGATGAACTGGTGCTGGTGCCAAGCATGACATGTTAGGGCTGAACTTCAGGAAAACCTTGGAGCACCTCTCTGGATCTCAAGCTGCAGCACTTTGCCAACCAGGCTCTTGGGAAGGGTCTCATACCATGGGCACTTGCCTCTCAGCCAAAGAAAGCACTGGAGTGGGGGCAGGGGGTGACTTGTATACACCAAGGCAAGGAAGAGTCTGTGTTCATTCTCCCCTCAAATCAGGAAATGCAACAAGGCTTTGCTCTCTAGTGACTCCAGTTGCCCAGGTATATCTGGCTGCTTCTGCAGATCATCACTGGCAGGCTCTGCCTGCTAGCAACAGCAACCTGGTTGCTGGGCCGCTGGTGGCCATGTGGACCACCAGTCCCCATGGGTGGGACAAGGGGGTGCCAGAGAAATGTTCCCTCGTGGCTCTGCTTCAAGTCAGCTCTGTTGGGAGCAGGAATGGAATTTGGATGGGGCTGGGCGTTCCCATATAGCGATTCCCTCAGGCAGAATCTGGCTCTGATGACTGTTCTGAGCGGGGAATAAATACCAGAGGAGTTACTCACGGCACACTAGGGCATGATGTAGCAACTCCTTGCTGGTTCCCCCCACCCTCCAGCCAAAGTTCATCCTGTGATCTCCTGGGGAAAGTCCCAGCCCCCCCCCATTCCTCCTTGCCTCCTCCAGAGACCTTCCCCACCCTTGCTGGAGTTTTCCAAAAGCAGGAGATGGGATGGGGCTTTGAGRGAGAGGGGAAAGGATCAGAGCAAACTGCTGTGTTGGAGGAGATTCACAGTCCCCCTGAGGGGGAATGCACATCTATGTCTAGTGATGACCACAAAGTCAAGGATTGAGAGGGCATTAGCCTAGGGTATCCATATCTGGACAGTCATGCATCTAGCTTCAAATTTTGGAGATGTGCATGATGATTGGCACAGCTCAGGTCTCTCTATTGCCTTTTTGGTGGTCACACTCAGGTCAGGTTTTCCCATTGGCTTCCATAGCCACATGAGGGAGAAGTGAGATTTATTTTTTTCTTTCCTTTCCTTTTCTTTCCTTTTCTTTCCTTTCCTTTTCCTTTCTTTTTTCTTTCTTTCTTTCTTTTTTAAGGAGCTGAGAAGTTCTCTTGCATTCTCTTGCACCTGGGACTGGGGGGGTTCCTACTTTTAAAAAATCATTGAATTATGCATGGCTCTAGGAGAAGCATTAGGTTGTTGGGGCTCCCCTCTGCAGCAGTGACCCCTGGATGTGGAGGACTCTCTAGAGCTTGGGCCAAAATTCTTAGGGAAGCTGGGACAAATTCCACCTACTTTACCAACATGGACTTGTTGCTCATTTTAGAAAACGTTACTCCTCTTTTCATGGCAAGTACATGAAAAAAACTCCCCCTCTTTTTTGGAACTTTTTTAGACATTTTCCTCTCTGAGAGGAGATGATACAGTGTTGGAAAAAGCTGGTCACCTCTGCTGGAAACCACCTCCATCGTATGCCTAGACTCTTCCACCTTGATGGTCACACCTCTCCCTTGAGCAAAGCATCTTGAATCTTTCTGTTTCAGCACCAGGCCCCACATGTGATGCCCCGTGGGATGAAGGTGTCCCTTGCAAGGCAGAGGGATAAGACACAAGAAGCTGTGAGGCCAGCACAGCTCAGTTGGGCTGGCTCTCAGGACAGTCCCTCCATGCAAATGTGTAAGAAAATGTGACTCTTTGGTGGGACTGTGACAGATYTCATCCATAGACCAGGAAGGATGCAAGTCAGACAGGCAGATGAACACTGAAGGAGCCCCCAGAGACAAGCTAGTTATGTCAAATGCCAAAGCCAAAAGAGTGTGAATTTGCCTCCCCGGTAATCCTCCATGGCCATAATCACACAAAGCCACACATCACCTCTTTCCCCAGCCCATGGCACTAATATACAGTGGGTTTCTTTCCCGGGGTGGGGGGAGGAGGGAGGACACACTCAAACTCCATGGTAGAGAGATGGGATGCATGGACCCTGAGGATGGGTAGAGAGGTTTGGGATGCATGGACCCTGAGGAGCTATGTCCTGCCTGGGATCTGGTTGTCAAGGTTTGGGCAGTGGTCATGGGGACAGGAGGTGTCCCCCACACATTTTTGCGCCTGGTGGCATGGTTGTTAGGCTGGCTGCTTGGTAGCTGGTTACCAGTTAGAGAAGCATGAGGAGACTTTCTTTGTAACCACAGGCACTCTGCCGTCCTGCCTGTGGCTCCCAGACATTTAGCAAAGGAAKCCACAGAGTGGACCTTGAATGCTAGTGTGGCATTTGGAGCCAGCTAGCCGCAGCAGGGCATGAGCTCCTACAAGCAAGGAGCTGTGTCCTGGTGCACACTGCCTGCGCCTGGTGCACCCTGCCTGTACCTCTGACACAGTGCTAGCATCCCTGAGCATGCTACCTGCAGAGYCATGGGACAGAGCTGAAAGACCCCCAGGACAAGGGACCTTCTTATTTTTTCCCTTGAATCTCTCATGGTCCCAGATCTGCGGGTCCCTGCAGAATCRCGTGGCACTGGGCACTGTGGCATGCCCAGCTCAGTGGTCAGGCTGCACTGGGAATCTCACCCCAGCTGTTCTGGCATTAATGGTGGGTAATTTTGCAAAGCTCTGATGCCAAAATAATGGAAGGTGGCTGAGCCTGCAGAGAGCAGCTTGCCTCATTTGCAGCCCTGGGATGCTCAGAGCCTGGTTCTTCCCTGGAGGATGTGAGCTGTGCTTGGAGGGAACAGCCCTGCCCTATATCYCCCCTGCCATGTCTTCAAACATGCTTTGTCCCCGCTGTGGTCCCCTCCCATCTCTCTCTGGTCAGGTGTGCCATGTATGCCGGGATCCAGCTGCTGCAGCACAAGTGGCCTGGGATTAGCAAGCAGGGAGCGAAGGTGCCCATGCGGCACGATCTTGCTGGTGAGTCAGTCAGTCACTCCCTGCGGCAGCCCCGAGATCACAGGCTCCAACACAGCAACCCCTTTGAGGTGGGAAGCAAACACCGCGTACAAAGTACCGAAGCATGACAGATGTGCAGGCACCCACTGCTCTGCCTGAGGCCGCGCAGCCTTGGGACCCAGGCATGGCTAGCCTTGGAGGGGAGGGGGAGACGGGGTGGGCAGGGACACTGGGGCATCCTAGCGTGGTGTTTGGGCAAAGGGTGAAAGGCAAAGGGCTTGGAGCCTGAGGATTTGGAAAAAGGGCCTGGATGATGGATATGGATATTGTGGGGGTGAAAAAGCAGGACTCCAGGTGGAAATAGGGCTCACTGAAATGCTGGAACCTGCCCCGCAAGAGCAAACATGCCCTATGGGAGCCCCACTGCTTTCATGCCCTCCAGGGTGAACCCAGGTGTCCTCAGCCCCAAGCACAGATCACCTGCACATCTCTCCTTGCTCGCTAGAGCCATGTTGGCAGCTCACTGCCCTGYTGTTCCCACCAAGACTGCTTTTCCCAGTAGGGTCCCGGGTGCTGGCAGGCACAAGGGACAGAGCCATGCAGATGCTGCAAAGGTGAGCTGAGCTCTGGGAGCTCCCATGCATCTCTCCATCGCCTCCACCACCCTCCTTCTCTCCTGAYCCCCTAAAACATGGCCGGTGCTGTGGACAAGCACAGCATCTACCAGTTCCATCCTGGAGGGGCAAATCAAGCTCTGTCTCCATGCAGCACGCAGCGTGGTGAGCCGTGGAGGTGGCGAAGGGCAGCCAGCAGCCGTCTAACCCATGAGCCTGGAGTCCAACCAGCTTCAGTGTGTGGTGGCTCTCCCATGGGCTGGTGCTCTCCCATGGGCTTGGAGCTGGAGTGGGRCGATGCTTGGGCCACAGGCACGGCCTGGCCACGTCCGGGCGTGCTGCAGAGCGGGGAGCCAGCTCCTCGGTGCCCGGGGAAGCATTATGAAACGAGGACGTGGGGCTCCTCCCCGCTGGGCCCCGGGCGCTTGCTTCCTTCCAGCTTGGTATTTTCCTCCTCGGTTTTTCTTCTTTTTTTTTCCTCTTTCTTTTGCATAGCCCGAGGGGTGCGAAGCCGTGGGAGGGAGGAGCAGGGAAGTTATCAGCCGGGAGATACCAGCAGCGTGATTCATCGTTTGGCCCCCCCGCAGGATGCCAGCCGCATGGGTGCCCTCCCCTCCGCTGGGCGCCGGGCACGGAGGGCGGTCTGCAGCCCGGGGTCCCCACCGCCTGGCTCGGCCTCGCTGCCTTCGCCTCTCCGCGCTCTCCGGACCGACCGGCCCCCCCAGGAGGGCAGGGGCAGCCCCCACAGCCGGCACGGCTGGAGGCCTGGAGCCAAAAGCTGGGATTTCCGCTGGCTGGATCAGGTCCAGCGCACGTCCRGCAGGGCAGGGAGCCACGCAGGCGGTGCACGGGAGGCCCCCGGGGGTCCCCACCTCCCGCCCCGCTGCGAATAGCACCTAGGGCTGTTCTTATGGGATGGCAGCAGAGCACTGGGGAGAAAGTCTCGCACAACTGAACAGGCAGCACCCGGGGTCCCACTCCATCCTTTGGGCACCCTGTGGGAGTGGAGCAACCTGGTGAGCTGGAAGAGCCAGATGCTGCACCCTGAAATACCTTGTGCAGTCTCCAATCCACTTTTATTCACAATCAGGAAATAACTTACCATACAATAACACAAGCACACGCAGCACAGCCCCTGTGGAACTCCTCCGCATCGCAGCCCGAGCTGGGCCCAGCCGYGGCCTGGCCAAGCCGGGCTCCATGCCGGGGTGCTGTGCCCCTGTCTCTGGCCTGCGGGATGCTCGTCCTCCATCCCCATCCCACTCGGAGCACAGCCTTGTGCAAGGTCGGAGGAGCCCGTGCACTGTGCCAGCGTGTTCCCCCCCTCCCTGCCCTCCCCCTGGGCTCCCCGTGCCCTGCAGCCCCCATCCCACCCTGCCCTGTCCCGCTGGGTGTCAGCGAGCTGCCCCCTCCCATGCCCACCCTCCACCCCCGAGCGGTGCTGGTGTTGGCGGTCTGTACAGCGTGACCGTRCGCTCCCCGGGCCGGGAGCCCCGGTGCTCTGGTGCGAGGCTGGGCAGGCAGCGGGCAGCCCTGCCCTCCCTGGGTGACGACAAAGTGCTGGTTTTGGAGGGCCGGGCCGCCCTCATGCCGAGCATCTCCTCTCCTGCTCGCCTTGGCCCAGCGCGGAGGGAAGCGGGTGCCGCGGCTCGATCTCCCCCCACCCCCGGCGCCGGTCCCCGTCTCCCTCCCGCTCCAGGCAGGCGTGCTTGTCCCCGGCGCCCTGGGGTGGTCGCCTGTCCCTGCCGGGCTACTTGCAGACGCTGACCCACTCGGTGATGCGGCACTCCTCGCACGCCACGAAGCAGCACCAGTGGAACTTGCAGTTGCAGCGCTCGCTGCGGGTCTGCCGCAGGATGTTGTGCCCGCGGCCGCAGCACAGGCTCTCGCAGTTGTCCATGCCCGGGCTGGTCTTGTTGCACAGGCGCCCTTGCGTGCCCAAGGAGTCCAGGGCCGGCTCCCGCTCGCAGAAGTCGGGCGACTTCTCAAAGTAGACCAGCTCGCTGATGCCGGCCCGACGGCGGTGCCGAGCGTGGCCTGGCTCCAACTGCCCCGCGTTGCGGTTGTGGGGCCGGATGAGGGTGGCCCCGTAGAAGCGGTCCTTGAGCAGGGATCCCACGAGGCGAAACTCGGGCGTCACCTGCCAGCAGGTCTTCAGCTGGCAGCTCCCCGAGGTGCCGTGGCATTTGCACTTCCTCCGCATGTTGTCCATCACCACCTGGGAGGGCAGGCGAGGGGTTAGTATGGGGGAAGCAGTGCACAGGGGCCAGAGAAGCTACCCCAGCACTTGCTGTGGCTTCACTGCATTGGAGCACCGGGGACTGGCTGGAGCTCCCAGACCCCAGAGCTGCAAAGCCGACGAGGCTGCACCCTACCACTGTGCCCAGCGTGACTGAGGCCCCAGGCTTCTCTTCCTACTCATCCTAGAAGTACCAAATTGCATTTTTATGCCAGCATGGGACCGACCCCCTAAAGGAGAAGTGAGCTATCTAATTCTTGCGCAGCCCTGCCTGTGGCAACAACAGGGACAAGGAGCCTGGGACCTAGTTTTCAACCCTGCTTGGGCCCAGAAGCACCAACACAATCCCTGAAGCCCAGGTGAACATCAGTTTGGCCATATCTCTGCCAGCTCCTCTGGGGCACCTGGGCTGCCAGCAGCCCTACCACACCAGCACAGAGATCTCCCAAGCATCTCACCAGCCAGGATCACTGCTGGGGACCCTGGCCTCTGCGCCCTCTGCCCCGTGCTACTAGCCCAGCTGCCGGGTGCTGCAGGGGAGGCTGACTGTGGGCAAGCTGCTCTCTGCAGCCCTGATGGGCCAAGTGGCACAGCTCACCTCTGCAAACTCTTCTCTAGGCCAGGAAAACTGCTGTGCTTGGTCCCAAACCACCATCTTCTCCATGCACGTACATGGCTGCCTACAAGCAAGACCCTCTGCCTTCCTCAGCAGCCCCATCTCTTGCTCCCCTGTGCTGGCCCCTACCAGCTCTGCCTATTTCCAGCCCAGTGCTGTGGCAGGGTCTCTGTGTGCCAGTTTGTGACCTGGGGGATGATTTCTTGCCCCTTCTCAGGGTTGTCTGACAGTAACTGGTGCTGTCAGCTCTGCAGACCTCAGGTGCCACCTGTAAAGCCCCAGCTCCAGGAGTCCCAGGAGCAGCTTGGCTTTTGGCTCCAGACTGTTTTCCCGAGTAAGCCCTGAGCGCAGAGCCACAGGGCTGAAGAGCTGTCTCCTGCTGTCGTGCTGGGAGCTGAATTTCAAACAGGGACCAGTGCAGCCTGGATCTGTGGTTTTGGGAGGCCACAGCAAGGCCATTGCCACATGTCCATCCTCTGCAAAGGGGCAGCATGCATGGGCTGGCTGTGGTTGTGGTTTGTGTTGGCCAAGGAAGGTGGTTTGCACAGGGGCAAGCAGGCAGTGAGTGGGCAAGGAGGATCTTTGGGCCGGCAGCCAGGCCAAGGAGGAGAGGACTATGGCACGCCAGCAGGGCCAAGCACTACCACGGGCAGCTGCTGAAGGGTTGGGGTGGGAGCCAGGCTGCGTGTGGCTCATGGACATTCACTCGTATGGCTCCCCACCCCCAGGCTGGGGCAGAGAAGTGTTGGCCATGGCTTTCCCTCCTGGTGCGGAGGGGTAATGAAGCTGCTCAGAGCAGAGTGGGGGCCCTGCTACCTCCATCCAGGCCTGATCCCATCAACATGGGCAAGTCAAGCATRCAAGATGCTGCTGTCCCCATGTGCTGGGGTGATATTCTGTGGTCTACACATTTCACCTCCTTCCCTCCACCCAGTTCCTCCCAGCTGAAGGGTCAGGCTGCCAGAGAGCGTAGCAATGCTGCTGGCAGGTGTCGAGCCCCAGCCCGCACACGCTGTGAGGTGGACGAGGATGGTCCCACGTGCCAGTGTCCCAGCTCCCCTGACCCTGCAAAGGATGCTGCTTCGGCTGTGCCCAGGGGACAGCGCTCTCCAGGGGCGCAGAGCRGCTGCACGTCTGCCCGGCCCAGGAGGAAGCTGCCTTCTGCTCCATCCCTGYGTGGGGACAGGCAACCCCGTCTTGGGCACCGGGTGGCCAAGCCGCCGCGGGGAGTGGCAAGAGAGCAGGCCTGTCTCTGTCCTCCCCCTCAGCAGCCCTTCACCCGATAGTAATGACGTAATAAGGGGAATTAGCCCCAAATTACAGAGCACGGATAGATTTAAGGCAGCARGCCCTTTGAAGTGCTTTGCCACCAGCTTTGTGGTGGTTGGGAGACAATTTCCTGCCTGGCCCCGGCCTCTGCGAGCAGGGACAGAGATTCCCTGCTGGGTCGTGTGCCCCAGGGCCCACGCGCTCCCACGGGCCCCAGCAAATCCCCTTCCCAGAGCCCCCTCCGGCTGCCGAGCGGGGCTAAGCCAAGGCAGGGTTGGAGCAGAGCGAACCATGCTCTTGCAGGCTGGTGTCACCCAGGGGCACCTGCTGCAGTCGGGGGGGGGTGGTCCAGGGCACCCGCAGCCCCCCGCGAGGACTCAGCCCATGAGGCCAGCTGTGCCCAGCCGACCCCACGCTGCCTGTTCTCGCCCCCTCCCTGGGRGAACGCGTGTGCGAGGAGCGCCTTGTTTTGGTAGGGGTGGGTATTTTTTTTCTCCTTGTTTTCTTGTTTTTCAGTAAATCTCGTGTTGCTAAGCAGTTATGTTAATGCAGGCAGGTCAGGAAAACATGCCCGGGGCTTGGGGCACATGGCGGAGAGGTCTGGGCTGGGCTGGAGTTTGGCTTTCATCCTGCTGAGAGTCCTGTCTCCTGCTGGGAACAGCCTCCACCTCACAGGTAATGAGCTGCCTGTCCTCTCTGCCGTGCCCTGGGTGTGCCGGCAGGGAACACCGGCTGTTTGCCGCAGTCCACGGGAACACGCTCGCACCAGGATCCCATCCCTTCCCGCGTCCCCTCCCTGCTTCAGGGCTGCCAGATCCGCGGGGAAGATCCCTGTGGCGCTGCTCGGACAGCTGCGGCTGGGATCGTCCCCGCCGAGATGGAGAGGACCGTGGCGTGGCAGCCAGCGCGGGTGGCCAGTGGCTCGGTTGGGGCTATGGATGGTCCCAGCTGGGGCCGGAGAGGGTGGTTTGTGCCCGCTGCCCCCATCACCTGGCACAGACTGCGCTGACCCTGCACCACGGGCATCCCAAGCCCTGGCACAACAACACCCATCCCTGCCCGGGGACAGCTTGCTCTCCCTCCTTCTGCGCAGAGGGACCGAAGGAGCCGAGCCCACGGCCCACGTGGCCCACGGCCGGCGTGGGGAGGACGGGATGCCGCTGCTAGCCCAGCGTGGCTCCCAGGGCAGGCCAGGCATGAAGGCACTGAGGATGCAGGGAGGACCGGGCTGCACCTCCACCCGGTGCCTTTGCCACAGGCTCCTCTGCTCACCCCTACCCGGCCACATCCTTCCCCGTCTCACAGACACCRGCTTCGGCACATGCCCGGACTCGCTGGTGCTTTTTTTCCCACATTCCCAGCTCCTCCCAGACACGCTCATAAGTGCTTTATCGGACGCCTTTGTTGTGAGGGTAATGGGTAGTTGCAGGCTCCGTTTCATCCTCTCGTGCTCTGATCTGGCGGGTCAGGAGGACCTGCAGAGCCTCCTGCACACTCACCGCCATCCCAGCCCGCCGCTCCTCGCTGGGGCTCAGCCCCCACACGGAGCCAGCCGCTTCCTCCCCGCTGGGCTGGGCAGGGCAGGGAGGGCTCCTTCGGGTGCTGCGACACCCTCCTGCTAGGGCGCATCCTTCCCTGGCGTGGCGGTGGCTGCTTCGAAGCCTCCCRCAGGCACTGTCATCGCTGGCTGTCCCCAGCCCACCCAGCATCTCGTCCCCATCAGCCTGGCCAACTCCCTCCCAAGCCCCTGCAGAAAGCATTCAGCACAGCTGGAGACCAGCTAAGCGCTCGGAGCAGGGCTGGGATGGGCTTCAGGCGTCCCCGCAGGCATCCTCCACTCTGCAGGGCTATGCTTCATTGCCATCCCTCAGCACTATGCAGGATGGATGCTAGAGCAGCTGAGCTGGGCAAAGCCACAATGAAAAGTCCTGTCCGACCACCTAATTGCTCCTTATAATGCAATTAAAGGCTCAGACCTGAAGTCAGCTCTGCTAGGACTATAGCAGTACCTATAAAGTGCCTCTCTGGGTCATCCTTCCTCACTCATTGGGTCAGCTCCATGGGTCTGGGGAGTTTTGGGTCGTTTGAGTCACAAGGAAGAGCTAAAACCTCATGTCCTCTCTCCAGGAGCACACTCACAGCAGTTCCCTGCTCCCCTGGCTGCTTGCTGTTGCTTCTCCACCTGCATCTCTTGCAAGCCTTTGGCTGCCCTGGCAGAGCAGGCATCAGCCACCCAAGCAGCCGATGCRGGGCAGGGCTGAGCATCTGGGGTTTAAGTCTTGTAACCTGCTTCTATTTACCTAAAGCTGTGACTTGTTCTCACTACCTGGCATTGAAGGGGAGTTTTGCCCTACGTGGGGTGGGCAGCAGAGAAGAGAAAATCTAACTTGCCCCATGCTCAGGAGAGGTGGGAAGATCAGAAGCAGACGAGGGGATGCTCTGCATCACATGCAGCCTGCAGCCTGCAGTGTGCACTCTGCCTTCCCAGGTTTGTGGCCACATGCTGTGATTTAAAAGGGGAAAGGCAGTGTGTTTCTGCCTGGTTTCGAACCAGGGACCTTCCGCGTGTCAGGCGAACGTGATAACCACTACACTACAGAAACCCACATCCCATGTCTTCTGTGAGCAGCCATCTGTGGGGTTGTCACCTCCTCCTAGTGCTGCAGTGTCTGAACTGGGAGCCAGGCAGGCATTGGCCTTATCCAGATACAGAGTACCCTTGGGACATCCATGAGCCATGAAGAGGGTACTCAGCACCATCTCRTCAAGATGCTGGAGAGATCTGGGCACTGCAACTAAGTCTGGTGTGTAAAAGGGATGGTGCCTAGCAGGGCAGAGGACACATGGCCACACCACTGCTTTGCTGGAGGGGTCAAGCCTCAGGGCTCACACATCGACCAAGGGACCCACGTGGGGAGCACCATGAAGCAGCAGCATCCAGAGTGGCTGCTCCTTGCAGGTTCCCTCTGGTAAATCCCAGGATGTTAGCCCTTATTTTTGCAAAAAGATGGGTTCTAAGAGTGAGCAGGGCTTGAGCATACGTGGGACATGCACTGTGGCTAAGAGATCAGGTCAGGAGAACCCATCCTCACACAACGTGCACAACCAAGTTCGGCTCCTGGCAATAACCCTGGTGCCAAAGGGCACAGGCCAGGCACAGTGTCACTGCCCCAGCTCCCCAGCACACACTCACAACCATCACAGCCCATGCAAACGCAACGTCAGGAAGGCAGCTGACCCACAGACTGGCTCACACCCTCATTTCAAGGAGGTCTCTGAGCTGGGCATCCTGTCCAGCCAGCGCTTCCCCACTTGAGGATGGGGAAGCCTCTGTGTTATCCTTTGGGTCCTCTTCTCCCTCCACTTACACCCTTTAAGCTTTTTGCCTCAGTCTAGCTCCTGTCTCTGAATCCACCAAGAGCTGATAATGTCATTGCTGGTCCCATGCCACCTCCTTCCTGCACTCGGGTGCAGGCAGACCCTGTGCACTCTTTTTGTTGCTAGATCTCAAAGGAGCTGCCTGTTGACCTCCCCTCTGCACAGACCTGGCTCTCAGCATCCCCTCCTTCTGCAGGGCTCTGTTTTCCCTTGGGAAATGGGAACACAAGTCCCAAATCTCTGAGCACTGCTGAGTGCCTATGGCGGCTCAGGGCGCACAAAGCTGCAGGGCAGCCGGGACGAGGCCTGCCACCAGAGGTGGGATGGGGGTCTCACATGGCTTGGAGCAGAGCAGCCTGGGCAGCATTTCGCTGTCTAATGCTGAGCCACATGCAAACAAATAAGGCAGAACAAGCAAAAAGCTTTGGCTTTCCCCAGGCATTCACAGCTTCGCCAAACTGGGACAGATTTTGGGGGCATTAAAGCACTTCTCTAGCATGAGGGAACGGCACACATCGACACCCTGCTCTGCAGCATCCCCAGCTCAAAGTTTTAAACATGCTCAGAGCAAGAGGCACATCCAAATGTCTGAGCCGTCCCAGGAAACACTCCCTTTGTAGCTCTGATCTTTAATTGCCTATTCCCATGGCCCATGACGTGCTCACCCCCAAAGGTCAAAATCTGGGAAAACTGTAAACAAGCAAAAGCAGGTTTTTAAATAGGAAACACCAAGCAACCCAAAGGGTTTGTGTGTATCAGCGTAAACGCTGGGGCGCCCGGTGTGGCAGGGCAAGGAGGAGCAAGCCTGGGTCGAGCGTGGGCTCCTTTCTGCTTGCAGGCAGCAAGCAGCAACACCAGGGTGGATGCCCTGCACTGGGGAAACTGGACTTGGGCAACGCAGGCTCTGCACTGGCTGCGAGCAGGGATGTGCTGCGAGTGCCAGCGGCTGTCTCAGGAGGAAACGCAGCTCTGTAGCAGCCAAATTCCCAGCTGCTGCTGTCGGGAGACAGGGATTAATGAGTCAAACGTACCTTGCACAAGCAACTGAGTCTGAGCTTGCGGCAGCCCCGTCTCCTCAGGGAAATGCTCCTGGAGGAACAGGGCTGTGCCCAGCCCGAACAAGGACAGCCAGGCGGTGCGATGTGGGGCGCCGCGCAGCACCCAGCGCTGCTGGGTCGGGAGCCCCGCTGGGGTGCCGCAAGGGGCTGATACTTGGGGAACGGCTCTGCTTCGAGCCCAGCACCTCTCTCTCCAGCTGGGAAATGGCCAGCACCTCCAAGGAAGGCAGTGCCTTCACTCTGCCCCCATCCTGTGACACAGAGGTGATGGGAAGGGAGCAAAGCACAAAACAGATGTATGTCTGGTTTGGGGCTGTCAGCAATAACTTCCTGAGCTCAGGGGTCTCCCTTGGCCCCCCTCTGTTGTGTGGACAGCCCACAGACCATGCATAGCCATCTCACACCTCCCTGTGCTGTCCTGGATGTGCGTGGCAGGGATCTTGGGGACAAATATCATGTTGGATCCATGTGACAGGGTCTCCCCTGCACTCAGCTGTGGTGCAGGTCTCCCTAGCACCTGCCCTGGCAGAGCTGGGTAGGGAAATGCAGCTGTCCTGCCCACGTGCTTGTTGTCTCCGATGTCAGGCTGCTTTTAAACACCCATTTCCAAGCAGAGAGCTCCTAATTAGCACCTTTAACAAGACTTGACACCGTAAGGATGGAGGAGAGGAAGCTGCCCTCGCCTGGGCAGGCTCCAGCCCCCACTGCAGGGTGGGGGGACGAGGCTGGCAGCCTTCGCCTTCACTCCCGAGGGGACACCACACAGCTGAACCCGCATGGGTGCCCAGCTCAGCCGAGCCAGGGCATTTCAGCACCCTTCCTTCTCGCTGTCTCCTCCCCATCCACAAAGCCTGCGGCGTGCTCCAGCGCCCTCCTGCTACAGCCTGCCCGACGCAGAGTCCATCCAGAACAGACGTGGTCCCTAGGGCCCAAGGTGCCAGCTGTCCCTGAAGGGACAGAGCTGGATTTATTGCAGTGCCATTCCCATACCGCCAGCTGCAACACAGTCAGGCAAGCTGCCCAGCTGCAAAACTGGGGAGTRGGGTGTCTCCAGCCAAAAGTTTGGGGCAAACGTAGCTTCGCACCCTCGGCTCATCACAGGGACCCTGCCCCTGCCGCGATCACCCTGCACAACCCTGCCCGGCGCCCCGCGCTGCTCACCTGCCGGCCCACGCGGTTGTTGTGCAGCCTCATGCGCGAGTGGATGTCCCTGTAGGTTTCCCGGGAATCGAGGAAGTCCTTGGAAAACTTCTCCCCATAGTCCACATCGGGGCTGCACCCTCCCCACTCCCAGGAGTCCTGGAGGCCGGGGGTCTCGGCTGGCATGTGCTCCATGTGCACCCCGTGCACCATGCCTTTGCCTCTGTTCATGGCCTCCAGCTGGAGCCGATGCAGCTTGCGGCGAAAAGCCTCCTCGTCGCCCCGGCGCTTCTGGTCACAGCCGCAGGCCTGCAGCTTGCCGAGGGCGCAGGCGTTGGAGACGGCGTGCACCACGCCGGCGGCGGCGATGGCGTAGGCGAAGGCGCTCTCCCGGAAGCCTGCGAGGAAGGAGAGAGTGGGGCTCAGGCAGGCGCGGCTTGGTTTCAGCCCCCGGCGCTCGCTGGCTGAGCAGCCCCAGCACCACGCCGGGTGCAGGGAGACTCTGGTCAGGATGAGAGCACGAGGCCCCGCTTGTACCCTGCCTGGTCCTGCTGCACCGGCTCTTGCGGTGCCCTGCAGCCCCTCCTGCCCCCGGCCCCCTCCTCCCCGGGGCGCTTTGCTGCTCTGGGCTTGCCTGAATCCCAACTCTGCCAACTCTGCCCTGCTGTGGCTGCACCCAGGACCCCCAGGCCGGCCCCGGGCAGGGCTCTCCTGAGAGCCAGCACCGCTGCCGCCGCCTGCACCCATCCGTCCCCCCTCCAGCACCCGCAGCAGAAAATGCCGTCAGCGGCTCTGCCCAGCTGCAGGGCGCAGGACCACGTAATGATAGGGGTCGTGCAGCACTGCCTGCCGGCCCCGTCCRTCCGCACGCGGCCCCCTCCCTCCCCGAGCCCCACCGGCTGTCTCCAGGCCCTGGAACATCTTGTAAATGTGATACCGAGCTGGAAAGACCGAGCATCCCCAGCGAGTTAGAGCGTGGCGCGACCGCACCGCATGCTGCCAGGGCCGGCAGCTGGTTGTCGTTAAACGCCGGGGAGCGAGGATGTTAGCAACGGTGTCATTAGCGCCGCAGGGGCTGGACGGGGACGGGGATGGGGACGGCTCGGCACGGCGGGGCCGGGGCTGTGCTGGGCAGCGTGGCCGCCGGCTGGGAGCAGGGGCTGCCCGGCGCCTCCTGGCGCTGCTGCCGGCGCAAGGAAAGAGCCTCCCCTACCTGGGAACCTTCTTCTTGAACACAAACTAATGTTTTTCTTCCTGCTGTTGTCGGGCCAAGCAGGAAACCCGCAGTTTGGGCACTCGGCGAAGGGCCTCAGCACGTTCAGAGGAAGGAGGGAGGGCTGCCGCCGCTTCACACGTGAATAAATAAATGGATCAAGGGTGCAAGGGCAAGGGCCTCTTGATCAGCCTTCGCTTGGCCGCAGCCGAGCGGATCAGAGGTTGGGGGCGTCTTCCCCGGCGCTGGGGCGCTGCAACGGGCTGAACTCCCTGCTGGCAAACGGGGTGCTCGGGCAGCGCCCCGGCCCGCGCCGCGAGTCGCCGGAGGGGAAGGCGCTCTGCCGGCACCGCGCAAACGCTGCCCGGCGCGCTCGCTCCGCACCGGCGACGCTCACCATCGGCACGTCTCCTCAACGGTTCATTGCCGCCTGCTGAGCCAACGCTAYGATCTTAGTAAAGGGAAATGAAACRCGTCGCAGGAACCTGCATTTAAAGTCGTGCTGCTCTTTTGTGTGCTAATTTGACACTGGTGCATTTAAAAAATTAACGAGGCGCTGCTTAAAAGCGACCGGGAGCCTCTCCCAGCTTCCCCTCAGTGTCGGAGGAGCTTGCTCTGAGCCTGCCTCCTTCCACGCACAAGCTGAACAACATTTCTCACGGGGCGGGTAATGGGGCTGCCCGCGCGCACGCCGCGCAGCCTTCCCGGCGAGGCGCCRGGAGGCAGCGCCGGCCGGCCGCACGCGAAGCTGCTGCGGCACGACGCTCGCTCTGGCCTCCCCTCCGCCCCAGCCCAGGCTCGGGGGACTTCAGCCCCCGGCGAGTGCTGCAGCAYGGAGAATGAGTGCATGAAGGTTTTCCCAGCTGCCCCGTTGGGGCTGCTGCAGCTCCAACCCATTGCTGGCCAGGGGTCAGACCTGAGCACGGCCCTGCCTTTCCCTTAGCCTCTTTCTCATGCATTTCCCCAGCCTAATATTTGCGGTATGGCATCTCCTTAAAATCCCTTCTGGAGCCCAGGCAGAAGCTCCTCCCCACCCTCTCTACCTTGCAAACCCATCTCCTTACAGACAGAGGTCTGCTCTGTTTGGGGCCCGCCACAGCTGGAGAACTCTTGGGGTCAGCCACCAGCCCGCCTCCTTCCTCTGCTGCTCTCCTGCCATGCAGGAGCTGATTGACACGACATAGGTCTTGGGTCTGCCAACCCCTACGCAGCAGGCAGGGGACAGTCTGGTCCCCCAGGACTTGACCTCTCCAAGCTCTAGGATTCTTGTCCCCATCTCTGTGTGGTCATTTCCCAGCACAGATCCTGCTGAGCATCACTTCCTGGAGTGACATGGCTCAGCCTGAGGACAGCACCTCTCTGCCAGGCTTACCACACCTCCCCATCCTCTTCCCTCCATGCTTCCATGGAGGGCTGAGAGCGACCGGGAGGATGGGGCTGGGCAAAGCTGGGCTCCTGCATGTGCAGCCTCCCCACAGGACTGCAGCAGCAATGCCAGCATGTTGCTGCCACGGAGTGAGCAGCACAGCTGCAGGTGACAACCGCTAGCCTCATGATCTCGGCAGGGTGAAAGCCTCTAGGAACCATGGTGTGCACCAACCAGCCCTGGTGACTGGCTGGAGTGAACCCGCTGGAAGAAGACTCTCCACTCACCCCAGCCACCTGGGACCTCTGTATTGACATTTGAGTCATCAGATGGCTCCAGAGACAGTAGAGGATGTTGTAGCCATGGGATGAGCAAGGAGGAGGCTTGGGGGAAGCAATGCATCCTGCTGGGAAGAGGGAAAGGAGGACACCATCCCCAGCACCACAGCCTGGATCCAGCTTGCCATGTACTGAAGACTGCACAAGACACCCACCCAAAGACCTTTACGGCCCTTAAACAAGGAGACTGGGTCTGAAATCTTGGCCTTAGGTCTGATCCCAAAGCAGTGTTCTGAGCAAGGGAAAACATCTCCTGGTAAGGCACCTGCTGCCCTCCAGGCACCCATTCAGTCAGGAGACGGGGGACCATTTAGCAGGACCCCAAGATCTAGCTGACCCTGCCTCTCCCACGCATACCGCAGCTGCCCCGTCTCACATGTCTGCAGGCCCAAGGTAGTGGACCTGGCTCAGATGCTGGTGGGGACTCCCAGCTTTGCTGGGGCAGCGAGAGCTGGACATCTCCGAACAGTAAAGCAAGTACTAGGAGCAGATCAGACCCCCTGTCCACCGGGAGGGAAGCAGTGGCCCAGAGCTGGTGCCAATGTGTCCTTCCCAGCCGAGAAGGACACCGCCTGCATCGCTCCCTGCACCTACTAACGTGTCACCAAGGCAGCGTTGAGGGACCGAACAGCCCTTGCCCCTCMTCTGGCCCTGGGGCGAGGGTGCCCTGGGGCACTGCGGGATGCTGAGCCGCCCCCTGCCCGCAGCACCCCTCGTAACGCTGGGGGTCGCTGCCAGCGAGGCCAGGTCCCAGCGCGTGGGCACGCCGCAGCCCCGGCCCGGCCGGCTGGCGAGGCGGAGGAGCGCGTCTCCCGCGCGGCCAGCCAGCCCCAACACGCTCCCTCCCCCCCCTCTCCCTAATTAAACTGCAGGTGAACCTGCCAGGGTCTGGCCCGGCGCCAGGCGCTAAACGGCTCTCTGCAGATCGCGACTTGCCTCCGTGTGCCTCCCGAGTGTGCCGGGGACAGCCTGGAGCCCTCGCTCCGAGCACGCGGCTCCGCATCCGCCCACGGCGCTCCGAGCCGGAGCCCAAGCCGTGCTGCAGGGAGCCTGGCTTGCTCCCGCATCTCCGCGATGTTGCCTTTTCCCAAGGTCCCACTTGTGTCCATCYGCTGGTGGAAGGCCCGGGGAATGCGGGCACCCACAGGGATGCAGCTGAGCATCTGGCGGGCTCCTCCAAAGCACCTGCTTGTGCTTTGGGGCCAGGTGGGCTAAGCTCACAGTTTGCTTTAGGGTGCCGAAAAGCCTGCCAGGAGCCCAGCTGCAGCYGTGCAGGGCCAGGCACTGCGGTCTGCGGGCACCAAGGCTTGGCTGGGGTGCTGAAGAACCAGGCACCGGGGTCCTGAGCTCAGCAGCGTGTCTCCGGGTAGCTCCGACACCTGCCTCGCTCGCACACAGCAAAGCCTGCCCCAGCTTCTGGCTTACAGCTAGCTGGGCCCCAGGACAGCCTTTCCCAGCACGTCAGGGAGTTCCCCTCTTCTTGCTGGAAGAAATCAAGGTTTGGCTATGGCTCCATGCCCCCCCGCCCCAGCCCCAGAGAGCCCTTCTAAGGAGGAAGCAGAGCCTGCAAACCTCACCTAYCCTGCCAAAGGCTGCTGAAACAACTAGGGGGATCCTGCACATCAGAGTCAYGTCCCCTCCGGCCCCTCAGCCTCAGGGGCCTCCAAGACAGCCCAGTCACTCAGCTGAGATCCCATTTCTTTCACAGCTCCATCAGAGGTGGGAGCAGGATTGGGATGAGCAAGGGGTAACGCTCTGGGTGGAGGAACCTGCTGGATCCCTTGGCCATGTCTCCAGCAGCCGCTGCCCAGCAGCTGGACAGCCCMAGCCCTGCTGGCACTGCACCCAGCTCAGGGAGCATGTTTGCACTAAATGCACAAGCAGGGCCATGACAAGGGCTCAGTGATCCACTGCCATCCACAATTTTGTAGTTGGCACACTCGCGGCACAGTTCAGCCCAGCCAAAYCCATGGTGCTCAGCAGCCCCAGGAGGCTGGAGTTGGGGGGGGGGGAACACATACCAAAGGCTGCTTCCAACCTGCAGTTTGGATGCAGTCACCTTYTTGGGGAGGGGCGGGGGGAGTTTAGCTATGTGGATGCAACCATGCTGCTTGCACTCRGAGCCGGAGAAAGGGCCTGCTCTCTGCTTCAGCCCTGTACATTGGCCCCGTGGTCAAGGAGATGACATTTCTGCTGGCCAGGCCACCACATGGAGGGAGTGAGAGGGACTGCAGAGACAGAGGGAACCAGGGACAAGATCAGAGGGTGTCAGCAGGGGAGTGGCAGTCTCAGGGAATGGGAGGAAGGGTGACGAGGACAGAGGTAGCTGGCCAAGGAGCCAGGAGGGCTGAGAGGAGGATTTGCAATGGCAGAGTTGAGCCTGGATGCATATGGAGGTGACAAGTGCCAAGGAGGACACAGGTGCAGATGGTGCTGAAGACTCAGCGAGGGGTACAAGGGACACCCCACACTCCCAAGAGTGCAGCATGAGAAGACTGAAGCTCCAGAACCCAGCGCTCTGCCACGAGGGTGTCACGAGAAGAGGCGCTCTGCCTGCAGCAGCAGGCGCAGTAGGGCCCTGCGCTGCGTCTCTGCTCTCCCGCTGCTCGCCTGCTGAGCGCCTCTGCCCTGCAGTTGCTGTGCCCTGCCCTTGAGACGGCTGCATTGCCCTGCCACATCCAGGAGGTCCGCACTGCGCTGCACGATGCTACCAGCATCCCCCCTCCCCAGTTGCTCTTCCCCAAAGCCCCCCCTCCAGATTCCCACCCCTGCCTGATCTGAAGCCTCATAGCTCCTTTCCAGCTATCCCAGGGCTTGCACTCAGACYTACTGGGACCAGCTCAATGGGACGGGGAGAGGGGGACTCGTTCGCCTCTGTCGTTTGCTCTGCCTCTCAGGTTCAGTTAGTTCCTGCGGCTGGGTCCCCGCAGGCTCTGCTGCGYGTTGGGTTGCTGGGCAGAGCTGGGGCGGGCGGCAGCGGAGCTGGGGCTGCACGCGGGAGGGCTCACCACCCGCGCCGGGGAGGATRTGCAAGGCGCGGAAGGACGGGAGTGGAGCGAAGCGGGAGGGAGAAGCCAGCTACAAATAATTTAAAGTGAGATTCACGCACGGCTGAACTGATGGCAGAAGAAGTGGGAAAAGGAATGAAAGATTAAAGGGGTCTGTCACTTCGGGTTACAAACAATGATCCTACAAGCACGTTGCATTCCCCAGCATGGCGAGGATGGGGCAGGGTGTGGAGCAGAGACCAGCTCCCCAAGGGTCAGACGCATTGATGCCTGCAGCCTGCACCCCTCGCTTCCCCCRCTTCCCTCTCCTCCTGGCTCCGGGGCTGGGGAGATGCGCTCAGCATCCCTGCTCTAATGGCTGGTCTGCTTGTCCGTGTCGGTAACAGCTGCAAGGCGGCGCTCACAGCACCAGCTCCCTTCCTGAGGGGCATAGGAGGGCTGGGAACAAGCCAGGGCACCAGCTTTGGAGCCTGCTCTGTGCCAAAATGCCTCTGAGCAACGGTGCAGGATGGCCTGAGTGCCTGGGACTCATCCCGCATCCTCTGGCCCCAAAAGAGGAGGCCTCTGAGGTGCCTCTCTGTTCTGCTGCTCCATCCCTAYCTCCATCTGTGCCAGGTGCTGGGCCCTGGACTCTGCACAGCTGGCCAGCTGTGGCCAGGAGGTGGGATGCCACTAGTGCTGGACACCTGGGCTGAGCYGTGCCCACAAGCCTCCCGGGAGCCACACATGGGGCTGCCCCAAGGCACACGGGCCCCGCTCGTCCCTGTTGCCACACAAACCCCGAGGCGTGGACACACAGCCCAGGGAGGCAGGGRGTCCTGCACTCATCCGTCACAGCCCTGACAGCTGGGAAGGACTGCAGCGACATCTGGGAGACAAGCGAGCCACAAGGACAGGTGGGCTGGATACGGCCCCTTGTCACTGGCCACGGTCAGACCTGGTGGCCTCAGGGAGATGCAGAAAGTCAATGCTGGGGCACAGCAAGGGGGAAGCAGTGAGAGCCCCCAGCATTTCCCTGCCCTCTCCGGCAGGGACCACACAAGTGCTGTGCTTTACCCCCTCCTGTCCCCTGTGCAGCTACCTTGCCTGCAGCACTACTGGGCATCAGCAGCCCCTTCCTTGCCTGCAAGGTTTTCTTTTCCTCTCATTACCACTTCCAGTCCTCCTTCATCCAATTCCTTCTTCCCAAATCTTCAGATCATTTCAAAGGCCTGGGACTGCAGAGGGTCCCACAGAGATGCCACCAACATCCCCAAACCTGCCTTCAGCAAACAGCCTGACCCTCAGCCATGCTGAGAGAGAGAGGGATCCCCTTACCCGTGTGGATGAAGCGATTGCTTCATGCACGTCAGCCAAGGCTCCACCAGCTCTTCAATTCATCATGATGGGTTGAGGGAGCTCCCCTGGCCTTGGTGATGGAGCAGGAGYTGTGCTGCACTGCACCATGGGGAAGCCACAGCCCCATAGCCTTCCAAGCCCTGCGCTCTGCTGTGTCCTGGTGCTGTGGCCCATGCAGATACCTGCTACCTCACTGCTGACTTCCCCATCACTCCCTGCACTGCTGCATTGCTGACAGAGCTTCTGTAATAGCCTGGTGGGATCCGCTTTGTCAAAGGGAGGAGGGAGGCTAGTCTGGGTGTGTTAGTGACGTGTCTCCCGCCCGAGGAGACTAGAAGTGAACTGCATTCCTAAGAGGACCTGGAAATACCTCGATGCTTATCAGGGCTGACGGTCTCCACCCTCCCTGCGAGGCCCTAACCTTCATGCAGCTCACGGAGGGAAGAGATGTTGCTCTTCTTGAGGCATCGGCATGCTGACGGGCTCCATGTCAAGTGGAACATGGCTGCTCTGCAGCAAGGCCTGCCACCCTCACACTGCATCTGCTCCAAGGAAAGGGCCTCTCCAGAAAAGCATGGCCCATCTGTCTTGGGCTCAGGACCTAGGAGGACTGAAACTCTGATCCCCTCCCCAGCCATCTCCCCATCAGCCTGATCAGCAACAGCTGTCTGGGGGCTCATGCCAGTGCAAGCCTCAACCTGCCAAAATGAAGATCTTGAGATCTGACTCCCCTCGCTCCCCAGAGACCCTCCGCAGCAGGGAGGTAAGAGGCCGAAGGATGCAGCAGGGAGTTTGGGGAATGGATGACAGAAACACTTCTTTGCTGGGCACCTGGCTAGCTTACCTCCTGAGAGAGCAGATGAGCAGGGTCTTTGGGAGTTTTCTCCTTCCTCAGAAGCTACAGGAACAAACTGTTTGCCAGCCACCTTGCCTGCCTTCAGCACCCTGCTGGGCTGGCCCTGGCACCACCTTGGCCTGTACTGCCCATGGCCTGAGGCACACKGGTGATTTGGTCTATGCGAAGGCCCAGGCTTCACGAAAGGTACTTAGGTGAGAAATCCTACAAGTAGGACCAGGTCCTATAGAAGGTTTGTTGGGTCACAGCCTTTGCAGGACTGTGACCTGAACTGCTCCATGCAGGACAGACCCTCTGCACCCACAGGGTCCACTGCTGAGAAAAAGAGCATCAACATGGGATCTACAGGGAGTCTCTGACACACCCAGAGCTAGCCATGCCTGCAAGGAAGACAAGGAGAACCTGGCACCTGAGCTTGGCAAACCACGGAGGCAGCCAGGGTGAAGCACCAGGCAGGAGACATCTCAGCTGCACTGGCTGTGGGGTCTGCAGGCAAGTGACCCTCCAGCACAGACCATCTCTGTGCCCCTGAGGTCACTGTGCCACCATGTTCCAGGATTCCAGCTCTCACAAAGCAAACAGACCTCAGATCTCTAGGTGCCTCATCACCACGATGCACTGAAATGCCATCCCAGTAGACACAAGATGTGAATGAGCTAAGAAGCTCACTGCATCCAACAAAACAAATCCCAAGAGTGCAGCATCTGTCTTCAGACTCTACAATTGTGTAGCACATCCTCTCCTAAGTCTCCCCACAGCACAGCTCCATACACTGGCCTACCTGGGATGGAGGAAGGTGCTGGAAGCAGCAGGGTCTGAAAGCAGCTGGGAGCACAGCTGAGGCTGGGTATGGAGGAACAGCTCATGATAAGAGCAAGAGTAGGTATAAAGGTGCGTGGAGAAAAGCCCAGCTGTGCTTCAGCACATTGCTGCAGAGAAGCTGCTTAGTTTGGCAAGCTCAGAGGTCTCTCAAGCTCTGGCCCACTTCCTGCCTTCACCTGGGGTGATGCTGAAGACCTGGCATGGTCCTATAAGCCAGGAAAGAGCTGTGGGCACCTGTATAGGGCCCAAGAGGAGCCTATATGGGCTCAGAGAGTGGCAGGTGGACAGAGAAAGAGGAAGGGGGCTGACTGTCCCTTACCTCTGCTGAAGATGATGCTCTCGTAGGGGATCTTGTTCTTGGTCTCAAGGCTGGAGCAGTTCCAGCGCTGGTCCCTGAACTGGTGCTGGCACTCATGGATGGCAATCTGGATGCCCTGGATAGCAGAAGCTGTGACATCRGGGTGGCGCACACACACCTCCAGCTGCCGCCGGGTCAGCCCTGGCAGGGTCAGGCACACCGTGTTGGCATTCAGCACCGGCTCTGATGGCAGCTTCAGGCCCAGGATTTCATTGGAGCAGGAGCTTGGAGGGAAAGGGAAGCCTGTGAGCTTGGAGCAAGCAAAGTGCTGACCACTTGYGTCCTTTTCATGGAGGAGAAAGAGCTTGGGGAGGACATGGGAGAGGAGACGCCAATCTCCCCACACTGTGCCCGTGCCTGCCAGGGTGASATACCAGGGCAGGCTGAAATTGCAGAGGAGGAAGGGGAGAGATGAGGGGCACTGGAAAAGAGTCATCCCCAAAGGCTGGGGGCTCCCCAAGCCAGTTCTGCCCCTTTTCCTCCCCGCTGAGCTGGTGCTTGGAACAGAGGCTCAGAAACCCCTGGTCACACCTGCAAGCTCAGCTGGGCAGATTTCCCAGCAGCTGTAGCGCTATCCAGCCACCTCAGCAGAGCCCCGGCAGCCAGGMAGCCTGTGCCCTGCGGCAGCCAAATCTGGCCCTCCTGCCTCCAGAGCCCGGTATCTCGCAGGGCTGCACCCCTCTTTGTGCTCTTCCAGAGCTCTCCAGCCCTGGTCACAGTCTCACAACAGCCTGCCCTGGTTTGCTGGCATGAGGCCAAACAGCATGAGTTTCTCCCTGGGTCTCCTCTGCCACAGGGATCCTAGAGCGAGACCACCTAARATGTGGCTCCATCCCTGTTATGGGGCAATTCCCTCCCTGCCTATCCCAGCTCTTCCTGGCAATGCTGGACAAGGGATATAATCAAAGGGCCACCCTTTTCCTGGAAATTTGGAGCTGAGCACCCTCCTGAGCACCTTTCTGCCACAGGCTCCCAGCACTATACCCAGCTAACAATGACCCAAAGCCTTGTCCATACTCACAACCCAGCCACACTGGATCTGATGTCTCTCACCACCAAAAACAGAAGCACAGAGACCAGCAGATAGATGGGTGCAAGGGAGGCACATGGACAGAGCACGGTCTAAGGGGGTAGTGCAGTTTATACAGTTGAGATGCTGTCTGGGGATAGCAGGAGATGGGTGGAGTGAAAGGGGATGGATAGACCATGCCCAGAGAGAGATGTCTGGAGATGAGACAGAGGTACACATAGGTCAGATGGATGTGGGGAGGGAGATGGATGAGGAGACAGTCTTCCCAAATCCACGAGACTAGGGTACGGCTTCAAGGACCCTTGGRCCCACAGTATCTAAACAGAGAACCTTCAAATCAAGCAGCAGAGAGCAGGATGCTGAGGACCACCCTATAGCTTGCAGCAGAGTCCATGAGGAGTGCAGCACGATTGCACTCCTTGCTCAGGACTGCTCGGTTGCTGCTGAAAGCCCTCTCCAGGCAGAATTCCCTCTTCCCTGTGCCAGCCAGAGCCTGGGTCCCTGGGAGGAGCAGGGCACTGGAGCTCTTTGAATCTTGATTACAGAAATGAGACTTGGAGGAGGATGCTGGAGGAGGAACTGCAGCTGCCTTACGGAGCAGCCAGGCCTTGAGAGGAAAGGTTACTCTCTCTCTGCTCCCCCAGGTCCTCCAAGCCTGGTCCAGGTACACAGACAGAAGCAATTCAGGGGCCAGGGACTGAATTCTCCAGTTCTCCTCTTGCTCTGGAGGAAGGTTTCAGCYCCAGGGTCCCCGCTGAATTATTACTTGCTCAGGGGAGAAGGTGAGCTGTCAGGGTCATGCTGTCACTAGGGGAGAGCTTTCTCCAGCTCCCCATTTGTTTACACACAGAGTTCACCCATCCTGTCACTTCCATGGGGTGACCTGTGGGTCTGCTCCAGAGTAAATCCAGAATAACTCTGACAAGGAGAGTCAGAGAGGTGGGAGCAGAGAAGAGGAGAGTGGAAGGGAGAAGGGGGAGGTTCATCCTTCTAAAGCTGCTACATATGAGGGGAAATCCTATGCCTGGCTCCTGCTATCATTTACACTGTTGGAGCAAGCGCTGGTTGAGGCAAGAGGGGAAGCAGACCTCTTCAGCTGCCAGCATCCCGAAGCCCAGCAGCTCCTGCCCCAAGCACTGCGGAGACCTCATCCTCTGCCTGTCTGGAGCCAGGCACAGTGCCTGCCACCTTCACCCACCAGCTCCTAGGGCACCCTGGAGGGGGATGACATAGTCATTCTTCCCATTGCACAGCAAGGAAACTGAGGCAGGGCACCTCTCTAGGACCCCGGAGAGTGGAGCATAGGTCTGCCTCCCTCTTCCTGCATCCAGGGCTCAGGGGGGCTGGGGACTCACAAGGGGCTGTCACTGTCACCCTCCCTAGGAGGACACAGCACTCCCCCTAGCTCTCTCCTCCCTTGAAATCTGGATTTAAACTTGATTTCACGGTGACAAGCCCCCAGGTCACAGGCTGCAGCGGCTGCTGCTTTAATTAATACAAGTCCCAACGTTAACAAATTATATTTAAAGGGGCTGGAGGGAGGGGGAAGGGCGGGGGACTCCCCCCACACTAGCACCAGGGTTAACCCCTGGTTGCCTGTAGTGCACAAGTTTCGGTGCTGGCAAAGGGAAGCTCCCAGTCACTGGGGATGGAGGGGAGACGAAGACGGAGGAGATGGTGAATGTTGGGGGGCTGTTTCTCGAAGGCAGCTGGCTCACCCTGTCTTGCCTTTAGTATGGGTAGAGCTGGGGAAGGTGGCCGGGGGGCTCCCATACCCCAGTGTGGGTCCCTCCGGTGCCAAGCCTGAAAGCGCTGATCCYGGGGCAACCGCCCCATGACAGGCGCTGCCAGCACCCAGCAGTGCTCCTCGCGTCCCTCACCCTCGCGGTGCCCCGAGAAAGCCAGACCCAACCTCAGCTCAGGGGAAGAGGGGGGCGGAAACTGAGGCAGGCAGGGCCAGAGCCGGGCAGGCTCCAGCCGGGACCGTCCCCCCGGTGGAGGGGACCTCTCGGCTCGGGGGCCCGGGCGCTGCCGCCAGCCGCCGCTGCTGCCCGCCCGGGCACTGCATCCCGGCGCATCCCGGCGGCGCCCGGCCGGGACGGGGGAGGCGGCGACGGGGGAAGCAGCCTGACAGCCCTGCGGAGGGGACCCCGGCGTCCGGGGCCGCTGCGAAGGGCCGGGCTGGCGCGGCGGGCAGCGGGGCCCCTCGGAGCCCCCTTCCCGGCCCGCTGCCCCCCCCTCCAGCCCTGTCCCGGCGGAGCAGCTCCCCCTGGGGAAGCCCCCTCCTCTTCCCCCCCCCCCGGGGGGCCCGGCGGCGGCGGGTAGCTCCTACCTGGGCACCCAGAGGCTGAGCAGCAGCGAGCAGAGTCCGTGGGCCAGGGCCGGGCGCATCTTGGCTGGGGCACCGGCTGTGCGGGCTGCGGGCTGGCGGGCGCCTTTGGGGCAGGGGCGGCGGGGCTCGGCGCTGCTCTCTGCCCGCTTTGTTTGTTGTGGGTTGTTTGCTTGTTTGTGTTTTCCCCTCTCCTCCCTCTCACTGGCTCCCTGCGCGCCGGGGCTCGGCTCGCCGGGGCGGCTCTGCCATCCTCCCGGGATGCCCCCCCCGCCCGCCGCCGCCGCCCCAGCGCCCGCCGAGCCCGGCGAGGGCTGCGCGCCCCCAGCCCTGCCCGCCGCCGCCCCGCCGCGCTCAGC